>NW_026652277.1:18243756-18268652 GCF_009828535.3 Hylobates moloch
ATGGTACTGGTACCACAACAGAGACATAGATCAATGGAACAGAACAGAGCCCTCAGAAATGATGCCGCATATCTACAACTATCTGATCTTTGACAAACCTGACAAAAACAAGCAATGGGGAAAGGATTCCCTATTTAATAAATGGTGCTGGAAAAACTGGCTAGCCATATGTAGAAAGCTGAAACTGGATCCCTTCCTTACACCTTATACAAAAATTAATTCAAGATGGATTAAAGACTTAAATGTTAGACCTAAAACCATTAAAACCCTACAAGAAAACCTAGGCAATACCATTCAGGACACAGGCGTGGGCAAGGACTTCATGTCTAAAACACCAAAAGCAATGGCAACAAAAGCCAAAAATGAATTACTATTTTTAAAATTTTTTCTGTTCTCTTCTCCCCTTTCCCCATTCCCTGTTTGTTTCCTACTTAGCCCTTCAGAAACGCAAATTTAACCTTTTACACACTTTCCCCTCACCAGACATTCCCTGCAGGGCAAGTTCTTCTAACTAAGCCTCCGAGACAGTTCTCTCCTAGAGAACTGACAGTCAATTTGCAGACCAAACCATACTGGCCAGCGAACTTTCACCTCCAGGAGGTGGTCTTGAAACTTCCACCCTCTAGGGGTTGCCACTCTTGTGGGAAGTAGGGGGGACTTTCATCCACCAGGAGGACATATCGAAATCATGCCTGCTTGGCCACTTTTACAACTTATTTCTGCCCAGGAAGGTGCCAATTAAGCTGTTAGATTAGGCACCAGCTAGCAGTGGCAGCCCTGCCCTCGTTCACTTCCCCCCTTACCTTATGAAAGTGTCCACTTTCTGCTCCAAAGGTGAAGCAGCACATATAAAGGCAGGATACTTTATGCCTCATTCCCTAAGCTAGCTTTGGAAGAAACCATTTTCCTTGTACCAGACCTTACTCTTGTTAATCAGACTCTAAATGCGGCATGCAGCTAATCCGCTTTTTGGTTACAGTCTGAAGGTCAGAGAGATATAAAAAAGAAGACAAATGACCATAAACTTCAGAGAAACTTGGGACATTATTAAGACAACTCAGGCATTATTAACACAACTTAGGTAGTCCCAAAAGGAAAGAAAGAAAGAAAGGTAAGAAAATATTCAAAAAATTATGGCCGAAAATGACCCACATTTGATGAAAAGCAATCTACACATCCAAAAAGAAAAACGAGCTCTGAGGCGGACAAATGCAAAGACCCACAACCAGTTCCATCATCATAAAAATGTTGAAAGTCAAAAGCAAAGAAAAAATGTTAAAGGTAGCAAGAGAAAAACAACTCGTCATGTACTAGGGAAATGTAAAAGATTAGCAGTTAATTGTTAATTAGGAACAATGGAGCCCCAAATATGGTAACATGACATATTCGAAGTACAGAAAGAAAAAAAAAAACCCCATCAACAAAGAATTTAATATTCAGTAAAACTATCTTTCAAAAATAAAGACCTATTTCAAAATAGGTCTTTCAAAAATAGAGACCTATGAAAAAAAAAAAAGAGAGAAGGCCCTAACAGACATACAAATAGCCAACAGGTATATGAAAAAATGCCCAATATCACTAATCATCAGGAAAATGCAAATCAAAACAACAATGAGATATCACCTCCCCCCAGTTAAAATGGCTATCATTAAAAAACACACACACACGCACAAAATAATATATGCTGGCAAAGATGCAGAGAAAAGCAACTCTTTTACACTGTTGGTAGGAATGTAAATTAGTACAGCCATTATGTAAAATGGTATGGAGTTTCTCCAAAAGTAAACAGAACTACCATATTACCCAGCAATCCTACTACTGGGTATATAGACAAAGGAATTGAAATTAGCATGTCAAAGAGATATCTGCACTCTCATTTCACTGCAGCATTATTCTCACCAGTCAAGATATGGAATCCATCAAGAAACGAATGGATAAAGAAAATGTGGTACATATACACAATGGAATACCATTCAGGCTTTAAAACAAAAAGAAATTATGCCATTTGCAACAAAATAGATGAACCTGGAAGACATTATATTATGCTAAGTGAAATAAGCCAGGCAGTGAAGGACAAATATTACATGATCTCACTTAAGTGGGGAATCTAAAGAAGTAAAACTCATAGAAACAGAGTAGAATAGTGGTTACCAGAGGCTGGGGGATGAGGGAGGAGAAAGGAATGGGGAGACACTGTTCAAAGGGTACAAAGTTTCAGTTGGATAGGAGGAGTAAATTTTTGAGATCTACTGCACAGCATGGTGACTACACTAATGTACTTTGTATTTCAAAGCTGCTAAGAGAGTAAATTTCAAATTACCACAAGACAAGGATAAGTACAGTGATGGATATGTTAATTAGCTTGTTTTAATCATTCCACATTATATACAAAATTACATACATGTCAACACATCACACTGTATGCCACAAATATATATGATCTGTCAATTAAAAATAAGAAAGTCAAAATAGCTCACCTTCTGTGTCCTCCACTATATCAAGTTTAACCGCCTTTGTTCCATCAAAACAAAATGCCCTGATGGAATTCAGCCCTAACAATAAGGCATTCTGCTTTATTTTTTCTACCTTGTTGAAGATTTTATCCAGTGCTATAACTTCTCCCTAAAGAGAAACAAAACACAGAGGAAAAGAAAACTATAAATCAAAAGCAGTCATAAAAATAATGAGAAAAACTGATTTAAAATTATGGTCTTTTCCACCATCCTCCCATCCCTATTTTAAAACCTCTATCCATTAACCAAATGTATGTGTCTGGAATTTATTCCTTCCAGCGGATTCTTGGTCTTGCTGACTACAAGAATGAAGCCGCGAATCCTCGCGGTGTTACAGTTCTTAAAGATGGTGGGTCCGGAGTTTGTTCCTTCAGATGTTCAGATGTGTCCAGAGTTTCTTCCTTCTGGTGCGTAAATGGTCTCCCTGACTTCAGGAGTGAACCCACAGACCTTCGCAGTGAGTGTTACAGCTCTTAAAGGTGGCGCATCCCGCATCTGGAGTTCTTTGTTTCTCCCGGTAGGTTCGCAGTCTCGCTGACTTCAGGAGTGAACCGCAGACCTTTGTAGTGAGCGTTACAGCTCATAAAGGTCGTGCAGACCCAAAGAGTGAGCAGGAGCAAGATTTATGTGAAGAGCAAAAGAACAAAGCTACCACGGCACGGAAGGGGACCCGAGGGGGCTGCCGCTGCCGGCTCAGGTGGCCAACTTTTATTCCCTTATTTGGCCCTGCCCACGTCCTGCTGATTGGTCCGTTTTACAGAGTGTGGATTGGTCCACTTTACAGAGCGCTGATTGGTCCATTTTGCAGAGTGCTGATTGGTCCATTTTACAGAGTGCTGATTGGTGCATTTACAATCCTTTAGCTAGACACAGAGGGCTGTTTGGTGCGTTTACAATCCTCTAGATCAACAGAAAAGTTCTCCAACTCCCCACTTGACCCAGGAAGTCCAGCTGGCTTCACCTCTCATGTATATCCAATTTACATTAAATACTTATGTCTTTCCATTAAGAAAACACACATTTTTGCCAGAAAAATAATCTTATAATGACTAGCTACTTTTAATTAACAAAACCAAAACCAGAAAGTATTTGCAATCTTCTAAAGAAACTTAAAAACATCCACTGGAGACTAACATTAAAAATCACCAATTTGATGTGCCTTGTTCACCTCTGGAAGAACATGAGCTAATACTATTAGACAGCGGCCTTAAAGTGCTTTGAGATGCTAATGAATGTTACTTGTAAAATTGTCCATTTTAATATTTTCCAGCTAGCTACATACAATTCCTGTGAACTCTGGCAACCAAAACTGGAAAAGTATGAGCCAAAACCTCTGTACAGCATAGCAAAATATTCTGGTGTGGTATAAAACGCAGTTCAAGAAAATTTTATGTAGTAACACTTTGAGTCAAAGTCAATAAAGATAGGTCAAAATCTGGGAGGGGCCAAGATAGCTGAATAGAAACAGCTCCGGTCTGTAGCTCCCAGCGAAACCACTGCAGAAAGTGAGTGATTTCTGCATTTCTAACTGAGGTACCCAGTTCATCTCACTGGGACTGGTTAGGCAGTGAGTGCAACCCACAGAAAGCAAGCAGAAGTAGGGTGGGGCGTCATTCACCCAGGAAGTACAAGCAGCTGGGGGACCTCCGTCCCCCAGCCAAGGGAAGCTGTGAGGAACAAACTGTGCTACCCAGCCTGGATACTATGCTTTTTCCATGGTTTTTGCAATCTACAGATCAGGAGATTCCCTCATAAGCCTACACAAGGGCCCTGGGTTTCAAGCACAAAACTGGGCGGCCATTTGGGCAGGCACCAAGCTAGCTGCAGGAAATTTTTTTTGTACCCCAGTGGCACCTGGAACCCCAGTGAGACAGAACCGTTTACTCCCGTGGAAAGGGGGCTGATGCCAGGGAGCCAAGCGGTCTCACTCAGTAAGTCCCACTGTTGCAGAGCCCAGCAAGCTAAGAATCACTGGCTTGAAATTCTCACAGCCAGCACAGCAGTCTGGAGTTGACGTGGGACAATCGAGCTTCGTGGGCATCCGCCATTACTGAGTCTTCAGTAGGCTGTTGTCCCTTGACAGTGCTAAGGAGACTGGGAGGTTTGGACCGGGCAGAATTGACCACAGCGCAGCAAAGTGGTTGTGGCCAGACTGCTTCTCTAGATTCCTCCTCACTGGGCAGGGCATCTCTGAAGTCTGAAGGAAAGGCAGCAGTCCCACTCAGGGGCTTGCAGATAAAATTCTCATCTCCCAGGGACAGAGCACCTCGGGGGAGGGGTGGCTGTGGGCACAACTTCAGCAGACTTAATCTTTCCAGCCTGCCAGCTCTGAAGATAGAAGCTGATCCTGACAAGGGGATTCTCCCAGCACAGTGTACCAGCTCTGCTAAAGGACAGATGGCCTCAAGTGAGTCCTGGATCTCTGTGCCTCCTGACTAGGAGAGACCACCCAACAGGGGTCAACAGACACCTCATGCAGGAGAGCTCCAGCTAGCATCAGGCCAGTGCCCTTTGGGATGAAGCTTCCAGAGGAAGGAGCAGGCAGCAATCTTTGCTGTTCTGCAGCCTCCACTGGTGATACCCGGTCAAATGGTGTGGGGTGGACCTCCAGCAGACTACAGCAGACCTGAAGAAGAGGGGCCTGTTAGAAGAAAAACTAACAAACAGAAAGCAACAACATCAACAAAAAAGACCCCCACAACAATCCCATCCAAAGGTCATCAACCTCAAAGATCAAAGGTTATAAATCCATGAAGATGAGGAAAAACAGCACAAAAATGCTGAAAATTCCAAAAACCAGAATGCCTCTTCTCCTCCAAATAATCGCAACTCCTCTCCAGCAAGGGCACAAAACTGGACAGGGAATGAGACTGACAAACTGACAGAAGTAGGCTTCTGAAAGTGGCTAATAACAAACTCCTCTGAGCTAAAGGAGCACGTTCTAACCCAATGCCAGGAAGCTAAGAACCTTGATAAAAGGTTACAGGAATGGCTAACTAAAATAACCAGTTTAGAGAGGAACATAAATGACCTGATGGAGCTGAAAAACACAGCGCAAGAACTTCTTGAAGCATACACAAGTATCAATAGACAAATCGGTCAAGCAGAAGAAAGGATATCAGAGATTGAAGATTACCTTGCTGAAATAAGGCACAAAGACAAGATTACAGAAAAAAGAATTTAAAGGAATGAACAAAGCCTCCAAGAAATATGGGACTATGTGAAATGATCAAACCCATGACTGACTGGCATACCTGAAAGTGACAGGGAGAATGGACCAAGTTGGAAAACACACTTTAGGATATTATCTAGAACTTCCCCAACCTAGTGAGACAGGCCCACGTTCAGATTCAGAAAATACAGGAATCACCATTAAGATCCCCCTCGAGAAGAGCAACCCCAAGACACATAATCAGATTTTTCAAGGTTGAAATAAAGGTTAAGGGCAGGCGGAAAGAAAGGTCAGGTCACCTACAAAGGGAAGCCCATCAGACTAACAGCAGATGTCTCTGCAGAAACCCTACAAGCCAAAATAGAATGGGGGCAAATATTCAACATTCTTAAAGAATAGAATTTTCAACCCAGAATTTCACATCCAGCCAAATTAAGCTCCATAAGCAAAGGAGAAATAAAATCCTTTCCAGTCAAGCAAATGCTGAGGGATTTTGTCACCACCAGCCCTCCCTTACAAGAGCTCCTGAAGGAAGCACTAAATATGGAAAGGAAAAACCAGTAACAGCCACTGCAAAAACACACCAAAATATAAAGACCAATAACACTATGAAGAAACTGCATCAACTAATGTGCAAAATAACAAGCTAACATCATGATGACAGGATCAAATTCACACCTAACAATATTAACTGTAAATGTGAATGACTAAATGCCCCAATTAAAAGATACTGACTGGTAAATTGGATAAAGAGTCAAGACCCATCCATGTGCTGTATTCAGGAGACCTATCTCATGTGCAAAGACACACACAGGCTCAAAATAAAGGAATGGAGGAATATTTACCAAGTCAATGGAAGGCAAAAAAAAAAAAAAGTAGGGGGGGCAATCCTAGTCTCTGATAAAAAGAGACTTTAAACCAACAAGGATCAAAAAAGACAAGGGCATTACATAACGATAAAGGGGTCAATGCAACAAGAAGAGCTAACTATCTTAAATATATATGCACCCAATACAGGAGCACCCAGATTCATAAAACAAGTTTTTAGAAACCTACAAAGAGACTTAAGACTCCCACACAATAATAGTGGGAGACTTTAACACCCTACTGTTAATAGTAGATCAATGAGACAGAAAATTCACAAGGATATGCAGGACTTGAACTCACCTCTGGATCAAGTGGACCTAATAGACATCTACAGAACTCTCTACCCCAAATAAACAGAATATACATTCTTCTCAGCGCCACAGGGCACATATTCTAAACTCGACCACATAACTGGAAGTAAAACACTCCTCAGCAAATGCAAAAGAATGGAAATCATAACAAACAGTCTCTCGGACCACAGTGCAATCAAATTAGGACTCAGGATTAAGAAACTCAATCAAAACCACACAACTACATGGAAATTGAACAACATGCTCCTGAATGACTACTGGGTAAATAACAAAATTAAGGGAGAAACAAAGAAGTTATTTGAAACCAATGAGAACAAAGAGACAATGTACCAGAATCTCTGGGACACAGTTAAAGCAGTGTTAAGAGGGAAATTTATAGCACTAAATGCCCACATCAGAAAGCTGGAAAGATCTGAAATCGACACCCAAACATCACAATTAAAAGAACTAGAGAAGCAAGAGCCAACAAAAGCTAGCAGAAAACAAGAAATAACTAAGAGCAGAAATGAAGGGGACAGAGACACGAAAAATTCTTCAAAGAATCAATGAATAGAGTAGCTGGTTTTTTGAAAAGATTAACAAAGCAGATAGACCATTAGCTAGACTAATCCAGAAGAAAACACAGAAGAATCAAATAGACACAATAAAAAAGGATAAAGGGGATACCACCACTGATCCCAAAGAAATACAAACTGCCATCAGAGAATACTATAAACACCTCCATGCAAATAACCTAGAAAATCTAGAAGAAATGGATAAATTCCTGGACACATACACCCTCCCAAAACTAAACCAGCAAGAAGTCAAATTCCTGAATAGACCAGTAACAAGTTCTGAAATTGAGGCGGTAATAGCCTAACAACCAAAAAAAGCCCAGGACCAGATGGATTCACAGCAAAATTCTACCAGAGGTACCAAGAGGAGCTGGCACCATTCCTTCTGAAATGATTCCAAACAATAGAAAATGATTCCTCATTTTATGAGGCCAGCATCATCCTGATACCAAAACCTGGCAGAGACACAACAAAACAAGAGAATTTCAGGCCATTATTCCTGACGAATATCGAAGCAAAAATCCTCAATAAAACATTGGCAAACCAGATCCAGCAGTACATCAAAAAGCTTATCCACCACAAGCAAGTCAGCTTCATCCCAGGGATGCAAGTCTGGTTCAACATAATCAAATCAAAAAACGTAATCTATCACATAAACAACCAATGACAAAAACCACATGATTATCTCAATAGATACAGAAAAGGCCTTTGATAAAATTCAACATCCCTACATGTTAAAAACTCTCAGTAAACTAGGTATTGATGGAACATCTCAAAATAATGAGAGCTATTTGTGACAAACCCATAGCCAATATCACACTGAATGGGCAAAAGCTGGAAGCATTCCCTTTGAAAACCGGCACAAGACAAGGATGCCCTCTCTCCCCACTCCTATTCAACACAGTATTGGAAGCTCTGGCCAGGCTAATCAGGCAAGAGAAAGAAAGAAAGAGTATTCAAATAGGAAGACAGGAAGTCAAGTTGTCTGTTTGCAGATGACATGACTGTATATGTAGAAAACCCCATTGTCTCAGCCCAAAAACTCCTTAAGCTGATAAGCAACTTCAGCAAAGTCTCAGGATACAAAATCAGTGGGCAAAAAAATCACAAGCATTCCTTTACACCAAGAATAGACAAGCAGAGAGCCAAATCATGAGTGAACTCCCATTCACAATTGCTACAAAGAGAATAAAATACCTAGAAATACAACTTACAAGGGACATGAAGGACCTCTTCAAGGAGAACTGCAGACCATCATTCACTGAATTAAGAGAGGACACAAACAAATGGAAACAAATTCCACGCTCATGCATAGGAAGAATCAATAACGTCAAAATGGCCATAATGCCCAAAGTAATTCAGAGATTCAATGCTATTCCCATCAAGCAACGATGGTCTTTCTTAGCAGAATTAGAAAAAAATACTTTAAACTTCATATGAAACCAAAAAAAGGGCCTGTATAGCCAAGAAAATCCTAAGCAAAAAGAACAAAGCTAGAGGCATCATGCTACCTGACTTCAAACTATACCACAAGGCTATAGTAACCAAAACAGCATGGTACTGGTACCAAAACAGACATATAGACCAATGGAACAGAACAGAGACCTCAGAAACAACAACACACATCTACAATCATCAGATCTTTGACAAACCTGACAAAAACAATCAATGGTGAAAGGATTCCCTATTTAATAAATGGTGCTGGGAAAACTGGCTGTCCATATGCAGAAAACAGAAACTGGACCCCTTCCTTAAACAAATATTAACTCAAGATGGATTAAAGACTTAAATGTAAAACCCAAAACCATAAAAACCCTAGAAGAAAACCTAGGCAATACCATTCAGGACACAGGCATAGGCAAAGACTTCATGACTAAATCACCAAAAGCAATGGCAACAAAAGCCAAAATTGGCAAATGGGATCTAATTAAAGAGCATCTGCACAGCAAAAGAAACTATCATCAGCGTGAACAGGCAACCTACAGATTGGGAGAAAATTTTTGCAATCTACCCATCTGACAAAGGTCTAATATCCAGAATCTACAAGGAACTTAAACAAATTTACAAGAGAAAAACAATCCCATCAAAAAGTGGACGAAGGATATGAACAGACACTTCTCAAAAGACAACGTTTATGCTGCCAATAAATATATGAAAAAAAGCTCATCATCACTGGTCATTAGAGAAATGCAAATCAAAACCACAATGAGATACCATCTCACACCAGTTAGAATGGTGATTAAAAAGTCAGGAAACAACAGATGCTGGCAAGGATGTGGAGAAACAGGAACACCTTTACACTGTTGGTGGGAGTGTAAATTAGTTCAACCATTGTGGAAGACAGTGTGGTGAGTCCTCAAGGATCTAGAACCAGAAATATCATTTGACCCAGCAATCCCATTACTGGGCATATACCCAAAGGATTATAAATCATTCTGCTATAAAGACACATGCACACGTATGTTTACTGCAGCACTATTTACAAGAGGGAAGACTTGGAACCAACCCAAATGCCCATCAATGACAGACTGGATAAAGAAAATGTGGCACATGTACACCATGGAATACTCTGCAGCCATAAAAAAGAATGAGTTCATGTCCTTTGCAGGGTCATGGATGAAGCTGGAAGCTATCATTCTCAGCAAAATAACACAGGAACAGAAAACCAAACACCACAGGTTCTCACTCGTAAGTGAGAGTTGAACAATGAGAACACACGGACACAGGGAGGGGAACATCACACACACGGCCTGTCAGAGGGTTGGAGGCAAGGGGAGGGAAAGCATTAGGACAAACACCTAATGCATGTGGGGCTTAAAACCTAGATAACAGGTTGATGGGTACAGCTAACCATCATGGTACATGTATACCTATGTAACAAACCTGCACCTTCTGCAGGTGTATTGCCGAACTTAAAGCACAATTAAAAAAAAAAAAAAAAAAGAGGCCAAAATTTTAAGAATGCATTGTGGGCCAGGGGCAGTGGTTATGCCTGTAATCCTAGCACTTTGGGAGGCCGGGGCAGGCAGATCACTTGAAGTCAGGAGTTTGAAACCAGCCTGGCCAACATGGTGAAACCCCATCTCTACTAAAAATACAAAAATTATTCAGGCGTGGTGGCGTGCGCCTCTAAGCTCCACTACTTCGGAGGCTGAGGCATGAGAATCGCTGGAACCCGAGAGGCGGAGGTTGCAGTAAGCCAAGATTGGGCCACAGTGTACTCCAGCCTGAGCGACAAAGCAAGACTGAAAAAAAAAAAAGAAAGAGAAAGAGAGAAAGAAAGGCAGCCAGCCAGCCTTGTGACATTCATATATTTTAAAACATACTATGAAATGGAAATGCAAATACAGTGAGAATTACTCTTCTGTATATCTTCTGGCTTTGTTCTCCCTTTTCTTTTGCACTGCCCTTGTATGCCAATGGCATAGCCTACAATGCAGAAAATTTGTAAATATTCCTCAAATACTACCAGGTTTAGTAATAGACACTTTTTCTTTTTCTTTTTTTTTTTGAAACAGTCTCGCTCTGTCGCCCAGGCTGGAGTACAGTGGCACAATCTTGGCTCACTACAAGCTCTTGCCTCCTGGGTTCACGCCATTCTCCTGCTTCTGCCTCCTGAGTAGCTGGGACTACAGGCGCCTGCCACCACGCCGGGCTAATGTTTTGTATTTTTAGTAGAGACAGGGTTTCACCATGTTAGCCAGGATGGTCTCGATCTCCTGACCTCGTGATCTGCCCGCCTCTGCCTCCCAAAGTGCTGGGATTACAGGCATGAGCCACCGCGCCTGGCCAGACACTTTCAATTAATACCTTGACGAGCAGGAAAACCATTTAAAGTGATCTAAGCTAGTAAGGTAGTCAACAACTAGAATAAGGTTCAAATGTATTACACGGTAAAGGAGAAACTAGCTGAAGGCTACTTTTATAAAACTATAAGCCTGGAGGCTGCAGTCATAAAAAATTTCCTTACCTACTAAAACAAGTAACAAGTTAAAAGCAGCAACAAAATTTAGGATTCATTTCTGGCTCAAATTTTTATTTTTTTTTTTGAGATGGAGTCTCGCTCTGTCACCAGGCTGGAGTGCAATGGTGCGATCTTGGCTCACGGCAACCTCTGCCTCCCAGGTTCAAGCGATTCTCCTGCATCAGCCTCCCAAGTAGCTGGGACTATAGGCACATGCCACCACACCCAGCTACTTTTTTTTTGTATTTTTAGTAGAGATGGGGTTTCACATGTTGGCCAGGATGGTCTCGATCTCTTAACCTCGTGATACAATTCTGGCTCAAATATTTCTATTCCGGTTGTTCGTGTCTGCATTGCTGCCCCACTGTGGCTGACTGCCTACGGAGCCTCAATTCTTCAACTTTCCATGTATATTCATCCTTCACCAGATAATCCTGCAATACCCAATATGCTGCCACTGTGATCAGCTTCAGCCATGTGATTTGTTCTGGCCAATAAATAGGATGACAGTAGATGTGATGTAAGCAGAGGTTTTTTTTAACACCATGAAAAGCACTTGAACAGCTGGACTTGCTCTGCTTTGCTCTGTGCCATCACCAGCCCCCAACTATTGCCCTCTGCTGGGCTAGTCTGCTGGGCCAGTCTGCTGGGCTAGTCCGCTGGTCCTAGCCAGAGGAGAACTTACACATCGGCCAGAGGCAGGGCATCCTTGTCATCTCAGCTGAGGCCACTTTAGATGAGCCAACAACCATCCAAGCCCAACTGAATGGGCCCACCCAAGATCATCAGAAACATCGAATTCACCTGCAGCTGACCAGTACATGAGTGAGCCCAGCAGGGATCAGCTGAATCCCATAGACTCCTGAGCCCCCAAAATGTTTATTTGTATGCCGCCAAAATTTTGTATCTTCACACATCATACAACCAAAGGAAAACTGATACACCCATAATATCCAGACTCTCTTTGGAAAGACTTTTTTACTAAGATTCAAATCTCTATGAATAATTACCTTCAAGCAAATACAATAAATATGCCATAATTTAATGGAGAATTAACACTTTCTCAAAGCCTATCATGATCAATCTTTAATCTTCTATATAAACTGAAAAACGATTTGCATTAAATATTGCAACTCCAGCCGGGCGAGGTGGCTCACGCTTATAATCCCAGCACTTTGGGAGGCCGAGGTGGGCGGATCACGACGTCAGGAGATCGAGACCACGGTGAAACCCCGTCTCTACTAAAAATACAAAAAATTAGCCGGGCATGGTGGCGGGCGCCTGTAGTCCCAGCTACTAGGAGTGGCTGAGGCAGGAGAATGGCATGAACCCGGGAGGCGGAGCTTGCAGTGAGCCGAGATTGCGCCACTGCACTCCAGCCTGGGCGACAGAGCGAGACTCTGTCTCAAAAAAAACACATTGCAACTCCACAAAATCAACTCTTCTTATTTCAGGTGCTTTATTTTAGGCCCTAGTGGTACTTAATGCATCTTTCCTTCAAGAGTTTTTGTAACCACCTTCAATTTTTTGGGGGCAAAGAAGAGTATAAATAAGCACACAAGTATATCCTCTCTGATGAGTATTACATTCCTCAAAATGTACACAACAAATATCCTTTTCTCTTTTTTGATTCTCATTGTCAGTATTCAAAAAATATCCTTTTTTATTAGAGATATTTCTTAGACCAAAATGATAACTTTGAAGACTAAATATTCTATATGTATGTGTATATGTTTCTGTATTATACAACTGTTTTTATATCTTAACATATACATATTTCACACTTTGATAATATACTGTGAAATTAGTTTTTAATGGCAGAATATATTTTAATAGTTTAAACAACTATGAAATCTTATAAGAATATGAAATAATCTCTAAATGTATTAAATTTAATTTTATAACAGATTAAGTCTATAATCATATTAGCAAACTGTAAAATTCAAGAAGGTCTTGAGACAGTCTTCATAAATGATCACTGTCTACTGAGCTTAATATGTAGTGACTGAAATAACTGAATAGTTTTCATTTTGGCTGAATCTGAACTAAATGAGACTGTGAATGGCTCTATGTTTCAGAAATTACACATTGTGAAATATACACTACTGTGAGAGTGGTTTTGCTGTGAAGACAGTCTCACCTGATCATGCATTAGTGCTGCAATGTGTGTTGTTTTCCCTCCAGGTGCTGCACACAAGTCTAGAATCTTCTCTCCAGGTTGAGGATTTAGTACATGAGTTACTAAGGCAGATGGCAAATTCTGTAAGAAAAAAATGTAATAGATTATTAATAATCCTAAAGCATTTTTAATTTGAGAACCAGAGAATATAAAGAACCCTTTGGAGTAATCCACTACAGCATCCTCACGTCTGCCAAGAGGACAGTTTTTATAAATATACTCAGGTTAGGAAATTTACAATTTCCTAGAATATCCTACGATCTCCCAGGACTTACACACAAACCACCTGCACAAAAACATACATGACACACTTTTCAGTCAACTGAACTCAACTGCCTTATCAGTATTTTCTGGGTACCAGCAAAAAATAAATAAATAAATAACCCACATTATTTCCTTTTCTGAATCCCAACGGTTCTCAATATTCTGGAAGCCAGAGACCTCTAAAATTGCAGGACCACTCTGGATCTTTTTCCCAAAAAATGTACAAAATTTTGGTCTCAGTGGTCACTACTCAACATTTTAGTACAAAAGCACGCCGTTTTCATACAGGCGTATCATCTGAGAGTACTTCAATCTCAGAACTGTTCACTTTAATAATTTAAACTCCACTTGGGAACACATAAATATTAAATAACTAGTTTCTTCCAGTTAACCAAGAATATAACTTTGACATTTTGGCCGCCTCGTCATCTAACTCTTACTTAAGATGCCTTGTTTTCTGCTGCTAAATCATCCAAAAGGCATGTTTGGGTCCCTGCTTCCACCACATTTCAATAGGAAACGAACTAAAATGCAAAAACAAACAAACAACAACAACAACAAAAAACCTCAAAACCTGGCTGTTTCTGACTGGCACCTAAAAATATATTATGAGATTATACAACCAAAACATACCTCATCTATAGCAGTAAGTCATAGTAAATCATTAATTTGTTATTAGTATTAATTATATAAGGACTACTTACTATAGAATGACAGCCTTGAATAAAACAGATGGAACAGTATCATAAAATAACCCATTTCTAAAATTACTTAGCAAGAAAAAGAGTCTTATAAGCATGGAGTTATTTGTTTGGTTATTTTGGAGACAGTCTCATTATTTTGCTTAGGCTGGGTTCAAATTTGGGATCCTCACAATTGTGCCTCTTAAAGCTTAAAGGTTTCAATTCATTCTTACCAAAAGACTGAACAACACATCTATTAGTACATCCTCAAGAACTGTGAGATGGCCGGGAGTGCTGGCTCATGCCTGTAATTCCAGCACTTTGGGAGGCCAAAGCAGGAGGATCGCCTGAGGTCAGGAGTTAGAGACCAGCCTAACCAACATGGAGAAACCCCGTCTCTACTAAAAATACAACATTAGCTGGGTGTGGTGGCACTTGTCTGTAATCCCAGCTACTCGGGAGGCTGAGGCAGGAGAATCACCGGAACCCAGGAGGTGGAGTTTGCAGTGAGCAGAAATAGCGTCATTGCACTCCAGCCTGGGCAGTAAGAGCAAAACTCCATCTAAAAATAAATACATACATACATACATACCAAAAAACTGTGAGATGGCTGCAACATTCTCAAAGGAATCTAAGATCACCACTTTGAAACAAACTCAGTGGTGAGAAAGGAGTTTCAAACAAGCAAATTTCTTCCTCTTAATATACGAAGCATTAAAATCAATGCAAACAATTTAGGCACCCAAAGAGCTAAATGTCAGGCCTCTGAGCCCAAGCTAAGCCATCATATCCCCTGTGACCAGCATGTATACATCCAGATGGCCTGAAGCAACTGAACATCCACAAAAGAAGTGAAATCAGCCTTAACTGATGACATTCCACCATTGTGATTTGTTTCTGCCCCACTCTAACTGATCAATGTACCTTGTAATCTCCCCCACCCTTAAGAAGGTTCTTTGTAATTCTTCCCATCCTTGAGAATGTACTTTCTAAGATCCACCCCTGCCCGCAGAACACTGCTCCTAACTCCACCGCCTATCCCAAAACCTATAAGAACTAATGATAATCCCATCACCCTTTGCTGATTCTCTTTTCGGACTCAGCCCACCTGCACCCAGGTGAAATAAACAGCCTTGTTGCTCACACAAAGCCTGTTTGGTGGTCTCTTCACACGGACACGTGAGACACTAAACATTAAAAATAGCTTAACTTACTATAGTTTATCCAGAAAGTTCTACTTATTTTTATTTCTGAGACAGGATCTGGCTCTGTTACCTAGGCTGTCAGGGTCTCAGACGGTCACCCAGGTTGCAGTGCAGTGGTACAATCACGGCTCACTGAAGCCTCAACCTCCTGGTCTCAATCAATCCTCCCAGCTCAGCCTCCCGAATAGCTGGGACTACAGGCACACATCACCTCACTCAGCTAATTCTTTGTATTTTTTTGTAGAGACAGTGTTTCCCCCAAGTTGCCCAGGATGGTCCTGGGCTCAGGTGAGCTGCCCACCTAGGCCTCCCAAAGTGTTGGGATTACAGGAGTGAGCCAGTATACCTGGCAGCAAGTTTTATTTATTACAAAAATATTTAAACTGAACTCCAAGATGAAAACACTAATACATGTTTAAAGCGGCTAAAGATTTGGTGATTCTTTATCTAGAGACAGCTGGCTATGCTTCACTCCTAACAATGATAACATTAATGGATTGGCCAAAGATTATGTAAGTTTCCATTCAAACATGAGAAATATATTAAGAACTTTCTGATTTGTAATAAGTGAAAAAATATAAAACAGCCCATGTGACGAGGCTTAATATTCAAATAACAGGCTTATTTTTTATTTTTGGAAATAAGAGTCTTGCTCTGTCACACAGGCTGGAGTGCAGTGGTGCAATCAAAGCTCACTGCCACCTGGAACTCTTGGGCTCAAGAAATCCTCCCACATCAGCCTCCAGAGGAGCTAGGACTACAACTACAGGCATGTGCCACCACACCTGGCTAATTTTTAAAATTTTTTGTAGAGATGGGGTAGCACTATATGACTTCTTGGACTTCTGGCTAAGATCAAGCGTAGAGATGGGGTTGCAGTATGTTGCCTAGGCTAGTCTCAAACTTCTGGGCTCAAGTTATCCGCCTGCCTTGGCCTCCCGAAGTGCCAGGATTACAGGTGTGAGCCACTGTGCCCGGTGACAGTTTTCTTAAAATAATTTACAACCTTCCTCTATAATATTCCTTTACACTGGTTATGCAATATAATCACCTGGTAAGCTTAGGAAGAAAAGTCTGGGCCTTAACTAGTAAAATCAAGTCAGAATTTCTAACACTGGAGCATCAGTGGTTTCGAAATCACCCTAGGTGATTCTAGTGGGCATGGAGCTGTGCACCACTGCTGGACTACACTGATTACCGCTTAGCTGCACATTAGAATCACCTATGAAAGTTTTCAAACATCTCACCCAAGCTCTAACCCAGACAAAGGAAGGCCACCACAGGTGGTAGGGCCAGGTGGGAGTATTTATTTAATGCTCCCTAGATTGTCCAACCTCTTTAAATTGTTTACAAGAAATGAGGCAATTAAAAAATTAAGTTTCAGGCAACCATTTTTTTCTTCCAGTGAACCAAGAATATAACTTTGAAAACAGTTGCTGTATTTAACTATTAACCCTTTATTAGACAATCAGTTCAACTGAAGGACATCTATTACTTCTTAATTCTGTGGATTGTGTTTAAGCAATTTAAAAGTTTCCTTTTTGATTTTGGAAAACCAAATGATATAGTACAGTTGTAATTTTAATGACTGTGTACAACACTTCTATTAACTTTACAAAGTATCTTTGGGTAATTTAAGATGCTAAAATTAAAAATTATCCCTTATCACTAGCCCCTCACCATACACCCCACTCACCACTAAAAAGCCCCCATCACAATGTGAAGCTTTTGCATTGGCTGTTGGAAGCCACAGAGGATATTGGCTTGGGGGGTAACAGTTTTCCAGGAAAAGGCAAGAGTCATCAAAAACCAAAGCAAAATGAAAAAAACCCTACAAATTTCCTAAATATTTTTCCAAGAGAAAGCAAGTAATTATGTCCTCCTGTCCTGTACAGTAACTTCAGTAATTACATAGAATAAAAAAAGAGGCCGGTTGTGGTGGCTCATGCCTGTAATCCCAGCACTTTCAGAGGCCTAGGTCGGAGGACCGCTTCAGGCCAGGGGTTCCAGACCAGCCTGGGCAACATAGTGAGACCTCATCTCTACATAAAAATAAAAAATTGGCTTCACATACTATTGCGTGCCTATAGTTCCAGCTCCTTGGGAGGCTGAGGCAGGAAGATCACTTGAGCCTGGAAGATCAAGGCTGCAGTGAGCCATAATCCCACCACCACACTCAGCCTGGGAGACAAAATGAGACCCTGCCTCAATAAAACAAAAAAAGAAAAGAGACTACTACCTGGCCGGTGCAGTGGCTCACGCCTGTAATCCCAACACTTTGGGAGGCTGAGGCAGGTGGTTCCCCTGAGGTCAGGAGTTTGAGACCAGACTGGCCAACATGGTGAAACCCCACCTCTACTAAAAATACAAAAATTAGTTGGGTTTGGTGGTGCACACCTGTAATCACAGCTACTCAGGAGGCTAAGACATGAGAATCTCTCAAAACTGGGAGGTGGAGGTTGCAGTGAGTGGAGATCATGCCATTGTACTCCAGCCTGAGTGAAAGAGCAAGACTCCATCAAAAAAAAAAAAAAAACAACAAAAAATGTTTGTTTATATATATATATATATGCTAGCTGCCAAACTCTTGTGCCTGGTAGATAGATTTCAAGGTGTAACTACTTTGGCCACTCACCTTATGAACTACCTCATCTTCTCAAGTTAACCAGTTATTGAATGTCATTCAAGAAACCCCATCAGTTTTCTTAAGTTATAAGCCAGTGCAGGCTTGAGATGATATATATTCAAAGTGCCTAGCACAAAGCCAACTTTAAATCAAAGCTGGCATAGATTCCTAGGAAGAATAAAAAATGTTATCTTGCATGAAGATGCAGCTCATGATTTGGATATCTTTTTCCCTGTATTTTAAAAGATATTTTGAAACATGCCAAGCAAAACAGAATTTAAGTTCAAAATGAAACTATGTCACAGATTTCTCTGTGGGCCCAGATTTCAAATGGCAGAACTGCAGGAAAGCAGCAAACCAGAATAACACCTGGATTTCAACTTGAACCCTTTGTTCCAAGGAACCGAGTGTTTCAGGGTATGTTCAGCTCCCTTTATCCTCAGAGCTCCTTACTGAGATGTGGCAGGAGTAATTTTCCTCTCTAGTGAGGAAAACCAAGTGGCTGGGCTAAGACATAACAGTTATGAGCAGAACTAGGAGCAGGATACAGGGCACTAGAGCTGAGGTTCCTTATATTACTGCCAGATGAGTTTTGGGGGTTGTGGTAAAGAAAGACTTTATTCCCCAAACCAGCTGGATTAGCAGCCCTCAATTTTTTACTTAGGAAATAAGGCTGGGTGTGGTGGCTCATGCCTGTAATCCCAGGACTTCGGGAAGCTGAGGCGGCCAGATCACGAGGTCAGGAGTTCGAGACCAACCTGGCCAACATGGTCCCCATCTCTACTAGAAATACAAAAATTAGCTGGGCACGGTGGCGGGCACCTGTAATCCCAGCTCGGGAAGCTGAGGCAGGAGAATTGCTTGAACCTGGAGGCGGAGATTGCAGTAAGCTGAGATTGCACCACTGCACTCCAGCCTGGGTGACAGATCAACACTCTATCTCGGGGAAAAAAAAAAAAAGGGAAATAAATCCATCAAGATGCTGGGGGAGAGTGCCATTGTGAGACAGGTAATTCCCCCTTCCTGGTAATAGTGGGGTTGTTTTGTTTTGTTTTGAGATGGTGTTTCGCTCTGTCACCCAGGCTGGAATGCAGTGGGGCAATCTCAGTTTACTGCACCTCTGCCTCCCAGGTTCAACTGATTCTCCTGCCTCAGCCTCCCAAGTAGCTGGGATTACAGGCATGCACTACCACACCTGGCATTTTTTTTTTTTTTTTTTGAGACGGAGTCTTGCTCTGTTGCCCAGGCTGGAATGCAGTGGTACAATCTCGGCTGACTGTAAGCTCCGCCTCCCAGGTTCATGCCATTCTCCTGCCTCAGCCTCCGGAGTAGCTGGGAATACAGCTGGCTGTCACCACGCCTGGCTAATTTTTTGTAGAGACGGGGTTTCACCGTGTTAGCCAGGATGGTCTCGATCTCCTGACCTCGTGATCCGCCCACCTCGGCCTCCCAAAGTGCTGGGATTACAGGCGTGAGCCACTGGGCCGGCCTAATTTTTGTATTTTTAGTAGAGACGGGGTTTCACCATGTTGGCCAGGCTGGTCTCGAACTCCTGACCTCAAGTGATCCACCTGCCTTGGCCTCCCAAAGTGTTGGGATTACAGGTGTGAGCCACCATGTCCGGCCTATGGTGGGTTTTGCATACTCACAGGGCAGCCTGGCAGCCTTTGGCGCAGTCCAGTCTCTTCCCTACTTCCAGAAAAATCTATTTGTTGCTACTGGGTCTTTTCAGAGTCTGAGTGGGTTGGAGGGTATATCGGTGAGGGATGCATTTGTCTCAGCATTTTTTTGAAACTACCAGTTACTCTTGCATAGTATTCCATCTCAAAAAGGAAGTAGCTACAAGTGGTAAGTCAAAGTTATTTACGAGGCTTATCAAGCTAATATCAGACTAATAAACACTTATTGACCAAAATATACAACCTCTACGTAAGTCCTAACCTATTAATGCTTTTAAAATTCAGAATTAGGTCGAGTGCAGTGGCTCACACCTGTAATTTCAACACTTTGGGAAGCTGAGGCAGGCAGATCACTTGAGGCCAGGAATTCGAGACCAGCCTGGCCAACATGGCAAAACCCTGTCTCTCCTAAAAATATGAAAATTAGCCAGATGTGGTTGACTATGCCTGTAATCCAGCTTCTTGGGAGGCTGAGGCATGAGAATTGGTTGAACCTGGGAGGCAGAGGTCACAGTGAGCCGAGATCAGCCACTGCCTCAAAAACAATAAAATAAAATACAGAATCAAAACAGTAGACAGATGGTTTATTCATTTACTCCACAAAATGTAATGAGTGCTTACTATGTATCAGACATTGGTCTATGCACTGGAGTTAAGAAAGTAAATAAGATCTCTCTGCTCAATGGAATGTACATATTGGTGCAGGTGTAAGAACAGCACTCCTGAACTATATGCATGCCCTTTTTCTTTTTTTTGGGACAGAGTCTTGCTCTTGTCACCCAGGCTGGAGTGCAGTGGCGTGATCTCGGCTCACTTCAACTCCGCCTCCTGGGTTCAAGTGATTCTCCTGCCTCAGCCTCCCAAGTAGCTGGGATTACAGGCGCCACCACCACGCCCAGCTAATTTTGTGTGTGTGTATTTTTAGTAGAGACAGGGTTTCACCATGTTGGCCGGGCTGCTCTCAAACTCCCGACCTCAGGTGATCCACCCACTTCGGCCTCTCAAAGTGCTGGGATTACAGGCGTGAGCCACCGTGCTCGGCCGCATGCCCTTTTTATTGTAACAAGAGTAAAATGATATCCTTCTTTTATATTTAATAAGCTGAAAGTGAGTTACTGCCAAAAGCAACAGCTGAGCACTAACTACACACAACTTAAAAGCATCAGACTGCCGGGCGTGGTGGGAGAATGGCGTGAACCCGGGAGGCGGAGCTTGCAGTGAGCCAAGATTGCGACACTGCACTCCAGCCTGGGCCACAGAGCGAGACTTGTCTCAAAAAAAAAACAAAAAACAAAAAACAGAAAATCCAGGAATAGACTCTAGGTACCTATATTACAAGTTTTTCAAGTGATTTGATACATACAAATTTACTGCAGTCTTGGTGAATGGTGTGATCAAATTATAACATTTGTGAGCTAATGAGGCTCCCTGTGTTGGCTGAGACCTATGAAAGGCTTGGGCATCTTCCATATTAGATCTAAGTTAATCAATTCCTAAAACCAAAATGAAAACTGCAAATTATGGCTACCAGGAGCTTCTTAGCTGTTAGAGAAGTAAAGCATGGATACTGACAAAAGCAAAAATAATTTTCAATTTGTTATTAAAGTATCAGCATCTATTGCAATGATTTAACACTATTGAAAACTACTTTCATTTAGATGATGCCTCTCACATGATGTACTTTCAGGGACTGTCATTTAATCCACTTTATAGTCACTTGAGTATTCAATTATGTTTGTCTGAAAAGAAAGACAACTTGTTGAAACATTTCAAATGCGTTTTATATTACTATTATATGTAAATGTGAAACTTGTTCTATTTGCAAGAATCATTACATATGTAAAAATTCAAGGATAATAATCAATTTTTAAAATTCCACATTCTTCTTAAACTTACTCTTCTGCACATTCTTTCAGAATTTTCCTTACAGAAATGAGTATCAGCTGGTTCTGGTCTGCATTGAATTAAGCTATTTAGATTTTACGGATCAGATAAGACACAGATAAGATTCTAGTAGTTCTGAACCAATATGAAAAGGAAGTTATAACACAAAAAGATCAACTAATACTAACTAAACACTGACCACAGAGTTTTTGGGAAACTATCAAAGAAGCACTTGAGAAATTTAATGTAATATGTGAATTGCTTAAAGCCCTCACTCCCTGAACTTAGAACTCAGTAAATCTAAATTAGGACCCAAGAACTGCATTTTCAAAAGGCCCTGCTGGTGATTCAGATGCAGATTTTCTAAGGGTTACATCTGAAGCACTGGCATAGGGCCAAGAATACAGGCTTGAAATCGGAAAGACCTGGATTCAAATTTTGACTCTGCCAATGTTTACCTATGCAGCACACAGCAAATCACTCCTTTAATCACTGAAAAACTACTAATGCCTACTACAGACTATGCACTTTACTTTTCTAAGACTCTATTTCCTTATCCATGAAATCGAAGGTTTGTAAGAAGTAAATAATGTATGTAAAACACTCAGCTCAGTACATGGACCACAATAAGCACTCAGTCAGTGTTAGCTGCGATTACTGTTAGTATCCCTTATAACAAGTTTCAATGGCCATCAGAAACTGGCCATCAAAATAGATTACAAAAAATAAAACAGCTTTCACTAGAGACATGACAAAAACTTAAACTGCCCTCAGACACAAAAGCTTTATTCTGGCAGGAAATTCTTATGTCCCTTGCTATTCGGTGACAAAGAACATGGCTCTACGGTAGTCTGGACAGTATGAAACACAAAATGACTCACAATATTTCATAAAGTCATCATTAAACTGATTTTAAGGTGAAGGAGTGCAGCTATAGATAGCAAAAAAACGTAAAAAGAAAATTTGCACTATACTAGATTTCTCTTTTTATAAAGTCAAAACTAAATAATGACCAGGCATGGTGGCTCATGCCTGTAATCCCAGAACTTTGGAAGGCCAAAACAGGAGGATCACTTGAGCTCAGGAATTCAAGACCAGCCTGGACAATATGGCAAAACCCCATCTCTACTAAAAATACAAAAAATTAGCTGGGTGTGGTGGCGCATGCTGTAGCCCCAGCTACCCAGGAGGCTGAGGTGGGAGGAGGATCACCTGAGCCTGGGAGATCAAGGCTGCAGTGAGCCAAGATGATGCCACTGCACTCCAGCCTGGGTGACAGAGTAAGATCCGGTCTCCAAAAAAAAAAAAAAAAAAAAAAAACTCTAAATTATGAGATGAGCAGGTACTGTCAAACCAAAGAGAAAAGTAACATTGCATTAAACATTATTAACTTAAAGGCTTACAGGTAGCACTAGCAATGACTCAGGGCTACGTTGCCAAATGAACACAAGTGTTTGAAAATAAATTATATAATAAACAAGCACAAAAAAACTCCACTGAAACTAAAATTAGCAAATGAAAATCCCCAAAATGATTCATAATTATATGTTAGATTATATATCCTAATGTTAGAACACCACCAATGTGCAAATAGGTAATAATAAACATCCATTTTTCTGTTTGTTCACACCAGAAATAACCTCTGAATTCAAAAAATGTCTGTTGGCTAAATACTGGGCAAAGGCTAGGTACAGTGGCTCACACCTATAATTCCAACACGTTGGGAGGCCAAGGCAGGAGGATCACTTGAGGCCAGGAGTTTGAGACCAGCCTGGGCCACAAAGTGAGGCCCCATCTCTACAAAAACATCAAAAAAAATTAGTGGGGCATAGTATTGCACACCTGTGGTCCCAACTATTTGCGAGGCTAAGGCAGGAAGATCGCTTGAGCCCAGGAGTTTGAGGTTACAGGGAGCTACGATTGTACCACTGCACTCCAGCCTAGACAACAGAGTGAGAGCCTGTCTCAAAATAATAATTATTAGTATTACTGGACAGAGAAGGTGGGGCAGCACACGGCATTTGGACTTAGGTTTGAGGTCAGATACCACCAATAACCAGGAATGTGGCATAGGCCAAGAGCCCTAACAGATTTGATCTTCAGTATCTTCATCTTATATTGAGAATTATAATAATACTACCAAACCATCAGACTATAACAAATCAAATGATTTGCTAATGGAACACCACACATGTATATGAAATGCATGCAATATTCAGGGATTAAAATTTTGAGATGGAAAGCAGTCATTTTAATCAGTTATTAAATCACCTTTGGGCAAAGAAAGAAAAAGTAGTTTAAAAATCAGATGAGAAAAAGAAAAGAAAGGAGAATGCTTGTAAAGTTTTTTCTTACTGCTTAACCAAAGGTAGATCAGTGTATATAAGCAGACCACAGAAAAAATCTTAAATTTTAAAAAATCCTAGATTTCAAATAATTCACTGATGTATGTTTCAATGTCACTAAATATTTTACTTTTATACATACTTACTTGTAAAAATAAGTAACGGGGCAGTACATTGTCAAATGAAGGGCTGAGATATACTGGTTCTGTCATTCTTATGCCCATGCCTCTGAAAAATAGGAAATCTAACATTAGTCTGTATAAATTCCATGGTCTACACAAACTATGTTTCCAGAAACATTCTCAAATAGCCTGTCAAACAAAGATGCTCTTTTTAAGAACTCTTTTGGCAGGGTGTGGTAGCTCAAGCCTGTAATCCCAGCACTTTGGGAGGCACAGGTGGGAGGATCAGTTGAGGTCAGGAGTTCAAGACCTGCCCGACCAACACGGAGAAACCCTGTCTCTACTAAAAATACAAAAAAGTAGCCAAGAGTGGTGGCGGGTGCCTGTAATTCCAGCTACTCGGGAGGCTGAGACAGGAGAATCACTTGAACCTGGGAGGCAGAGGTTGCAACAAGCCAAGTTCGTGCCATTGCACTCCAGCCTGGGCGACAAGAGTGAAACTCCGTCTCAAAAAAAAAAAAAAAAAAA
>NW_026652277.1:18268752-18341450 GCF_009828535.3 Hylobates moloch
AGAGTGAAACTCCGTCAAAAAAAAAAAAAAAAAAAAAAAAAAAAAAACTCTTTTATTCAACAACAAAATACATAAAGTAGTCCTGTGAATTGTTTTTGAATTTTTACCTGCAGAATAGGAAGCCATCATAACTAAAAAGGAAAAAGTTACATAAAAGTTTCATTTAAGCACAAATGAGTGTCTGTAGAGATTTGAACAGACTGAAAAGCAAACACTACCTCATTCTTTATTATTTCCTGTCAGCTCTTTATAGAATAATTGCCTGGTACTAACACAATCCCAAGGATAACCTTTTCCATCTTTGTCCCATTTTAGGAGTGGCAGTGAAACTGATCAGAGCAGGAAGGGCCAGGACTCAGAATGGCCTGATGGAGAGTGACTCATCAAGACAAACATTACAATCTCAGAGATGTTGTCAGAGGCTATTGAAGCAGAGAAAGAACACCCAAATCCTGTCAGACAAAGCCAAGCCTGGCCTTGTGTGTCAGGCCAAACCAGACAGAGCAAGCGAAAGGAGAAATCCAAAGAAATCCAAAGAGTTCTGGGGATTAGGACCGCACAGGAAAAAGTATAGTCTAATTAAAAGGAAAGTATAAAAATCAGGATTTAAGCCAGCACAGTGGCTCATGCCTGTAATCCCAGCACTTTTGAGAGACTGGCACAGGAGGATCACTTGAGGTCAGAAGTTTGACACCAGCCTGGGCAACATCTCTACACAAAATTCGAAAAATTACAAAGGCATGGTGGAGTGTACCTGTAGTCCCGGCTACTCAGGAGACTGAAGCGGAGGGATCCCTTGAGCCCAGGAGTTGGAGGCTGCAATGAGTTAGGATCCTGCCACTGCACTCCAGCCTGGGCAATGAGCACCCAAATAAATAAAATTTTTAAAAAATGTTTTTTTAAAAATCATAACTTATACCTAGTTTAAGGGTACAATCCAAGGAGAGTCCCATTAGGATGGGCAAAGATAAAAGTCTTAGAAGCAGTACGGTAGACAAGTTCATAGCTAGCTTATGGAACAGCTTATGAGTTGATCTTGGCGGAGATGCATCTACACGGATGGTGTGTACTCTATCTAATGTTGGCAGGATAAGCTTATGTTAGTCTTTAGAGTAAAATAATGTCAGTAGATATCTGTGGACTATTACTGCAATGGTATGACTATAAACTCCCCTCGGTTTTGTTATTGGTTTTATTTATTTATTTATTTTTAGACACAGGGTCTCACTCTGTCACGCAGGCTGGAGCACAGTGGCACAATCATAGCTCACTGCAGCCTCTAACTACTGGGTTTAAGTGATCCTCCCACCTTAGCCTCCCCAGTAGCTGGACTACAGGCACACACCACCATGCCAGGTAAGTGTGTGTGTGTACAGAGTCTCACTATGGTGTGTGTGTGTGTGTGTGTGTACAGAGTCTCACTATGGTGTGTGTGTGTGTGTGTGTGTGTGTGTGTGTGTGTGTATGTGTACAGAGTCTCACTATGTTGCCCAGAATGGCATCAAACTCCTAGACTCAAGTGATCCTCCTGCCTCAGCTTCCGGAGTTCCTGGATAACAGGTATGAGCCACCATGCCTGGCTCCCTCAGTTGTAACAGCCTTTAGCATACAATAAATGCTGACTCCTTTTCTTCCTCTTCCCATCCCTTTACCACCTTACTTATTTGTTTACCACTTGAAATCCATGAATGTACACTTTTAATCAGAGGTAAAACTCACTCGCTGCTCCAGTCGGGACCAAATCAAACCATTGTATCCACTTCCAAGGCAAATATCCCCTGCTACTGAGCAGAAAATATACAAACGAAGCTTCTGAAACGTCACTGACTCACATTTGAAAGCCAGTCCTGGCTGAGTGTGGCATCTCATCCCTGTAATCTTAGCACTTTGGGAGGCAGGTGGAGAACTGCTTGAGACCCAGTTCAAGACCATACTGGGCAACATAGCAAGACCTCCATTTCTATAAAAAAAAAATTAAAATATCAGCTGATCATGGTGTCACGTGCTATAGTACTAGCTACTCAGAGGCTGAAGTAGGAGGATCACTTGAGCTCAGGAATTCAAGGTTATAGTGAGCTTTGATCACACCACTCCAGCCTTAGTGACAGAGCAAGACCTTGTCTCTAAAAGAAAAAGCAAGGCAAGTCACTCCTTTGTTGTGACACCTGGTACTCTTACCTTGATCAATACCCAGAATCTACAACTATTATTGAATATCTTGAATTCCACAGTCTGATCACTCCATAATTTAAATGACTTTCTGACTTGCAGGACTCCAGCCCTCTAAAAAACACTGAAACTTGAAAATGTTCATGCCTGTCTTCCTAACTCAGTTCCTAACTACCACTTTAAGTTCTGGTGCTCTTCAACTATCTCCTTCTGACCATGCCTACCAGAACAAGGGAGTGCTATAAATCACTGAACTTAAAGTAACATAACGAAGAATAATTTAAGCCAATTATTATTCAGGTATGAGATTACATGTTTCTTTAAAAATTATTTTTGTAGCCACGTATCTCCATATAATAATGCAAAGTACAAGATTGCATATGTTAATACAGTCTGTTAGTAAATAAATCTGCCTTCATGAATCTATGAATGATTCAACCCATCTGGAATTCAAGAAAGCAAGGGGCTCAAATTCACTAACTGAATAACAATTGTACCATTAGTTGTGTTGGTTTAAAATTTTTTAAGGAATATAAATAAGAAACAGGGTGTACATGTAGCATTTCTGTTATAGCAGCCTGCTTCTCCCACCGGAAGAGACAAAACTTCCAACAGTATAACTGAAGAAATTGAGTTTAAAAACCAACTTTTTTTTCTTTTTGAAATTCTGAAGTCTCGCCGTGTCACCCAGGCTGGAGTGCAGTGGTGCAATCTTGGGCTCACTGCAACCTCCTGGATTCAAGCGATTCTCCTGCCTCAGCATCCTGAGTAGCTGAGATTACAAGCACCGACCATCACACCTAGCTTATTTCTGTATTTTTAGTAGAGACTGGGTTTCACCGTGTTGGTCAGGCTGGTCTCGAACTCCTGACCTCAAGCGATCTGCCCACCTTGGCCTCTCAAAGTGCTGGAATTACAGGAGTGAGCCACCACGCCAGGCCAAAAGGTGGAAGTTGGTTGCCTCCTACTTCCACCAACAAAAAATTATTCAGAACATTGTTCAGAAAACATTATTCAGCACGATAATTGGAACTACATCAAATAACCTAAAAGAATGAAGAGTATACCATTAACAATGAACTAATGGAGGCAGTCAAAATATCAATTACCTATTACAGGTCCAAAGATAAACATAGCAGATATATGCATAATCTTTATATTCATGAAGCCTTCTAAAGAGAACAAAATCTTTTTTCTTGGCCATTTGGAAAGTGCTGCTACCTAGATCTAGGGAATCCAACAGTCATCTTCTTCAGAAGAACGAATGAATTTCAACTACAAACCCAAACTGTTGCAACATGAAAAACTGTTCTACTAGTCAGGGATATCGTCCAATTCTAAACGGAGAAATTCACAGCTTTCAGCACGTCTATGTCAGCCATGAACTTTGGAGTAATGGAGCTGTCCACAGAATTCAAAAAGCCTGAAAAAGCTAAGAAAATAAGAGCTTGGATTTTCCACCAATTTATTCAGGGCCACTAGCAACCAGGAATGATTTAGAACAGACTATATTTTAATTTAGTTTGAACAAACCTAAACATTCATTTTTAACCACAAATATTCATGTGAGTGCTAGGTTTCTGGTAAAATTTATTTTTAATTAAAAAATATTTAATTTATATTAAAATCAAACTTTTTCTTGACAAATAAGAACATTAAAAATGATCTGGATAGATCATCTAATTCATTCTCCATCATGATGAGCAATGGTTTTCAAAGACGCAAAATACTTTGAAAAAAATAAGATTCAGAAGGACAAGTAAAAATATTTGACAATTAAAATGTAACTAGTTGCTTAATAAGGCTCTTTAATTTGATCAGTTATCCTTTTTGACCAAAAATCATGGAAATATGGGTTAAACAATTTTTTTCCAGGTGGATTTATACCAAAAAAATTTCATATAATGCAACTAGATACATTTTACATTATTTTAAATTTTCATTGACCCACAAAAAGGATGCTGATTTCCCCAAAGCACCTGATGACATACTTCAGTTCAGGTAATCCACTGAAGATTTCTTTGCGGCTTAGTTCAGAAATCCCATTTCCCAGAAATACTTTTGTTCCATCAAATTCTTTGGCTCCTTTCTTACATTTTCCTTTAATATCAGAGTATACAGAAATAACATCTCCAGCTTTCATAACTAGAGAAAGAAGAAAATCAGATTACATTGATTTATGCTTTGGCAGAAGAATCGTGAAAATTCTTTGAGTTAGATTGGTGATCTCTAGAGGCATCAATAGTGGGCATGAAGCAGTTCAAACTGGCTCATCATCTCAATTAATCTTTAACAGAAAATCTGACTTTTTACTTTAAAATATTCCCTAACAATAAAACTCACTGAAGAATCCTTTTCAGTGAAAACAAAGAAATAGAACAGCTTCAAAACATCCTACCCGCAACTGGAAATCTATAGCTGAGCCAAATTATTTCCCCCAAGCCTTAAAAGATTTCCTATAAATCTAGACATCTCAGCTCAAACCTCAAAGTTCTAAGTTTCCTTCAAAAGGATTGTTCAAAAATGTACCGTAAAATCCTTCAAAGAAATATTTCTAAATCCCATAACCCTGTTTGTATTTGCTATTTTGATGTGACAGCACAATTAAGGCAGAGACTTTAACGATAAGCATATATAGTCATTCATATATATACACACATACCTATGCACACATATATACGTGTGTGTATACATTCAGAATACCTTTTACAGTATACAGTGTACACAGTTGCTTTATATGGCTGATTAAATCCAGTTTTTGTAGGCATTTATTTTCTGTAACAACTCCCAGTGATATTTACAATGGGAAATTATATTCCACTTCCAAAAAACATTTTTAAACCTAATCTATCATAAATTTATTTGGTCTATTACCTGACAACAGTAGTGAACAGCCTATTAGCTAGAGCTAAGAGAACTGTTAAAATCATGTAGATCAGATGTCAACACACTTTTCCTGTAAAGGGCAAATAAATATTTTAGGCTTTGTAGCCACATAAGGTCTCTGTGGCATATTCTTCTTTATATATGTATCTTTTCACAACATTTTAAAACTGAAAAAACCATTCTTAGCTCATGGACCACACACAAACAGACATGGGCCAGACTTGGCCAGCAGGTAGTAGGTGACCCAATTCTGACACAGATCAAATTATTCATTTCAAGGACACCGTAACTGAGGCCCAGAGACTGAATAAGTTTTCTACGGATCAAAGCAAATGTTTATTGATTTCAAGTCCAATAAGGTACCACTGAACCACAGTGACTAACTTACTAAGCATATGCAATACAGGTATGTCGCCAACTGGGTGAACACATTAAGAATATTAAGTTTCATCTCAATGTTCAGATTCCAGGTTCTGGATGTTCTCTTACTAATGGTACGACAGCTTTCTGAGGTTTTAAGGCAATGCAGTCAAGAAAACAAAACAGAAGTTCACTGACGTACTCTCTCTATTTATCAGTAATGATCCACTAAAACAGCCATCATCAAATACATCCTTATTTGGAAGGAAAAAAAAAAAAAAAACTCAGAAAACCTTACATGATGACTAGTTTGTTAGTCCTTATCAGATAAAACCCTAAATGCAAAGCTGGAAAAATATCCGACCAAGGAAAATTTGGAATACGTCTTAGTGACATCAATAAATTTTCCATTTGAAAATGCACATAAATTTTAGAGAACCTTAAAGACAAATCTCAACATTATACTTACATTTTGATGCTGACACAATTCCTGGGGCATAGACATGGGCTCCTCTTAAAACTGCATTGCCACACTGGGCTCCAACAATGGCTTCACACTGTTGCTTTTTAATATTCTTTCTAGAAATGTAAGAAACAAGAAGTTTAATAGTAACATACCTCCAATGCCTACCAATGTTTCCCGTGTTCTATCTGAACGCTAATAACCTCTTTAGTCTTAATTGTCCTGAGTACATAAGAAAAAGCTGAAAAAAGAGGCATACATATAGAGGAAACAGAAACAGGAAAAAACAGCAACACGAAGATGGGCACTTGAGAGGAAGAAAAAAATCAAGAGGTCCATCTGGTGGAAGGCAATAAAGTGGCACCAGAAATTGCTTAATCATTTAACAAGCATTACTGTTTATCATAGCATTAGGAGAAAAATAGACTTTCTCTGTCTTCAAAGACTAAAATAGAAAAATACACAAAGAATTACAAAAACATTTCTAAAGTGGTAAATTGTTGCAAGGTAAATTATGAATAATTTAAACAAGACAGGAAAAGAAGATAAGTCTTTTTTCCTTCCTTTGCTGGCCAACCTTTTTGAGTCTTTTCCAATTTCTCACATTCTATTCATTTCTTAGACCACTAAAATCTGTATTACTTCTAACACTCAGGGTTCCAAAGATCAGGGACCCAATGTGATCAGCCCTAAATAAAAACTCTTAACACTGAGTCTCTAATAAGCTTTCTTGGATGTGCTGTCACAATTCATTGCTGGGGGAGTTAGGTGCGTCCTGTCTTCAATTCCATGATCGCCAATTCATCAAATCTTACTAAGTTTTCAGCTTTATACCTACTCCTTCCTGGTCCCAAACATTCTCATTGCTCATTCTCTGCCTACTTCTTAGATGCTCTCCCCACCAAGTTCCAAAAGATGCGACTATCTCTACTCACCTTGCATTCTATCCCTTGGCAATCTCATGATTTCAATAATCACTCACAAAAACAATCCATAAATTCTAATGTTTAGCCTTTCTAGTACTTTTTTTTGAGACCAAGTCTGTCTCTGTCGCCTAAGCTGGAGTACAGTGGCACAATCTTGGCTCACTGCAACCTCTGCCATCTGGGTTAAAGCAATTCTAGTGCCTCAGCCTCCTGAGTAACTGGGATTACAGGTGCCTGCCACCACACCTGGCTAACTTGTGTATTTTTAGTAGCGACGGGGTTTCACCATGTCGGCCAGGTGGGTCTCGAACTCCTGACCTTAGGTGATCCACCAGCGTCAGCCTCTCAAAGTGCTGGGATTATAGGCATGAGCCACCATGCCCAGCTTAGACTCTTAATTGATATTTCTAATTACCTACGGACAGCTATATAGAGATGTCTCACAGTTACTTCAAACTCAACAAGTCCTAAACAATGTTAGTTTTCCCTCATCCATTCCTCCACTCCTTGGCAGGATCCCAAATCTTTTCATCCTGTTTCCAATCTTGAATGAGGCGTCATTATCTGCCCAGATAACCAAACTAGATGCCTCAATGTTACGGTCTGGATGTGTCCCCCAATATTCATGTGCTGGCAACTTAATCCCTAGCGCAACAGTGTTGGAATATGAGGCCTACTGGGAGCTGGTTACACCATGAGTGCTCTGCCCTCGTGAATGAATTCATGCTATAATAAAAAGGGCTTGCAGCAGTGAGTTTGCTTTCTCTTGCCCTTGTGCCCTCTACCATGTACAGATGTAGCAAGAAAGCCCTCACCAGATGCAACTGCCTCGATCTTAGACTTCCCATCCTCCAACACTACAAAAAATAAATTTATGTTCTTTATAAATTACCCAGTCTCAGGTATTCTGCTATAGCAGCACAAAATAAACTAAGACACTCAGCATCATCTTAAAGTTCTAAGTCTTGACATTGATTGATTTAGGAATCAAGCTACCTTCTAGTTCTGATAGGTCTTGTGCGCCTATCTCCTGATGTCAGAAACATATCTCTTTGTGATGACTGAAATAGCTTCCTGCCTTTTACTACTGGTTTCAGATTTTCTCTATGTCTTTGGTGTTCTGCAGTTTCACTCTGAAGTATGTAGATATGAATCTACTTTTACTTTTGGCTTCAAGCTCACACTTCTTAAATTTTTCATCAATGACAGAAATTCATAGTCATTACATTTGTGATTATTGTCTTTCCCCCATTATTCATATTCTCTATACCTGGGACTCATTAAAATTATAACTGCTGGTCAGGCGCAGTGGCTCAGGCCTGTAATCCCAGCACTTTTGGAGGCTGAGGCGGGTGGATCACCTGAGGTTGGGAGTTTGAGACCAGCCTGACCAACATGAAGAAACCCCATCTCTACTAAAAACACAAAATTACCCAGGCATGGTGGCACATGCCTGTAACCCCAGCTACTTAGAAGGCTGAGGCAGGAGAATCACTTGAACCCAGGAGATGGAGGTTGCAGTGAGCCAAGATGGTGCCATTGCACTCCAGCCTGGGTAACAAGAGCAAAACTCCATCTCAAAAAAAAAAAAAAAAAAAAGAAATATAAAGTGCTCTTTTTTTCATGACTCAATTTCATTTTCATATTTTTAATTTCTCTCTGCTGCATTCTAGGTATTTCCTAAGAGTCATCTCCTAATTCAAAAACTTTCTCATCAGTTGGCTCTAATCTGCTGTTTAATTCATTGTATGAGTTTTTAATTTTAATGATATTTTATTTTTAGAAATTTGTTTTCAATTCTACCTTTTTATCCTTAGGGTCTTTTATGTTCTATTCTTTCATTTTTAATCATTTTAAGAAAACTGTTTTGTCTACAGCCATACCACTCTGAACATGCCTGATCTCACCTGATCTTCGAAGAAAACTGTTTTTATAGTCTCTGCCAGAGAGGTCTGTTTGTTAAAAGTTCTGAGGGAAATCTAATCTTGCAGCTTGTTATATATGCTGATTCTTACTCATAGTGGTTTGATTCCTAGTGTAGCTTTTAACAATGCCAAGTGTTTGGCTTGGATTGAATGAGTGCTGCTCCAGAGTGGTGTCACTTAGGTTTTGCCAAGCACCAGGAATTGGCTTGGGACCAAATAGTTAATTTCCCAGTTTGCAGTTTCCAAGACAATTTAGGTTACAGCAATTGGCATTCCACACCTTTATGACAGAGGGAACTTATGGCTGCGCATTCTCGGAAACACATTTTTCTCCAGCCTATATCCTAAGGCAAGAAAGACCTACTTTTAATTACTGCCTTGTACTGACTACTGGGTATTTCTCATCCTTAATATTAACACTTAATTGTTTAAACAAAAGACCCCAAATTTAGAAGAAAGACCACCTCCTTTCCCATAACTTCAACCCACCAATATTAGCTCACATGCTTGCTGTTCTCTTTTCAATCATTCTGCATTCCTAACCTCTAATATATCAACTACATTTTTAATCACTCAGCTACATCATTTTGTGGCCTACTATGTTCTTTTCTACTTAGCACTCCTCGGTGTATGTAGCAAAAACATCTTCATGTTATCTAATTCACCATACATATTATTGAAGCTAAAAAACTCTGAAATACTTTCCTAACTTTTCTCCAGGTTTGCAATTCACTTCTGAAAAAATTTCTGAAACTTTTGACTGTAAGTTGATGTAAGAAACACACTTGATAAAAGAACTTATTTCAAGTTTTTATATCATTTGAGAACTTGATATAAGAAACACATACATGTCTGTGTGTGTGATATCACACATAACATTTCATTAAATATTTTTACTATGTGCAATGCAATATATTATAAAACATCCCATTTATTTTTTAAAATATTCATTGAAAACATCAAATTGATTTCACACGTTACTAAAGGGTCATGATCTCCAAGCAGTTTGGAAGACTACTACCACTATTATATTTCTAAAATACACATCTAATCATTACTAATAAAAAAAAATTTTTTTTTTTTTTTTTTGAGACGGAGTCTTGCTCTGTCTCCCAGGCTGGAGTGCAGTCGTGCCATCTCGACTCGCTGCAAGCTCCACCTCCCGGGTTCACGCCATTCTCCTGCCTCAGCCTCCTGAGTAGCTGAGACTACAGGTACCCGCCACCATGCCCGGCTAATTTTTTGTGTTTTTAGTAGAGATGGGGTTTCACCATGTTAGCCAGGATAGTCTTGATCTCCTGACCTCGTGATCCGCCCATCTCAGCCTCCCAAAGTGCTGGGATTACAGGCGTGAGCCACCGCACCTGACAATAAAAATTCTTTAGCTTCTAAAGTCTATGAAAAAAAAATTCCTTAGTACAAAAAAAATCTTCATATTTCACACCTGCCTCTCCCAACTTCTTCAGTTTCATCTTTCACCCATGCCCCAACTCTGAAAACAAAGAGCCAAACCTGATCGCTTTTATTAGGAGCCACCATATTTTCATGCATTCATGTCTTTCTTCATGCCTTCTCTCTGCCTAGCATAACCTTGCCCACCTTAACAGCCCTTCGGCCTAATTTCTCCTCACCTTCAAGGCTCAAATGAAATAATACCTGCTTAGAGAAAATATTTAACAATTTCTTTGTACTCAGTTCTTCCTATTTTATGCTCCAATAGCATTTAATTTATACTTCTACTGCAACTATCATAACAGTCTGACTTGTACCAAAGTCTCCTGACTTTATAGAACTATGTCTCATTCATCTTTGTAGCACCATCACATCTCACATATAGCACAAATTCAAAAACATGTTTTGTGAAAGTGAAATCTGTAGTGTTAGATTTTATGAAAATAACATGGAGGGGAAAGGATGAATTCTGGAACAGAGAACTGTGCAGAAAAAAGTTAACATAGTAGGCCTAATCTGTTATCTTTGAAAAGCCTGCTTACAAGGCTGGCCCTTGACTGACATCTGGGAACTGAGATTTCAGGAGGTTTACTTATTAACTGGTAAGAGTGGCTCACTGTGCCTGAATTATTGAACAAACTATGATTTATGGTAAATACCAGCTTTCCTTCTGAGAATCTGGAATGTTGGTATGTACCAGGCAGTGGGAATCTACATCATGAGCCCTGAATAGGAATCCTGGCAGTGAGTCTAATGTGGTCACAGCTCATCATCACTGGGGGACTTCCTGTGGGAGTCCTGTGTGACTCCCCTGGAAGAGGACTCTGGAAGCTTGTGATGGTTTTCCCTTTGCTGATTGTGCTTCATATTCTTTCACTGTAACAAATCATAGCCGTAAGTACAATTATGTGCTGAATTCCCTAAGTCCTCTTAGAGAATCATAGAACCAAGGAGTGGTCTTGGGGATCCACTGACAACAGGACTGACAATATAAAAACATAGTATGTCATATGCAAGTATCAATATTTAAGTCAGCTTTGCTGAAAGGGAGTTTTTACTAGGAAAAATAAAAGAGGAAACCTAAAAGTTGGTGCAGGGCCATAAAACATGATAAAAGCTGGATTTTTATTGAAATGTTTCCAAATAGAGTGCATCAACAACGTTAAAGAAAGATTACATTCCAATAGTTTAGTAATATAGGTTGGAGAAAAAAAAACTATAAATATACCTAGATTAAGAGAAAAGTATTAGAATAGCTAAAAAATGAAGTAGCTAAGGAATTAAAAACAGATTATGGGAATGTCCTGTTAAGGAATCTAAAAGCATATATTTTTATCTATTTGGTATTTTAACTGCACATATTCACAACCCTACACATACTAACAACCCTACACCAAACGAAAGGTGATGGATGAAACTGTGAAACAGCACATGATATTGCCGCATGCCAAATACTTCTTTGCAGCAGGACTGCCACCTTTATTTAATCAGTAGTCTTTGTGCAACAGCGTCTCTTCAATATTCTATTGCAATAACCCTATTCACATATATATATGAATATATGAATATATATACATATATATATATACAGACACATACACACACACATACACAAACACACACAGAAACTGAAATCTTACAGTGCTTGTTATGGATGGAATGTTTGTGTCGCCAAAATTCACATGCTGAAACCCGAACTCAACGTGATGGTATTTGGAGAAGTCATTGGGGGGTAATTAGTTATGAGGATAGAATGCTCATAAATGGGATCAGTGCCTTTTTAAGAGACCAAAGAGCTACTACCCACTTTCTTTCTGCAATGTGAGCACACAGTAAGAAGTCAACTATCTGCATCGCGGAAGAGGGCCCTCACCAGAACCTAAGCATACTGGCACCTGTCTTGGATTTCCAGCCTCCAGAACCGTGAGAAACAATCTAAGACAGTACTAACACGAGTGGCAAGGCAACTACAAAAGATGGAAATCAGCTGGGCACAGTAGCTCATGCCTGTAATTCCAGCACTTTAGGAGGCCGAGGCAGGCAGATTAACCTGAGGTCAGGAGTTCGAGATCAGCCTGGCCAACACGGTGAAACCCTATCTCTACTAAAAATACAAAAATTAGCTCAGTGTGGTAGCAGGCACCTGTAATTCCAGCTACTCAGGAGGCTGAGGCAGGATAATCACTTGAACATGGAGGTGGAAGTTGCAGTGAGCAGAGATCATGCCGTTGCACTCTAGCCTGGGCAACAAGATCAAGACTCCGCCTTGTGGGGGAAAAAGATGGAAATCGAGTAGGCTGAAAGAGAAGACAAATCCAGTCTCATCTGGATTTCAAGAGATTTATGCTGTTGAATTACGTATTCAATTGTGAAAGAAAGGAAGAAAATTAATTTTCTGGCCTGCTTGAACTATTTTGAGACTTATCAAAAAGGGAGGAGCATTAATTGAGAGAATACAGAAATTCCTTAAAATTACAAATTGATTTTTGGTCTAAAAAGTTCTACTGATCCAAACCTACCTTTAGAAAACGCTGGTTGGGATGTTTTAAAGGTTCCTATATCAAGAGAAGTCTGCCATTCAGTTTTCTCCTAAAGTCATTAAATTACCAGACAAAAATCTTCTTCCAAAAATTACAATATATTTCACCAGTACATGAAATCTCATTTTAAGTAAACTGAAGAAATCAAAATTTTATTTTAAATTTCATTTGAAATTTTATTTTACATCTCATTTTAAGTAAACTGAAGAAACCAGTAATTCAGTGATGTATTACTTTTAAAATTGTTTACTGTATATAAAGTTTAAGTGATGCATTTATATTTTAAATAATTGTGATATTGAGCTTCTACTAAAAAAATCAGAGGAAGAAAACTCCTTTTTCTAAATTCCATGGAAATGAAAAGGGGGGGGCGGGGAGAATAAAAATCTGAGGAGAAAATTCCATTTGCAATAAAACTAAGAAACAGCTATAATCCCGACGATGAGAAATAATTGGGTGACAGTGAAATCTGAGCCAAACCTAGTTTCTCAGCATGGTGTGGAGTCTCTGAAAAGGAGAGGCTCCTGGAGGCTTAATCAAACATTTATTACTTAGGACCAGGACCACAGGCTTAGTGGAAAAAAAAATCAGAAACTAGGAATGTCTTACCAGTATCCTGTCCAGAGGAGACAAATCTGAGAGAAGAAATGGATTGTCAGAAATGGCATAACCAGAAAATCTGTTATTTTCTCTAACAAACCTGGATCAACTGCCTAAAAGCAGCCCAGGAAAGAGAAAAGAAATAGCAACCAACTTTCCTGCTCCTGACTTGTTATCTAAGCAGAGATTAAATAAAAAAGAAAGGCTTCCCCACCCTCTGGAAAAAAGGTATGAGCTAAAGCCTTCACAGAGAGCCTCTGCTCTGCTCACCAGGACTAGAGATGAACCAGCAGAGATTTGCAGTACTTCCGAGAAAACATATCTGACTAGTCCCATAGGCATGCTCTTTCCCTCATTTTGGATCGTTCTTGAGCAAACTGCAAATGAGGATGTAATTGTTTCCATTCAACGCATGATAAGCAGAAATAATTCATTTTGCATTCATTGGTGGCACACACATACACAAAAAGCAGAAGGTAGATTTTAAAAATGTAAACCAAACAAAAGGAAAAATATTTCAAGTACCTCTGTATTTTCAGAGAAATTAAAGGAAAAAACCTCAAAAAAGGGATAAAAGAACAAAGACAAAAGTAAACTAGCAGCTAAGAAAATAAAGACCAATAAAACTTCTGAATAAGGATTTACAAGCAGAGAGAGGTAATGCATCCCTATGACTAGATAGTATTTTGAATCCCCATTTTAGAGATAAGAAAAGCAAAGCACAGACAAGATAAAACTTATCTCCTATACTATTGACAAGACAGCCACTTTGAAAAAGAGCCCGTGACCAAGACACGCCTAACAACAAATGGGCCGGGCGCGGTGGCTCACGCCTATAATCCCAGCACTTTGGGATGCTGAGGAGGGTGGATCACGAGGTCAGGAGATTGAGACCATTCTGGCTAAAAAAATACAAAAAAAAATTACCCGGGCATGGTGGCAGGCGCCTGTAGTCCCAGCTACTAGGGAGGCCGAGGCAGGAGAATGGCGTAGACCCAAGAGGCAGAGCTTGCAGTGAGAGCTCCTGCCACTGAACTCCAGCCTGGGAGACAGGGAGACTCTGTCTCAACTCTGCCTCAAAAACAAACAAACAAACAAACAAACAAAAAAGAAGGAATGCAGAAGAAAAAGATCAGTGAATTGAGTTGAAGAATATGTTAACAGAAAAAAAAATGTTAAAGTAACAGGCTTGAGACTGCAGTTCTTAGAAAGGCTTGCTTGAGAGGCTGGGTCTTGGCTAGCTAAGCAGCTAGAAATTGAAATGAGAAACAGTTCCCAGCGGTGACATAAAACCTTCCCAAATGATAAATAAGAGTGGCTCACAATTCCTAAACTCTGTACAAGCAAGGTACAAACACATGTCTGTTCGGAGCACCTGCTTTCCTTTTGGGAGTCTGGGGATTTTGGCACATGCAGGGGGTGCCTATGTGACCAGCCCAATAAAACCCTTGGGCACCAAGTCTCTGATGAGCTTTTCTGCTAGACAGCTATTTCACATGTCACAATTAGGTGCTGGAGGAATTAAGCACGTCCTATGGGACTTCACTGAGACAGCTTGTGTTTGGTTTCTTCCAAACTTCACCCCATGCCTCTTTTCCCTTGCTGGTTTTGCTTTTGTATGCTTTCATGTAATAAACCTTAGCCATTAGTGACTGCATGCTAGGTTCTGTGAGTCTTAGCCAGTCACTAAACCTGAGGGCTGTCTTGGGAATCCCTGATGCAGGTAGTATCAGTGCCAGAAACGCAGCACACAAAGTCTTGCTGCGTTTATAACAGAGAATACAGAAAATGTAAGAAAAAAAATTCAAAGAAATAATGGAAGATGAATAACTGAAAAGCTACACTGTGTCTCATTAAAAGCTAAGAGGAAACAGGCTGAGCGTCGTGGTTCACACCTGTAATCCCAGCACTTTGGGAGGCCAAGGTGGGTGGATCATCTGAGTTCAGGAGATCTAAGACCAGCCTGGCCAACATAGTAAAACTCCATCTCTACTAAAAATACAAAAATCAGCCAGGTATGGTGGTGGGCACCTGTAATCCCAGCTACTTGGGAGGCTGAGGCAGGAGAATCACTTGAACTCCGGAGACAGGGGTTGCAGTGAGCCGAGATTGCGCCATTGCACTCCAGCCTGGGCAACAGAGTGAGACTCTGTCTCGGAAAAACAAAACAAAACAAAACAAAAAAGACGAAGAAGAACTAAGAGGAAATAATCAAAATCAAGCACTACACTGGCCAAATGTCTAAAGCTCAGTAAGTAAGAATTCCACAGGTCTCCAAGCACAAAACAAGGTACTTTTAGAAGGAGGAAGAGTTTTTGGTGGGCCTTGGATGCCTTCACAATAACATTTGGTACCACAGGTTATAAAAACAATGTCTACAAAGTGCTAAGGGAAATACTATGTGCCCTGAACAACCAGACTCAGCTAACTTGTTGTATAAACATAAAGGCAACAGGCAGACATTCTCAATCAAGAAAGTAACGCAGTACATAAGAGGCAACCTTCGGGAAAGGGCAGGGGGTGCGGGAGATCTGCTAAGTGACTGTACTCACCAACAAAGACATTAATAAAGATAAGAAATGAGAAATAAACTGTGCCATAAGGACTGAAAGCAAGCACTTCATCCATGTGAATTATACGTGGGAAATAACAATGTTATAAAGCTTGACAAAGTTAAAAAAAAAAAAAAAAAAAACTGGCTGGGCATGGTGGCTGGCACTTATAATCCTAGCACTTTGGGAGGCCGAGGAGGGTGGATCACTTGAGCTCGGGAGTTCGAGACCAGCCTGGGCAACACGGTGAGACCCCATCTCAAAAACAACACAAAACAAACAAAACAAAAAACAGTAAATACAAACTAGGTGGTAGGAATTTTAGGGAAATTTTAACTCCAGGAACCTCCTCATTTCTCACAGTGGAAAGTCAAGAGACTTCATGCGCCGGGCACAGTGGCTTATGCCAGTAATCCCAGCACTTTGGGAGGGTGAGGCAGGCAGATCACAAGGTCAGGAGTTCGAGACCAGCCTGGCCAATATGGTGAAACCCAGTATCTACCAAAAATACAAAAATTAGTTGGGCGTGGTGGCACACGCCTGTAGTCCCAGCTACTTGGGAGGCTGAGGCAGGAGAACTGCTTGAACCTGGGAGGCGGAGGATGCAATGAACCAAGGTCACATCACTGCACTCCAGCCTGGCAAACAGACTGAGACTCCATCTCAAAAAAATAAAAATAATTTAAAAAAAAATACTTAATAAAAATCAGGAGTTAAAAAAACAAACAAAAAGGAATTGACTTTTTTTTTTTTTGAGATAGAGTTTCAGTCTTGTCGTCCAGGCTCAAGTGCAATGGTGCAATCTCAGCTCACTACAACCTCCACCTCCTGGGTTCAAGCAAGTCTCCTTCCTCAGCCTCCCAAGTAGCTGGGATTACAGGCATGCGCCACCACACCTGGCTAATTTTTGTATTTTTAGTAGAAACATGGTTTTACCATGTTGCTCAGGCTGGTCTCAAGCTCCTGATCTCAGGTGATCCACCCACCTAGGCCTCCCAAAGTGCTGGGATTACAGGCATGAGCCACCACGCCTGGCCTCTTTTCAGGAATGAAAGGTAGGTATGTGAATTTACAATCCTAAATAATTTTTTCAAGCTTCCCTGCGATAGCTCACCATATGTATTTTATATATTCACTTATGCCCTGATGAGTAGCCTAGATCACTACAAAGAACAGAATGAAAGGATGATTAAAGCCATGTAAAAGTAAGTATTGAAAATAATTTAAAGTTAAATCATCCATATATTTTAGAGACCTAAAATGGCCAGTATTGGCAAGAATGAAAGCATCAAAATCTCTCATATACTGCTGAAACATAAACTGGTAAAACTTTGTAGAGGGTAATCTGGTAATATGTCTTCAACTAAAATAAGCACAGACCTTTGAACTGGTTATTCTGTGTCATATCAGTTTGTTCTGCAGACATGCTTATGAAGTCCACAAATATTCACTCCAACACTTCTGCTAATAATGAAAAACAGGAAAAAACTAAATGTCTCTCAGTGGAAGACAGAAAATTTAAACTGAGCTAAATGATAAAATATACTGTTAATGTAGCCATTAAAAAGAATGAAAGTGTTATATAATCGTGAGACGATATCCATTATATATTTTTAAGCGAACATAAAAGCAAATTGCAGAACATTATAATCTTTTCTATTTTCCAAAAATGAGTACAAATGACTGTACATGTGCATTCATGTATGCAGATGTAAGCACAGAGACAGTCCAGAAAAAATCAAATTGGATGCTCAGAGAAACAAAACTGGGAGGTGGGACACGAGATGTAATGGATGATTACTTTTTTATTTATGTACAACTCTAGTTTTCACTTGCTTCTATAAAGAAAAACCTAACTGAACGATCTTTAGGATAACTAAATAAAACTAAAGAATAAAGAAGAAGTGTTTAACAGAATAAGAAATGGCCAAAGTTGGCTGGGTGAGGTGGCTCACGCCTGCAATCCCAGCACTTTGGGAGGCTGAGGTGGGTGGATCACCTGAGGTCACGAGTTTGAGACCAGCCTGCCCAACATGGAGAAACCCCGTCTACCAAAAATACAAAAAATTAGCTGGGCGTAGTGGCCGGCGCCTGTAATCTCAACTACTTGGGAGCATGAGGCAGGAGAGTCACTCGAACCTGGGAGGCAGAGGTTGCAGTGAGCCAAGATTGTGCCACTGGACTCCAGCCTGGGTGACAGAGTGAGCCTCCGTCTCAAAACAAAAAAAAAGACGAAGAAGAACTAAGAGGAAATAATCAAAATCAAGCATTACACTGGCCAAATGTCTAAAATTCAATAAGTAAGAATCCCACAGATCTCCAAGCAGAAGACAAGGTACTGTTATAAGGAGGAAAAGTTTTTGGTGGGCCTTAGATTTCTTCACAATAACATTTGATGCCACAGGTTATAAAAACAATGTCTACAAAGTGCTAAGGGAAATACTATGTGGCCTGAAACAATCAGACTCAGCCAACTTGTTGTATAAACAAAAAGGCAACAGGCAGACATTCTCAAGTAAGAATGTAACGCAGTACATAAGAGGCACACTTCAGGAAAGGGCAGGGGTGCGGGAGATCTGCTAAGTGACTGTACTCACCAACAAAGACATTAACAAAGATAAGAAATGAGAAACTGTGCTATAAAGACTGAAAGCAAGCACCGCATCCATGTGAATTATACTTGGGAAATAACGATGTTATAAAGCTTGACAATGTTAAAAAAAAAAAAAAAAAAAATGGCCAGGCATGGTGGCTGGTGCTTGTAATCCTAGCACTTTGGGAGGCTGAGGAGAGTGGATCACTTGAGCTCAGGAGTTTGAGACCAGCCTGGGCAACACAGTGAGACTTCATCCCCGCCAACAACAACAACAACAACAACAATAACAAAAACCAACAGTAAATACAAATTAGCTGGTAGGAATTTTGGGGAAAATTTAACTCCAGGAACCTCCTCATTTCTCATAATGGAAAGTCAAAAGAGACGTAATAGGCCGGGTGCGGTGGCTCATGCCTGTAATCCCAGCACTTTGGGAGGGTAAGGCAGGCAGATCATGAAGTCAGAAGTTCAAAACCAGCCTGGCCAACATGGTGAAACACAGTCTCTACTAAAAACACAGAAATTAAGCCAGGTGTGGTGGCATGCGCCTGGAGCCCCAGCTACTCAGGAGGCTGAAGCAGGAGAATTGCTTGAACCTGGAAGGCAGAGGTTGAAGTGAACCAAGGTCACATCACTGCACTCCAGCCTGGGTGACAGACTGAGACTCTGTCTCAAAAAAATAAAATCAAAAAAATTTAAAAAAAGATACTTAATAAAAATCAGGAATTAAAAAAACAAACAAAAAGGAATTGACTTATTCTTTTTTAGGAATGAAAGGTAGGTAGGTGAATTTACAATCCTAAATAATTTTTTCAGGCTTCCTTGCAATTGCTCACCATTTGTATTTATACATTCACTCATGTTCTGATGAGTAGCCTAGATCACTACGAAGAAAAGAATGAAAGGATGATTAAGGCCACGTAAAAGTAAGTATTGAAAATTACTAAAGTTAAATCATCCAAATATTTTAGAGACCTAAAATAGCCAGTATTGGCAAGAATGGAAGTATCAAAATCTCTCATATACTGCTGAAACGTTAACTGGTAAAACTTTGTAGAGGGTAATCTGGTAATATGTCTCCAACTAAAATAAGCACAGACCTTAGAACTGGTTATTCTGTGTCATATCAGTTTGTTCTGCAGACATGCTTATACAAGTCTACAAATATTCACTCCAACACCTCTGGTAATAATGAAAAACAGGAAAAAACTAAATGTCTATCAATGGAGGATAGAAAAATTTAAACCGAGCTAAATGATAAAATATACTGTTCATGCAGCCATTAAAAAGAATGAAATAGTGTTATATAATCGTGGAATGATATCCATCATACATTTTTAAGTGAACACAAAAGCAAATTGTAAAACATTATAATCTTTTCTTTTTTTGAGACGGAGTCTCGCTCTGTTGCCAGGCTGGAGTGCAGTGGCACGATCTCGGCTCATTGCAACCTCCGCCTCCCGGGTTCAAGCGATTCTCCTGCCTCAGCCTCCCGAGTAGCTGGGACTACAGGCACGCGCCACCACGCCTGGCTAGTTTTTCTATTTTCAGTAGAGACAGGGTTTCACCGTGTTAGCCAGGATGGTCTAGATCTCTTGACCTCGTGATCTGCCCGCCTCGGCCTCCCAAAGTGCTGGGATTATAGGCGTGAGCCACTGCGCCCGGCAATCTTTTCTATTTTCTAAAAATGAGTACAAATGATTACACATGTGCATTCATGTATGCAGCTACAAGCACAGAGATGGTCTAGAAAAAATCAAATTTGATGCTCAGAGAAACAAAATTGGGAGGTGGGACAGGAGATGTCATGGATGATTACTTTTACATTTATGTACAACTCTAATTTTTACTTGCTTCTGTAAAGAAAAACCTAATTGAACTCTATCTTCAGGGAAACTAAATAAAACTAAAGAATAAAGAAGAAGTGTTTAACAAAGTAAGAAATGGCCAAAGTTTGAACCTAAATAAGTATAATTTTGCATCCTCATAAGGAGTGTAGTAACCTCCAAAGATCTGTGATTATGGTCTATTATAGTAGCAACTAACTGGTCCAAAACTAAGAGATGACAGAAATCACAAGAGCAGTTTCCTGGTAGTACAAGAGATGTTTCTGGAATAATGGAAATGCTCTATCTTGACTGGGGTGGGTCTTGGCTGCACAGTTGTATATATTTGTCAAAACTCAACAAACTATACATTTAAGATCTCTTCGTTTCACTGTATCTAAATTTCACCTTTAAAAAACTGAATAGAAGATGAAAAACTTTAAAAATTAAACTAAATAGAATGAGCCTATACAAATCAACTTTAATTGCAAAAATACATTCTTATAGTAAAAAAAAAAAATGAAAATATTACACATGAAAATTTCCTTTTATTTCCCCGCTCTCTCCCAATCTAACTTCTTCAGAGTTAACCACTATTAAAAGTTGAGTATGTCACAGCTTCCAGACGTTTTTTTACATGTAAATAAATATACATAAATCCATAGTTGTGTACTTTTATTAACTACAAAAAAAGTAATTATGCCAAGTATGGGAATTTGCTTTTGATACTTAAATCTGATCATAAACATCTTCTCTGATTGGTAAGTATAATTCTCCCATATTAAAGGCCATATACTATCCCACTGCATGGACAAATCATAGTTTATTAAACCACTGCTCTATTGCTGCCCACTAAATTGAAGTTTTAAGAAACTTCAATTTTAACAAAAGCATTTCTATATTATAACTCTTAGGAGTTCCAAAAGATTTTAGACCATAATTAGGAATTTTAAAATGCTCCACAGGAATAAAACTCCATTATAATCATTATACTATGAAAACTTATTTTTCCATTTTTTTCTTTTGTTTTGAGACAAGGTCCTGCTCTGCCTCCCAGGCTGGATTGCAGTAGCACAATCGTGGCTCACTGCAGCCTCCGCCTCCCAGGCTCAAATGATCCCTCCACCTCAGCCTCCTGAATAGCTGTGACTATAGGTGTGCACCACCATACCCAGCTAATTTTTGTAATTTCTTTTAGTAGAGGTAGGGTTTTGCCATGTTGCCCAGACTGGTCTCCAACCCCTGGACTCAAGGGATCCGCCTACCTCAGCCTCCCAAAGTGCTGGGATAACAGGAGTAAGTAAGCCACCAGATCCAGCCTGAAAACCTGTTTTTCAATTTTCAAACATATGCTTTCCAAATACGTAAAAGTGTAGAACATAAATGGCACATAGTAGTTTAACATACTTGTCGAATTATGAATAAAATTTTACAGGCTGGGCAAGATGGCTCACATCGTAGGCTGAGGTGGGAGGACTGTTTGAGGCTAGGAGTTCAATACCAGCCTGGGACACATAGTGAGACTGTTTCTACAAAATAAAAAATAAATTAGCCAGGTGCAGTGGTGCGCACCTGCAGTCCCAGCTACTCAGAAGCTGAGGTGGTATAAATGTCTGAGCCCAGAAGTTCGAGCCTGCAATGGGCTATGCTTGTGCCCCTGCACTCCAGCCTGGGTAACAGAGCAAGACGCTGTCTCAAAAAATACAATTTTACAAACATATCAGCTATGAAAGTAGAAAACAGGTTACTCTATATTTTTGTTGCAGCTCAAAAAAGAGTTTTAATTTAGCACTGAAAATTCATATGAAATACAAGTAAACAAATAAAATAAAATTTCACACAAAGTGGAGGGAAAAAACATCACAGAACTAAATGGACCTAAAATGCATTATTCTCAAGATCCTTGGGCCCATTCCTAGTCTTCTTTTGTATTATTTTCCATGACAGAGTCTAAAGTCTGCATTTATGAAGTTCTGAATTCCTGTTATCTATAGAAAGTGCAAACAATGGAGAAACTTAGTATTATCACCGAACAATTAAAAAGCTCCCTGTGGGCCGGGCGTGGTGGCTCACGCTTGTAATCCTAGCACTTTGGGAGGCCGAGGCGGGCGGATCACAAGGTCAGGAGATCGAGACCACAGTGAAACCCCGGTCTCTACTAAAAATACAAAAAATTAGCTGGGCGTGGTGGAGGGCGCCTGTAGTCCCAGCTACTCGGAGAGGCTGAGGCAGGAGAATGGCGTGAACCTGGGAGGCGGAGCTTGCAGTGAGCCGAGATTGCGCCACTGCACTCCAGCCTGGGCGACAGAGCGAGACTCTGTCTCAAAAAAAAAAAAAAAAAAGCTCCCTGTGACAAACTTTTATTGACAAGAATATAATTTGGAAATGAAGTTCTTACAAACCTGGGTCCAATAACAGGAATAAGTAACACATCTTGAAGGTCTGGATGTTGAAGAATAGGAACACTTAATCCATTAAACTGCTGTTGAAGATAAACATGATTATAAAGCAATCATACATTTGATACATTTCAACTTATGGAACTTTTCAGTATCATCATCTACCACAGCATGAAGCCCTAGTAGCTCTGGGGCACTTTCACCTTATTCCACGGGATACTGTAAAAATCCAAAAGACCTCAAAACAACAATGTATTCTCTATTTTAATTCTGAAGTATCCTGACTTCCTTATAAGACTCAATTTTGCTTACTATTTGGCATTATAAACACAAACCGTAGTTACCCTAAATGATTTACGTTAAAAACTTTTATTTAATATAGAATTACATGTAGTATTCCTTTAAGTTTCTGAATAGGATGTTAAAGACTGAGATTACTATTAATAAATATTACCTAATACACACAGTCAACACTGGCATCCATGTCAGCTTCGGTGAGGAAAAGAAATGTTTATGGTAGAGGTTCGGGATTTTCAGTATTCTCTATTGTAAGGGAACCAGAAGAGTGTCACACTGAAAGCAGGTACAGGTGTGGGAGCCAGCTCACACCAGCTCAGGAGAGCCACTGCATGCATCTCTTTCCAATTCCATGGTCATGCATGTAGCTACCAGGGAACATGGTGAGTATTTATACCACAGAAATCAACAAACACCACAAATTGGGGTTATTTTTCCCAGAAAGGGGTTGTTAAATATGTACCAGTGTACCACTGTAACAAGCAGAAGAAAATTGGGCACTCTACACAGAATAAAAAACAGCTGCATAGGGGACTGGATGACAGGGACCGTATACTCTACGAGAGGGCAGCATGCAAATATTTGAGAACAAGTCTGCCTTGTAGGTTAGGGTTTATCAACTCTATTTTCACATACTACATAAAAGAGCAATCACCACAATGCATGTTTGCATTGCCCCACAGGATTCATACACTATCTACAGAAAATTTCTGAGATCAACTTACTGATTTCTAAGTTGGTAAGGAAACAGAAAATAATTGTGCGTATTTTAGAAATATAACCTCGTATCTACCAATTCACCAGCTCTCTGAACTTCTGCTTCTTCCAAAGGGTATAGTTATCCAACAGACAACTAATAAGCAATCTGAAAGATAAATTCCATCTCAATAAATCAAATCCTTCTTCCTTTCTCTTTCCCTCCCTCCTTCATCATTTTGATAGTCTTACAGTATCAGTTATAGGGAACAAATCTTGCCAAAGAAAATGAACTTTGATTTTTGTTTTGTTTTGTAAGTAACATTTGATTTAGACTGTAGAAATATCTTATACAGAGATCAAAGCTTCTCAAGCCAAAGGTCATTGTCTCTCCCTTTCGATTAGGAGCATGTTAATATATAAATAAAACCCATAAAACCACACCCTTCATAACACACACGTTTTTTTCCAAACCAAGCATATCACCAGCTTCTTTTAATGTTGGTTTCTGCCCTATGCTATTTTAAAACAGCCTTACTGAGATAATTTACATACCATAAATTTCACCCATTTTAAACATACAATTAAATGATTTTTAGTAAATTTAAATAACTGTACTCCAGTTTTAGACAATTTCCATCATCCCACAAAGATCCTTCATGCTCGTTGGGAGTCAATCCCTGTTCCCATTGCTAGGCAACCACTATCTTTCTTTCTCTATAAATGTGCCTTTTTCTGGACATTTCACATAAATGGAATACAAACCGAGCATCCCTAGTCCAAAAATCTGAAATGTTACAAATCAAAACTTTCTGAATGCTGACACGACGCCAGAAGTGGAAAATTCCATACTTGACCTGGACTGGTCAAAGTCAAAATGCAGACTCGCAACAGTTTATCCAGCCTACTGTGTTTTTGTTGTTGTTGAACAGCTAATTCAGGTATTCTGGTGATGCTACTGTGCTGCTTAGTTACCCTGAACACATTATTTTTTTCACTGTATTAAGGTACGTCTTTTTTTTTTTTTACTGTTAAGTGCTTACATATGAGTAAGTATAAGAAAACGTTGGCCAGGCACGGTGGCTCACGTCTGTAATCCCAGCACTTTGGGAGGCCGAGGCGGGCAGATCGCGAGGTCAGGAGATTGCGACCATCCTGGCTAACATGGTGAAACCCTGTCTCTACTAAAAATACAAAAAAAAATTAGCCAGGTGTGGTGGCGGGCGCCTGTAGTCCCAGCTACTCGGGAGGCTGAGGCAGGAGAATGGCGTGAACCCAGGAGGTGGAGCTTGCAGTGAGCTGAGATTGCGCCACTGCACTCCAGCCTGGGCGACAGAGCAAGACTCTGTCTCAAACAAAAAAAAAAAAGAAAACGTATAGGTCAGGTGCGGTGGCTCACTCCTGTAATCCCGGCACTCTGTCAGGCCAAGGCAGGCAGACAACCTGAGGTTAGGGGTTTGAGAACAGCCTGGCCAAGACAGTGAAACCCTGTCTCTACTAAAAATACGAAAATTAGCTGGGTGTGGTTGAGCGCACCTGTAATCCCAGCTACTCAGGAGGCTGAGGCAGGAGAATCGCTTGAACCTGGGAGGCACAGGTTGCAGTGAGCTGAGACTGCACCATTGCACTCCAGCCTGGCTGACAGAGAGAGACTCCATCTCAAAAAAAAAAAAAAAAAAAAACGAAAATGTATATAAATGAAATTTTCTCTGTATATAAAGAGTCAGGAATGATAGTGATGTCAAAGAACCAGATTGTCCACATGGCTGAGATAGTGATACCTTTGCTTTCTGACGGTTTAATGTATATAAACTGTTTCCTGCACAAAATTATACAAAATATTGTATAAAATTACCTTCAGTCTATGTATACAAGGTGAATATGAAACATAAAAGAATTTCATGTTAGACTTGGGTCCCACATCCGATATCTCTCATTATATAGATGCAAATATTCTAAAAGCCAAAAAATCCAAAATTTGAAATAATATGTAGCATCTGTGTCTAGCTTCTTCAATATTTTTGAGGTTAATCCATACTGTAGCATGTATCAGTTCATTCTAGTTCATGATTTTTATTGCTGAAAGATTCTACTGTATCAATATATGACATTTTGTTTATCTACTTAAGAGTTGATGAATATTTGGAGTATCCCCTTTTGATTATTATGAGTAGTGCTGCTATGAACATTCATGCTAAAGAATGTATACGGGCATATGTTTTCATTTATTTGGGGTATAAACCTAGGAGTGGAATTGCTGGGTTTTAGAGTATGTTTAACTTTTTAAGACACTACCAATGTTCCAAAGAGATCGTATTATTTACATTTCAACCTACAATGTTTGAAGATTCCAGTTTCTGCATATTCTCACCAGCCTAATTAAATTTTATATTATTAAATTTCAGGCCAGGCACAGAGATATATGGGATTCACGCATGTAATCCCAGCACTTTGGGAAGCCGAGGCATGCGGACTACTTGAGGTTAGGAGTTCGAGACCAGCCTGGCCAACATGGTGAAATCCCATCTCTGCTAAGAATATCAAAATTAGCCGAGCATTGTGGCCACTGCATATAATCCCAGCTACTTGGGAGGCGAAGCCAGAAGAATCGCTTGACCCTGGGAGGCAGAGGTTGCAGTGAGCCAAGATCGCACCACTGCACTCCAGCCTGAGTGACAGAGCGAGACTCCATCTAAAAAATAATGATAATAATAATTTAACATGGGAACAAAACACTCACTTTTATATCATCCTATTCAGGACATCGCTTTAGGACATGTGAACTTTTCAATGTGAAAGGAGAAAGAAAATCCACAGCCTAAAACCTCCTCTAAGCGCTCTTTCTTGCTAGAATTGGGTCCTGCTTTACCATTGGTTTCCTATCTAGTGACTCTGACCCAAGCTTCCCTGTCCAACGTTAACCTTCAAGGAAAGGGGCCCAAAGCCCAGAGTGACTGATCCTAGCCCATGGGATCTTGTATATCCAGACTAGGATACTAAAATATCCAGGTTCTGGAAATCATTTGTTATGAAAAAAAAAAAAAAAATAAGGCCGGGCGCATGGCCTCACGCCTGTAATCCCAGCACTTTGGGAGGCCAAGGTGGGCAGATCACAGGGTCAGGAGTTCGAGACCAGCCTGGCCAATATGGTGAAACCCCATCTCTACTAAAAATACAAAAATGTGGCGTTTATAGTCCCAGCTACTCGGGAGGTTGAGGCAGAAGAATCGCTTGAACACAGGAAGGAGACGTTGCAGTGAGCCAAGATCGCGCCACCACACTCCAGCCTGGGCAATAAAGCGAGACTCCTTCTCAAAACAAAACAAAACAAAACAAAACAAAAAAACAAATCTGGATCTGAGTTATGGATATTTCCAGTGGGCCTCAGAAGTTTCCTTTTTATTAGCTGAAAACATCCACATGGTTATGGAAAAGTAATGACTTTAGTTGCTTAGGGCAACTACTTATGTTTTATGCCTGTCATTACTCTCAATAAGATTATCACTATCTACTAATAAAAATCAGATTAATGTTTTTTAAAATCTTATTTAATTATTATACTAAGGTTTGGTCTCATACAGTGAGATGCCATAGCTGGTTCTTCTGATAACACGGTCGTCCATTCACAACTTGGTACTTATGGAATTGTTCTTAAAGAGAGTATGACAAAGAGTCCATAAATGTAAAAGAGAGATTTTTTAAAAGGGGTAAATGCCTCAGTGATAATTTTCTGAAGTTTTCCAAATAACTAAACACAGCTTGTGATTTACAAATGGAAACCCTGTAATCATGGTTGCCTCTTGCTTTTAATTCAGACACAAATAAGGCAGAAATGGAGTCTGCTGACACCCACCAGTGACATGTCACAAGTCACTGAATAACTACAATATACAATTTATGTGGTACCTCTCAGCATCTATTTTTGTACCTCCTACATTGCTTTTGAGGTAAATTTCAGTGTACAGTGTATGAAACACATAAGGCAAAGCTTTCAAAAGCAAAAAAGTATATACAAGGTAACTCAAAAAATATAAACAAGATAAATCAAATACTTCCTGCTTAGAAGTCATAAATGCCATTTTATAACATTGTTTTCATCTGTAAGAGGACTATTTTGCCAAAACTATTTTATTGGTTGGATACAAAAAGTCTCATGCTGTCTTACATTGAAAATAGATTCAGATTCATTATCTTAATTTCCTGGTTTTATAAAACATAAGACGCTCAACATCTTTTTTTTTTTTTTTTTTTTTTTGAGACAGAGTCTCATTCCATCACCCAGGCTGGAGTGCAGTCATGCAATTTCGGCTCACTGCAACCTCCACCTCCTGGGTTCAAGGGATTACTTGTGCCTCAGGCTCCCGAGTAGCTGGGATCACAGGCATGTGCCATCATGCCCAACTAATTTTTTTGTATTTTTAGTAGAGACACGGTTTCGCCACGCTGGCTGGACTGGTCCCAAAGTCCTGGCCTCATGTGATCTACCTGCTTCAGCCTCCCAAAGTGCTGGGATTAGACGCATGAGGCACCAGGCCTGGCTCAACATCTATTTTTTATGTCAATTAACAATATAATCCCACAGGTACTTAGTATGTACCTCCTTACCCCTGGGGCTTATCTCAGCTATACCATCTGTCCTCCTGGTCATTATATGCTGCTTATCACAAAGCCACAGGTTTTTAAGGTTAGACTGGACTTCTTCACAGGTATTTTAATGATGAAGCTACTAAGGCCCATTTTAACGTGGCCCAGAGGGGTTTCATGAGCTATTTAGTCACCAAAAATGAATAAATTTAGAATCATAAGTACTAGTTTCAAGTTCTAGCATTACCACCTAGGATAATTTTGAAGAATTTACCATTCATGATCCTCAATCTCCTTATCTGTAAAATTGGAAGTGTATTATATCATTCATAGGATTTTAATGGAGAACACGGCAGATTGCAAAAATGTAATTATGTACAAACGACAGAAAATTTCCACAAACCTTCTGAAGTTCATCAAGTAACAGATTTTTCACATGTTGTACTGAGGCTAAATGTGTATTCACTCTGACAGTTGTGAATGACGGAGGATGTGACAGGTGCTTTAACAAAGTTTCAAACTTCCTTTCTGCTTCTTGTTTACCTAAAGCAGTCACAATCTAAAGAGAAGTAGTTAATGTTTAAATTTCCTGAGAATTAAAAACAGTCAGCAGAACATGCTTATATATTAATTCCATCTAATGAAACATCGCTTAGCAACTGTTCAGCTCCATTCTTTTTTGCTGTATTATGTGTTAATAGCAACTAAGGAAATAGTAATACTTCACGGGGTTCTTGGGCTTAAACATGGTAATAAACACCTAAGAAAATGCCTGAAATAAAGGGCTTAGAAAAACATAGCCTGAACTTCAAAGCATTAGGAACATTTTCCAAATATTACTATCTGCTACATTTATTCACACAAATTCAGGAACTCAGTCTATTTATAATGCATTACCATTACAGCATCTCTGTAGAGCTAACATTATATCCAAGTTAGCTAGATGTTAGCTAATTAGCTAACATCATATCCAAGAGCAAACTGGGTGGTATCCTTTTAAAACACCAATATTTAAAGAATAAGTAACATTGATATAGTCACTGTCATACAAAGATTCCCCTAGGACATCAGCTTTTTAATATGGTGTTATTAAATGTAACAAATATATACTGTCCAAAAAACGTTGAGTAGCAAAGACACCTGTCAGATATGATGGTATAAAGACTCAAACAACAATATTCCCTTGTAATTAACCGAAGATTTTCAAGAAACATATTTTTTTCGTATTTGACAAAACCCTGCTTTACAGAATCTTCACAAACCACTTGTTAGCCTACTCGTGCACCAGCCTTAAAAGTATTCATACTTTCTCAAGGTTTAGTCTTAACAAAACTGAACATTCAGCCTGGGCAACATGGTGAAACCCCATCTCTACAAACAATACAAATATTATTAGCCAGAGTGGTGGCCCGTCTGAGGTCCCAGCTACTCAGGAGGCTAAGAGGATCGCTTGAGTCCCAGAGGCCCAAGCAGCAGTGAGTTGTGATCACGTCACTGCACTCCAGCCTGCGCAACAGAGCGAGACCCTGTCTCAAAAAAAAAAAAAAAAAAAAAAAAGGCATAAAACTTAATATTCCTTTCCCTTCAATACTTTTCACAAAGGCATAGCTTTTCATTTTGTAAAACCGTACCACTGATGAAGCTCTGAGGCACAGGCAGTGTCAAAGATGTTTGGATCTTCTTTATAAAACAGTGTTCTCCATTTTAAATTCTGCTGAAAAAAAATTGTGGAATGCCCCCTACTTCTTTAAATATGTGCCTTACATTTTAAGTCCCTTGAAATCAACAGAATATATTTTCTCTTTCCATACAGTCTACTCCCTCAACGTAATCTTTGGAAATGAAACGTAGAAATCAAATCTAAAAGGCACGGCTTCAATAACATATTCAAAAATGAGTAACATTTAAGTGGTGTTAATCTGACTAAAAAAACTAAAGATTTCAAAAAAAAAAGCAAAGTTGCTTAGAGGCAACATGGTAAAGTGGAAGAGAGGACAGGCTTTGCAATAAAAGACAATCAACATTTACTGAGGACTTCAGAGGCAGGCACGGCCAATAGCAAACAAAATTAACATTTTTTGAAGACTTGCATGTCAAAACAATGCTAGTTGTTTTCATTTACGTTTAATATCCTAAAACAACCTGGTAAAACATTTTTAATTTGACTAAAAAATTAAAGATTTGGAAAAAATAAAGTTGCTTAGAGGCAGCATGGTAAAGTGGAATAGACAACAGGCTTTGCAATCAAAGATAATCAACATTTACTGAGGACTTTAGCAAATAAAATTAACATTTTTTGAGGACTTACATGCCAAAACAATGCTAGTTGTATTCACTTACGTTTAATATCCTAAAACAACCTGGTAAGATATTTTTAGCCATTCTCAATTTTTCACAGAAGAGAAAAATCGAGGTTAAGCCACGTAATTTACAAAGCACTAGAATGCAAATCAAGTGCCTGAGATTCAAAAGCTGCACCTTTGTTCATTAACACTGAACTCTTTCCCTCCAGATTTCAAGTTACTTGATAGCTGTGTCAACTTGGATCAGTTAGTTACACAATTCCTTGAGCAGTTTTCTCATCTATTAAAAGAGGAACAAAACTCTAAGAAAAAAGATGGTGAAGATTAAAGATGCAAATCTTCTAGCACAACTGTTGGGATTTAAGAGGCACTCAACAACTTACAGAATCCTTTTCACCTGAGTGCCAGAGCGAGCGCTCTTTTAAAATTCGACTCGAGTTCTTGAAGACAGGGACCTTTTCTTGTTCATCCTTGTAACCCTTTGTGCCATGCCTGACAGGCACATGCCTTTTTTCCCTTCTTTTCCACTCCTAAATGTCACAACATATACCTTATTGACTTCGTATCTCAGTAAGCTTTAATACCTGTAGAAACATATCGGTATTTTTACACTTGATAGACAAATAGTAAGAAACGATGGCTGTCAAGATTTCCCTTTATACTTTTTTCTATTTCTCTCGAGTGTCCTAATATGAGTTTTTGCAAAATATCGTCTAACATCTTTACCTGACCTACCTCTTTATTCATAAAGCCTTCCTTAAGGTAGTTTTCAACCTCGGGTCTCAAAGATATCTTAGGGAAAATAGACATTTTTCCTGTTGTTTAGTTCTCCACCAAGAGAAATGCTGGAAAACGGTGTTTTTTTTTCTTTCCGAATTAATAGTGACGAGTGTCTTGACACCAGATCCTCAGGAAAATCTTGCCGACCACGCTGAGTTAATTTCGGAAATGCAGAGATACACGGTTTCTCCAGCCTAGCCGATTAGAAGGGGCTGCCGGGCTTCCAACACACCTCATCGAGGCAATGTTTCCTCGTAGAGAGGCTCATGGAAATCACTGAGCCAATGCCATTCACGTTGCAAAGAACCAAAAAAAGAAAAAAGGCTTAGTAACTGAATCCGTGGTGAAACGGACGCAGACCAGTAAGCCAGGCTGACAGCAGCTCGGTCCCTTTATTTATTCTGTCAATTTGCAAACACGCGCCCCCTATTTCTCTTCGGAAAGTCGCTTCCGGGTTACGTCACGTCCGGCGCCTGCGGCCCACCCCGCCCTTTCCGGTCCCCTAATCCGCAGCTGCAAGTTTCCCCCAACACTACGCTACGGCACGCCACGCCACGCCACGCCCCCGGAGGTTCCTAACCCTGCGTGAGGCGCTTTCACTAGCCTCGCATTAAGTAGACAGGGCCTGCTGGCTGGGTGGTCTAAAATATTTAGTTCCCGGTACCGGAGGGCTAGGTGCCAGGGGCAATGGGGAAACTGCCAAGGGGCGTGGGTTGAGTGGAAGATGTTGCTGGACCGAAAAAAGGCAGAGCCCAGTTGCTGTCCTGCCGGATGTCCTCCAATTAGAGGATGAAGCCAGAATTTGGGCGCATCAGCCACCGTTTGATTTCATGACATAATTTTACCTCTCTCAGGCACACATATCTGACTTCAGTTGTGAAGTTCATAGGGTTCATATTTTTGAAAGTTGGGTTAATGGTCTGTTAATATCCAATGCTCAGGTAAAACTTAAAACCCACAGATAGTGTTTACAGTTAGTTATAAGGCTAACTGCTGCTTGTATCATAGTTGACATATTTAGAGCTTGGGAGACCCTTGCCATGATTTTTTTTTTCTTTATTTTGGTCATAAGCAGACAAGGATATAGATTCAAAGAACGAGGATACCTAACGAAACTCAGTCATTTTATAATTGTACAGGAAAGTCAAAATAATTCACCTTGACATATGTTTTTTGCAGCACACCATGGTAATTTACACATAACTATAGGAAAGTGTTCTTTATTTTTTTCTCTTTAATTTTCACACCAAATTATACACACAAACACACACACACATATAACAGGTACTTTCTATGACACACCAACTCTTTACCAGAAAGAGTAGAAAATAATGTATGACCATTATACCATACAACAACCTGCAAGGTGTTTATCATATTCTCTGCTTTTTTTTGTTTTTGTCTTTGTTTTTTTTTTTTTGTTTTTGAGACAGAGTCTCTGTTGCCCAGGCTGGAGTGGAATGGTGGGATCTCGACTCACTGTAACCTCCACCTCCTGGTTCAAGAGATTCTCCTGCCTTGGCCTCCCGAGTAGCTAAAATTACAGGCATATGCCACCAGGCCCAGCTAATTTTTGTATTTTTAGCAGAGATGGGGTTTCACCATGGTGGCCAGGCTGGTCTCAAACTCCTGACTTCAAGTGAATCTGACTGCCTAGCCTTCCAAAGTGCTGGGATTACAGGTGTGAGCCACCACGCCCAGCCCATTTTCTCTGTTTTAAAGAGTAAATCAAGGTTCCTAGGTTTGAAACAACTCTCCATGGTCTCACAAATAAAAAGCCAGGATAAAGACTAGTAATTTGGCTTCTAGAGCCAATACCTTGACTTTTATTTATTGAATTTAAATTTATGGAAGCATATTTCTTCAATAAATCCATGAGATTCTTTCATGGCTAAGACATCTGAAAGTAATAAATGTCTAAATCAGACATTTCCAAAGGAATTTCTGTAGCCTCAATTTCGTGGTGACCATAGCACCACTAATGGCTGGAATCTATTTTAGCGATGAAGGAGGAGGTGGAACAAGTTGAACTAAATGTTAAACTCCACAAGGATAGAGACTTTATCACACCACTATGTACCCAAGCCTAACCCATAATAGGCACTCAAATACTTACTGAATGACTAAATGAAAAGATGGATGAACATCTCTATAAACTATGGAAAGAAAATGCTGATAAAGCATTTGCCAGAAATTACTTCACTAGTACCACAAACATGGACAGTATTGAGGACATTTAGACTTTTTTGTTTGTTTGAGATGGCGTCTCATTCTGTCGCTCAGGATGGAGTGCAGTGGTGCTATCTCAGCTCACTGAAACCTCTGCCTCCCAGGTTCAAGTGATTGTCCTGCCTCAGCCTCCCCAGTAGCTGGGATTATAGGTGCCCACCACCACACCCGGCTAATTTTTCTGTTTTTAGTAGAGATGGGGTTTCACCATGTTGCTCAGGCTGGTCTCAAACTCATGAGCTCAAAGTGATCCACCCGCTTCGGTCTCCCAAAGTGCTGGGATTACAGGTGTGAGCCACCACACCCGGCCATTTAGACTATTCTTGACTGGATGTTATTGTAATGACAGTTAATGTTGATGAAGATATCTCTTGGTGTTCTAAGGCTGGATCCAAGAAAAGCATATTACAAATCAAGAGGTTGGCATAGTAGATATGTGCTATGTAAGCAAAGGAAAACTACTCTATGAATACACCCATATAAGATTTATTTAGGCTACAAGTTCTTAATATGGGTGATATGGCTCCCCAGGGTGTGGGGAACTCAGGGGGGACTGAAACAATTTTTGATATAATCTCACTCTTAATTTTTAGTTTGTGGAACTCCAAAGCTTAACCTTACCAAAACAATCATTCCTGAGCATTTAATTTCATGGTAAGGGTATGGGAGAATTAAGCTAATCTTCTAGAAAGGCTCTTTAGGGGGATGATAATTTTAAAAGGTTGATAAAACACTGATTTAGGTGATCACTTCCCTCGAGTCTCGTTCTGTCGCCCAGGCTGGGGTGCAATGGCATGATCTTGGCTCACTGCAACCTCCGCTTCCTGGGTTCAAGCAATTCTCCTGCCTCAGCCTCCTGAGTAGCCGGTATTACAGGTGCATGCCACCATGCCCAGGTAGACAGTTAACTAATTTCTATCTAGTCCTCCCTTTTTCTGTTCTTCCAGGTTGCCTTATTTCTTCTATGACAGTCATGCGTCTTTTTACTTGCCAAAATGTTATTTCAGATTGATCTTGGAAGAAAGTTCTTAATTCTGCCTCTGGCTATCTCCATTCAAGGAAATTTCTTTCCTTCTTAATTTCAACCCTGAGTGGTTCTATGAAAATAACATGACACCTATAGTCACCCATTCACCCATAAATCCAATCCTGTATCAGTACAGCAGCTGTAGTCTAAGCTCAAATTTATTTGGCATTTGAGACACAATAAATTAGGGCCTATAATATCTGGAAAGTGGCCTGGCGCAATGGCTCATGCCTGTAATCCCAACACTTTGGGAGGCTGAGGCGGGTGGATCACGAGGTCAGGAGGTCAAGACCAGCCTGATCAATATGTAAAACCCCATCTCTACTAAAAATGCAAAAATTAGCCTGGCGTGGTGGCATGTGCCTGTAATCCCAGCTACTTGGGAGGCTAAGGCAGGAGAATCGCTTGAACCAGGGAGACAGAGGTTGCAGAGAGCCAAGATTGTGGCACTGCACTCCAGCCTGGGCGAGACTCCATCTCAAAAAATAAATAAATAAATAAATAAATAAATAAATAAATAAATAAAATAAAAAAGTCTGGAAAGTAAAGGGAAGAATGAATACGATTTAGTTCAGAATACTGCCAGGATTAAACAAACAAAAAATCAATCTTGGATTGGTTCCTCTTTATTTCTAGAAATAATACTATATACCCTACTGAGAACTTCCCATTTTTTTTGCCATGCTTATGGAACATTGGAAATTAGCACCATAATTTGCTTTGGGGAACACTTCTCTGAAAATCCAGCAGTCCAACTGTTGCCAGACTTAAATCCCTGGCTGCCTTATCTTGCACATATCCTTCCCACCTAAGTAAGGAACAAACAACATAGATTCTTACAAAGAAAATGGTATTAACATATAACTGAAGTTTAGCAGGGTTCCTGGGCAATCTGTATGTTTGACACCTCTGGTGTCAAGCTACTAGGGTGCAGATTCCAGTTCTTGCAACTTCAGGCAAAGTATTAAAGTTCTTTGCACTTCAATTTCTTCATCTGTGAAATACAGATAATAGCTCCTGCTTCATAATTTTACTATAAACCAAACAAATTAGGTAGAGTGCTTTAAATGGTACTAGAACAAAGTCCTCTGTAAATGTTAGATAGTATTATCATACATGTACTGAAGGAATGGCTATAGGATAGTGAAAAGTCATTTGTGAGGAAAGAACTAAAGTGACCCACATTCTGACATGTCAAGAGAGTTAACTTTTCTATCTAAGGGAGCAGTGAAGATTTCAGGTGTTTAGGAAATGTAAGAGGCTCCACCCGAAGGAATGGGACTGTAGTAAAGAGGGGCAAAGCTGTTTCCAGAAAGAGAGGACCAGAAACTTCAAGAAGGTGAGTCAGCTTCAAAAGCCAAAAACCTACTATAAATGGGTAATTTATAAGCCACCATGACTGCCACTGAGCAGCCAAGCCCGTAAAGGACTACATGTGTTGATGATACAAGCTTTGAAATACCTGTTGGAAGAAGCATTTATCAAATGTAGGAAGGCTGGTCACATTGAGCCCTAAACTACAGAAGAGAGGTCAATTCTCGTTGACTGAATTATGACCAAAGTCATAGACCCATGGCTAGTTTGATCTAGTAGATATTTTGAAACTCAGGATATTATGGCTTCTCTATGTAAACATAAAGCAACTTAGTCAGAAATTTATCAACATTTTATCAACATACTTTTCGTAATGACAGGAGCGAGACGTGAGTTTCTTTTATATTACTTACAGCATCAAAAAATTGTTGGTCTCTCAATAGATATTTACAGAAGGCGATCATATTGATTTCAGACCATATGGCAGGCAGGGAGAATTTTCTGACGGGAAATCTATCAGTCACACCTAATCTGGAGACTGATCAACTAAACTAAAATCACAATGGGCATTACTTTAAAGGTTGAGGAAAGTTAAAAAATGGTGGCTTCCAGCCCTTTGGGAGGCCGAGGTGGGTGGATCACGAGGTCAGGAGTTTGAGACCAGCCTGACCAACATGGTGAAACCCCATCTCTACTAAAAATACAAAAATTAGCTGGACATGGTGGTGTGCGCCTGTAATCCCAGCTACTCAAGAGACTGAGGCAGGAGAATTGCTTGAACCCGGGAGGCAGAGGTTGTAGTGAGTTGAGATCACGCCACTGCACTCCAGCCTAGGTGACAGAGCGAGACTCCGTTTAAAAAAAGTAATGGACAAATTGATCAGAGTTGTATAAGAAATAAATTGAATTCAATTATAGGTACAGCTAGCTCCTCCAAGTATTATCTGAAGTTAGTTTGTAATAGTTCCTTTTAAAAACATATTATATTTTTATTTTTTAAATTCCCGAGTTGTTTGACATTTTTCTTCCTTGAACTCTTTAAAATATTTTGTTGAACTGGATAGAGATTTTCGTGGGATTCCAATTTAATTAAAGGAAGTTATTTCCAATGAACACTTAAGAAAATTAGTTATAATCCTTTTTTTTTTTTTTGGTTCAGACAGGGTCTCACTCTGTCACCCAGGCTGGGGTCCAGAGGCACGATCTTAGCCCACTGCAGTCTTGACCTCCTTGGCTCAAATGAGCCTCTTGCCTCAGCCACCCCATTAGTTGGGACTACACATGTGCACCACCATGTCCAGCTAATTTTTGTTTTTGTAGAGACAGGATTTCCCCATGTTGTCCGGGTTGATCTAAAATTCCTGGGCTCAAGTAATCCACCTGTCTTGGCCTCCCAAAGTGCTAGCATCACAGGCATGAGCCACCGCGCCTCTCCTACAAAATGCAATTGAATGTATTTTTTCTAACAGATCGATAGGTACATCAGCATGATTTCTGTTTAGATAATACACAACTATATTCTGTTAATCAATCATATTACTTTTGATAATTGTGGCTATTTTTCTTTCCCTCCAGTTTGTAAAAATTTTAGATTTCCAAATCAGCAAATAAAACTTTTAAATATGAAAAAATATTTTTAAAATATTAGAACAGCATCATTGTCAGGTAAATTGTTCATAAGAAAGGTGTTAAAAGTAAGTTAAAAGTAAATTTTAACAAACTGAAAACTTCAACACTGAAGTTTTCTGAAATTTCAAAGAAGCAAAACCAATAAAAATATCAAGAGCCATGTTCAAATAAATACATTCACTCCACTTAGTTAAAAGTAGAAGTATAATTCAAACTTACTGTCTCTAAAATATCATAAAAATGTTTAAGAAATCTATAGTTTTTTTTGCTTCAAATCTCTGCATTTTATTTTTATTTTTATTTTTTTAGACGGAGTCCAGCTCTGTCGCCAGGCTGAAGTGCCATGGTGTGATCTCTGCTCCCTGCAACCTCTGCCTCCCGGGTTCAAGCAATTCTCCTGCCTCAGCCTCCTGAGTAGCTGGGATTACAGGCGCACACCACCACACCCAGCTAATTTTTGTATTTTTAGTAGAGACGGGGTTTCACCATGTTGGCCAGGATAGTCTCCATCTCTTGACCTTGTGATCCACCCGCCTCAGCCTCCCAAAGTGCTGGGATTACAAGCGTGAGCTGCAGCGCCCAGCCAAATGTCTGCATCTTCATACCAAAATGCTTTGTTCTTTTCAGAAATGGTTTCTTAGAAATCCGAAAGCCAGGAAAAAAAAAAAGCAGAATGTGGTTTACATCCATGTCTAACAATTGAAGAAGCTGTTACAGAATCTAAAGTTTGTTTTGTGACAACGAAGAAAGGACTAAAAATGTGCTTTTAAGCCATTACTTACACAAACAGAAAATTATTCACATTTATGGAACAACTGATAGTCATGAAAGTTAAGTTTGCATAGGCTCAGTACATTCTTTTTCCTCTACATAGGAGGTTGAAACTTGACTTTAATGTCGTAACGTTGGAGCATATTATCCTGCATCTAAGTCTTAAAGAGTCTTTAAACCATAGCACTGGGAGGACGTAAGTCATACAGTCTCCTTGTACAGGTTACCTCAATAGTTTGGCATGTTAAAAGGCCATGTTGCCAAGGTTAAAATCCAACATCTGACTGAAGTCATAGTCTTTTAAGCTTGCTCCTCCGTCAGCTGATTTCAAGGACACTCAGTTTCGTTTCATTCCAGGCTGTGAAGCTTTTCTTTTCAATGCCAGAACCTAACCATGGAAAGTGGAATTGAAAACAATTACACAGCGAATTGGCTTATGCGTGGACTTCGATCTGGGATCCACGAACATACCTAATGCTTGGCAGAATGGAGAGGGGTGCTATGTGTTATTATTATGTGTTATTATTAATCACATAACTGAAGTCTGTGGCTCCAGGCCTTCCATGGCTTGTCTCCCAACCAATTCTTTTCAGAACTGAGAATCACGACAGGGGCCGGGCGCGGTGGCTCAACGCCTGTAATTCCACCACTTTGGGAAGCCGAGGCAGGAAGATTGCTTGAGCCCAGGAAATTGAGACCCCCTGGGCAACACAGCCCGACGTCGTCTGCCATCCATCAATCAATCAATGAGTACATAAATGAATAAGCGAATGAACGAATACGTGAAAGAATAGATGAATAAATGATAAAGAATCACGACAGAACTCCTAACCTCTAGCACGCCTGCCTAGGGGAAGAGAAAGAAGTCAGGAAAGAAACACTCTTCACTTCTGTGACTTTTCTAAGGGCAGCAAACGGCGGCTGCTCACTTAGAGAACCTATGGTCTTTCCTGGCTTTAGAGGTCAGGGACGCAGCTACTAGCAGCAGAGAGACTCAAATCCAAGGGGAGTCCGACAAACGCTTTGAAGGCTGACATCAGAGGGAGCACGCACCAAGGGAAATTCCCCACCACCCTGCGATACCGCAAATTCCCAGCCGCGGGCCGTTTGGGACTATCCCACCGGAGGCGAAACTGAAGAAAACGCCACGTCGAAGGCGTGGGTTGCCGTAAGCGCGCCGACGTCACGCGCCAAGCTTCCGGCGATGGGTGGTCCTGGGATCCGGAGGGGAGGCGGGGTGGAGGCGGGGCTTGGGGCTGAGAGAGGCTGTGGTGGGTAGGTGAGTTCAGACCGAGGGGACTACGGGTCGGCGTTGGGTTCAGTGGGCTCGAAACAAAGAGCTGTCCGGTGGGGACTCGCCGCGGCGCCTTCTTACGAGTCGGGTCGAGGCTTCTCGGCCTAGCAGTGCCCTCGCTGCGCGATCTCAGGCGGGTTCTCCTCGGCTCCGCGCAGCCCGCGCCGCGGTGGGGGACCCGGCGCAGCGGCACCTGCTGCCGAGGGACCCCGCGGCCCGCCCCGGTGCTCGTGATGGGGCTGATCTTCGCCAAACTGTGGAGCCTCTTCTGTAACCAAGGTGAGAAGGATGGAACAGCGCGGCGGCTCGAATCCGAGGCAGAGGGTCCGGCCGCCGATGGGGACAACGGAGGCAGGGGACAGAGCGTTCGGAGACGCGGAGGAGGAAGGGACTTAGGCCAGGGGGCGGGCAGAAACTCAGTGTTTTAGACCTGGAGGACGTACAGGAGAGACCTGAAGTGTGGGAGAAACAGGGAGGCAGAAGAGAAGGCATTTGGCGCCCCAGAATCCAAACTGAGAATGTTTGGATATTGGCGAAGAAAAGCGGGATACAGCTAATGATGCCAGGAGGCGTATGGAGGGCCTTTCTTGTCTTTATTGAAGCGTGCTTGTGTCTATATGTAGCCCCAGGATAAGTGTCTTTTTAAAAATAATGTTGGTGCTTTGTTTTCCCGCCCTGCCGTTTGAGCCATAAGCCAGTGCACCTTCACTCTGATTTCGTCTCCTTTCCTCTAGGACTCGGGAATGAGTTGTCCTATTCAGATACACGAGTTTTCCAGCATCTTCATTCTAAACATTTTTTTTGAGGCATTCAGAAACTAAATGCTTTTCGGTTTTGTATAAGACGTTACGTGTCCGTAATTAGTCTAGAACAGGTAATGAGACACCTGGAAGTGGCAGGTCCAAAGGGCCGAGAAGTTGCAAAACCTGTTCTGAGTCAGAATGAGATGTGATGTCTTCTGAAGGGAGAAAACACCCAGACCAAAAAAGGGGCCGACGATAAGTTAAAGTTTTAGGTGTCCTTTGAACGGAGTGGTTTCTTAGTAATTGAAACCAGTTTTGAAAATCAACTTGTTTCATTTTACATTTAAGAGCCGGGCATCATTAATAAGCCAGTTTAATTTCCTTTTATGCTGGTACCAATTTGTTACTGCTAATGTAGGTATCTAATCTTTTTCTGGATTTAAGAAGTTGTGGAGGTAATGGAATGGCTTTAGTCGACTTGTTCTGTAGATTGATAAGAACACTAATATAGTCTTTTTCAAAGTTATAAATATAGATGTAGGCACACATGTGTATGTATATGTATATGCCTGTATCCAGTAACCACAGATAATATTACTTATCAAATGATTTCAAAGTGAGTAGAGCTTCACACTTTCTGGGTATTATCCATACATTTAACGTATTATCTTTATTTATTGAGACAGAGTCTTTCTCTGTCGCCCAGGCTTCAGTGCAGTGGCACAATCTCAGCTCACTGCAACCTCTGCATCCTTGGTTCAAGCGATTCTTGTTCCTCAGCCTCCCGAGTAACTGGCATTACAGGCGCCCGCCACCACGCCCGGCCTATTTTTGTATCTTTAGTAGAGACGGGGTTTCACCATGTTGGCCAGGCAGGTCTCGAACTTATGACATCAGGTGATCTACCCACCTCGGCCTCCCAAAGTGCTGGAATTACAGGTGTGAGCCACTGCGCCCGGCCGTAAAGCATCATTTTAACACATGCTTAAAGGTATGAAGATTAATACAAAAATCACCAGTTTTCTCTTTCCCCTGAGCTGGAAAATCGGAACATTACCAAAGTAGTTGGTTTTCCCTTTATATCTTTCCCGTTTTCCTTTCTCTCTTTTCTGTTACGTGGCTGCTCTCTTGTCTTTTTTCGTTGGAGGTGTCCTTACTCAGACTAGAGGTAATAAAAGATGTAAGGGGAAAATTTAGAAGATGATGAAAGACATTCAGTGGCTACTTTTATAATCTCATAATTGTTCAGGCCTCCTGACTCTCCATTTCTACTTAGAATTTTTCTTTTTCTCTAACTTTCCTGTTGGAAAATTTAGAACCAGTGGTTATTCTGTTACTTTATTCTTATTCATTCATACAGCCATAGGCAAGTCTTCAGAGTTTAGCATAGGAGATACAAAATTAAAGAAGAAGGATACCTTACTTCCTGGCAAAGTACTCAAACATCAATAAGCGAGACAAACATGAAAAAAAATGCAGTTTGGTAAATTATTTAACAGATATGTGTGAAAATGTAACGTTGGCTACAGCATAAGGTATACTTGGACTGTAATGTAATGATGAGTAGGAATTTGGGTGGCATGCTAGACAGAGCGAATAGAAGGGACATGTTATTCTAGGCAGAAGAGCTAATATGCAAAAGGGAGAGGAATGAGCTAGTTTGGTACTTTTAGGGAAGCTGAAAATAGTTGAGCTTGGCTGTGTGTTTGCTTGCGAGGAGTGAAGAGGAGACCAGATTGGAAAGACAGCCAGGAGAACCTTATCACAGAGGGCCTCCAGTGTTGACTAAGACATTAAACTATCTAGAGCAAGGAATGGGACTCATTGAAGAGTTTAATCCACAGATGTATCTTAGCTTATATTTTTGTTTTCTGCATCAACAAAATTAACTACCAATCTCAGCATTTTCCATTTTTGTCACTATATATATCTATTCCAGTGGAATTAGATGTATTAGAATAGCAGGCCCAAAGCCCCACCTCACACCAACTAAATCAGAATGGGGTGAAGTGGCCTCGGCATCAGTGCCAAGGTAAATCGAATGTGCAGCCAGTGTTAAGAACTACTGATCTTACTTTATGTTCTCCTTTCCCTTGTCTTTCTTCCAATATTTCCACATTCTCGTGTTTTTTTTTCCTGTAGCATTTTAGAGTCTCATGCATCTTATAAATTAGATACCTTTCTGTGAATAAGTATACTAAAGCATGTGTTTTCTAAGTAAAGCAATTTAAAAGTACATTAATTCCTGCAATTTTGTATTGTTTAAACTGGAAGACTGTTTACTTCAACAGTTATTATTCAAGGAAATAATTTCAAATTCTGATTATCTCTGCAAACATTTTATATATCAATGTAGTTCTATGAAATACATATGTGTTATGTGTGTTTGATAGCTCACCTCTGAAGTTTTGCATTGTTTTTTAATTTTCTTTTGAACTTTCGTAGGCGTAGTCTTTTTCTCTCAGTGTTATGACTGTACAAACCTGTCATCAGTTATTGCTTTTTTTGTTGTTTGTTTGTTTTTTTTTTTTTTGTTTTGTTTTTAATGAGGTGGAGTCTCTGTCGCCCAGGCTAGAGTGCAGCGGTGTGATCTCGGTCCACTGCAACCTCTACCTCCCGGATTCAAGCAATTCTCCTGCCTCAGCCTCCTGAGTAGTTGGGATTACAGGGGCACGCCACCACTCCAGCTAATTTTTGTATTTTTAGTAGAGACGGGGTTTCACCATGTTGTTCAGGCTCGTCTTGAACTCCTGACCTCAGATAATCTGCCCGCCTTGGCCTCCCAAAGTGCTAGGATTACAGATGTGAACCAGTATGCCTGGCCCAGTTACGTCTTTAAATTTTATTTATTATTATTATTTTTTGAGATGGAGTCTCGCTCTGTCACCCAGGCTGGAGTGTAGTGGCATGATCTCAGCTCACTGCCACCTTTGCCTCCGGAGTTCAAGCAATTCTCCTGCCTCAGCCTCTGGAGTAGATGGGATTACAGGAATCTGCCACCAAGCCTGGCTAATTTTTGTATTTGTAGTAGAGACGAGTTTTGCCATGTTGGCCAGGCTGGCCTCGAACTCCTGACCTCAGGTGATCTCGCTTCCCAAAGTGCTGGGATTACAGGTGTGAGCTACCGCACTCGCCACTTATTTCTAGTGTTACCCAGAATTAAGAACAAATGAAATAGGGTTTTAATTGTAGTTCTTTTTCAGAACCATGTAACAGTAACATCTTAATTTCATAATTTAATCATTTCTTTCCAATCAATGAATTTCATGTCATCATTTTGAACACTGGTTGCCAACTGCCTATGATTATTGTCCTTTAAGCAGATTTCAAACACACTAAACTTATCATCTATCTGCATCCTGTCTTCCAGACCATTCTTTGTTGTTTTTTTTTTGTTTTTTTTTTTTTTTTTTTTTTTTTTTTTTTTTTTTTTTTTTTTTTTTTTTTTTTTGAGATGGAGTCTTGCTCTGTCACCAGGCTGGAGTGCAGTGGTGCAATCTCAGCTCACTGCCACCTCCGCCTCCCAGGTTCAAGTGATTCTCCTGCCTCAGCCTTCCAGGTAGCTGGGACTATAGGCAACTGCCACCATGCCTGGCTAATTTTTGTATTTTTAGTAGAGACAGAGTTTCACCATATTGGCCAGGTTGGTCTCGAACTCCTGACCTTGTGATCCGCCCACCTCAGCCTCCCGAAGTGCTGGGATTACAGGTGTGAGCCACTGTGCCCGACCTGGCTAACTTTTTTCTTAACAGATGGGATCTTACTGTATTGCCCAGTTTGGTCTCAAACTCCTACATTCAACTGATCACTTCTCCTTGGCCTCCCAAAGTGTTGGAATTACAGGTGTGAGCCACTGCGCCTGGCCTAAAACATTGTGATTTACTATGACTGATAGTAACAGTAGTGTCTTTTTTTTTTGAGATGGAGTCTCGCTCTGTCACCCAGGCTGGAATGCAGTGACCCGATCTTGGTTCACTGCAAGCTCCGCCTCCCGGGTTCACACCATTCTCCTGCCTCAACCTCCCGAGTAGCTGGGACTACAGGCACCCGCCACAACGCCTGGCTAATTTTTTGTATTTTTAGTAGAGATGGGGTTTCACCGTGTTAGCCAGGATGGTCTCGATCTCCTGACCTCGTGATCCACCTGCCTCAGCTTCCCAAAGTGCTGGGATTACAGGCGTGAGCCACCGCGCCTGGCCTAACAGTAGTGTCTTAACCTAAAATTACCTCATGTTAGGGACCTACCTTTCAAAATGGTGCATTATTGTTGAGTTTTGCCATCACAGGCCTTCAGTATTGTGTGAAGCATCATAATGCAAAATGTGAAGCAAGGAGCAGGATTATTTGAAAATGACCTGGGTCTTCACTTGAGTTGCTTCAACAAGGAGCCATCTGGTACTGCCCTTCCATTCCTTTCTCCCGACAGGATTATCTGCCTTCAAGTTTTGCTTATCTTTAAACTAGTGGCTTCATTCTCACCACTGCAGGCATGTTGTTTTCTCTAGATGCTTGGTAGGGGGAGCTTCTAGCTGTCACTAAAATTTAGAATGCTTAGTGCCAGGCAGTCTGTTTGTTCCTTCACTGATAGAAGTTCTTGTACTTTAAGGGATAACACACAGGGTAATACTTAAAGATTGGCTACATTAGAGGATATGTAGCCAGGCTTGGTGGTGTGCACCTGTGGTCCCAGCTACTCAGGAGGTTCAGGTAGGAGGATCACTTGAGCCTGGGAGGTCGAGGCTGCAGTGATCATGCCACCGCACTCCAGCCTGGGCAACAAAGCAAGACCCTGTCTCAAATAAATAAATAAGGGTAATTATAGTGAGTTATACTAAGCAGGCAAGTTTTGTTTTGTTTTACGAAGCAGCTTCTACCATAGTGAAAATAGCCCTTCCAGAGGACCATGTCTGTTTATCCTGCACTGTTATAGGCTGTACCTAGAGTGTGTAGGTCATTAGAAGACCTGCACATCTCAAGAACTTAACTTTTCTTGGTCCCTCTTTTTTTGGCTGATAAAGTTTTACAACTTTAGAGTAGGAATATGAGCTGATAGTTGATTGTATGACCAGAATGTTGACATTCACCAGAGGTCGTCAAGAAGAGCGGGGTTCTGATATGAGATGTGCCCAATCATTGCCTACAAATCGACTGTGTTGTGATTCTGTGGCAACTTCCCTACTTACCCTGTTGATGTTAACTTGTAACTTTTTAAGCATTCTTCTGCTTTGGGGAAGGGGATCTTTATTATACTTGGCATAAGTTAAAATCTAGGAAAGATGGTATCTGGGGTGTTTTCTGTATTCATAGGACATTGCAGAATATGTACCACTTAACAGAATAATTAGATGAGCTTTAGCAGCTACTTATTAAAAGAGGTGAATATTTAGTGCATGGCACCCAAAGGAGGAAAGAACTGAAGAGATATTTGTTGTACGAAGAGCAGAAACAGAATCTGCTCAAAAGAACTGTAGAAGCCGATTGAAAAAATGTTAAACAATGAGTAATTGTGTAAAAACTTGAGAGTATACCTTTGTCTTTGTGACAGATGAAACGTTTCAATTTTAAGCTTACATGGGATTTTTAAGTGAGAGGAAGAAACAGATCGTGGTATACATAGGTGGGGAAACTTACAGATGTGAAAACATTTTGATAAAAAGCTAACTTGATTGGTACAGAGCTAAAAAGGTGTGTAAAACAGGCTTTTTAAAAAACTTACATTTTAGGTTATAATTTTTGCCTAGATTAATATTTTGGTCTCCTCTCCCCTAGATGCAATATAAGTGACCAATTCGCTGGTGTTTCCTTCCTACCCATCTCCCACATTCTTTTACAAGAGAATTAGACAGAGAATCAATGATAATTGATTTTGTTACTTAACCTAGGTAGCCTTAACATCATAATATTTCTTTCTGTATTTTAACAGTCTAGTAATAGATATTCAGTGAATGATTCTCATTAATGAGCTAACTAATAATCATTGTTGAAAGCATGTAATTGTAGTAATGCAGTAGTGTTAAATGTTTATGGTTTGCTTTCTTTTTGTAGAACACAAAGTAATTATAGTGGGACTGGATAATGCAGGGAAAACCACCATTCTTTACCAATTGTAAGTATGGGTGTTTATTAAACAGTTTTCACTAGTTATTGAAACTAATGTGTTTATAATTAATAAGAGAGATAACAGTGTGATGGAAAAACTTAAATGTATGTTTTTTGGGTTTTTTTTTTTAATTTTACCGAACACAATCTATAGAAAAGTGAGTAAAATAAACATTTGCTAAACCCTTCACAAACACTTACTGTTTTCTGGCCTTGAAAGAAAGAAATTAATATTAAATAAATAAAGCGCATATTAAAGTGCTGGGCTGAGGTGATAAAGTGGATTTCACTTAGTTCTTCCTACACTTGGGTTTATGTAAATAAATTGTTAGCTCTAGGAAGCCATTGCTACCCTCCTAATAGCTTTGGAGTTTTTTAACATAGCCAGACTTGTCAAGTCAAAAGAAATGTGATCACTTCTGAAAATATTGCTGTAGTCGCTTGTAAGAGGGAGAGTTTTGAGACTTTCAGAGAAATCTATTAATACCTTAGGAAATTTTCACAGGTCATCATTCCACTTGTCAGAGTACCTTCCATTATCCTTTCAGTGCCAATGAAATGATAGTATTAAGCAGTAGAAATGGATCTACCAAGCACTTTAACAATATAGTTCTACAATTCTTTGCACCATTGTGTAGCTCTTACCTCTTCCCACTCATGTTGTATTAGAAGACAGCCATCAGCTCACCAGAAGTACTTCATTCGCCAGTGATTAGCGCATTTTTCAACTACTTTGCGAAAAAGCTACTGACTTAAAGTTTGTTGTTTCAGAGTTGAATAACCACTTGTTTCTCTTGAAAACATTTTCATTCATTGGTGATTATGTGTTTAAATATGAATTAGCTTTTAAACATCACATATAACATTTCAGAAACCTGTCATCTTTGTTGAAATAATTTTACACATGGCTTCAAAAATATACATAAAACCCAAGAGAGTTTCAAGCCTCCTCCAACACAGTACTGACATGTTACTGGCAAGGGCATATTTGTTGAATTAATTGATTAATGTAGCTTTACCAATGATTATGATAATACGAGGGGTATGAGCATCAGTATTTATATATATATATACATATACACATACATATTTGAGACGGAGTTTTGCTCTGTTGCTGAGCTGGAGTGCAATGGCATGATCTCCACTCACTGCAGCCTCCACCTCTCAGGTTCAGGCGGTTCTCCTGCCTCAGCTTCCAGAGTAGCTGGGATTACAAGTGCCCACCACGACGCCCTGCAAATTTTTGTATTTTTAGTAGAGACGAGGTTTCACCATGTTGGTCAGGATGGTCTCAAATTCTTGACCTCAGGTGATCCACCCAAAGTGCTAGAATTACAGGCGTGAGCCACCACATCTGGCCTTCTAAATACATTTATAGTTAATTTAAATTTTCACTTGCCCATGGTTGTCTTTTTAGGACTACTTTAGATTAATATGCCTGAACTGATTTTTGTGACTAAGTCTCAATTTAGACAGTCTTCAAAATTATAAATAGCCCACTATCCAATATTTGCTATTTTGCAATCACCTAGAAACTTGCTTTTCAGGGTGGGATGGGACATTGGGTCTTATCTAACCGATAACAGGGCATGGTGGTATTGGAATTTTTGGCCACAGAAATGCAAATTCACACCACACTGTTTCCTTTCTTTTCCATCAAGCTTGCAATTTCTTCCATTAAAAAAAAAACAAGAAACAAGTCTTTCTTCTGGAGTTGTTGTCTAGATATTTATTTGCACAAATGTTCTCCAGGTTTCTAATTTTCATGCTAATGGTCATCATCATTGGTGCAGAAGGTTGATTGATCTTAAAAATACAGAGATAAAAGTTGCTTCAGATTCTCAAGATTTACAAGAGCTTTTATGGTGTCTGTTTTTCAACAGCTTAATGAATGAAGTGGTTCATACGTCTCCAACCATAGGAAGCAATGTTGAAGAAATAGTTGTGAAGAACACTCATTTTCTTATGTGGGATATTGGTGGTCAGGAGTCTCTGCGATCATCCTGGAACACATATTACTCAAATACAGAGGTATGCTAAGATGAATTTTGAATTTTAATCCAAAGGTCCAAAGAGTAAACATAGAAAGTAGATAGGCTGCACCTGGGCATATTGACAGTTGCCTTTTTTTTTTTGAGACGGAGTCTTGCTCTGTCGCCAGGCTGCAGTGCAGTGGCGCTATCTTGGCTCACTGCAAGCTCCGCCTGCTGGGTTCAAGCCATTCTCCTGCCTCAGCCTCCTGAATAGCAGGAATTACAGGCGTGTGCCACCACTCCCGGCTAATTTTTGTATTTTTAATAGAGACAGGGTTTCACCATATTGGTCAGGCTGGTCTTGAACTCCTGACCTCGTGATCCGCCCTTCTTGGCCTCCCAAAGTGCTGGGATTACAGGCTTGAGCCACTGCGGCCAGCCTGACAGTTGCCTTTTAATAAGATCCTTTTTTATAGGGAATTTGGGTTTCTTTTTTTAAATAAATAAATTAAAATTTCATAAATGAGACTTAAGAATTTGGGTTTTCAAATAAAAGAAAAGGCAGATAGAAAGATTGTTTGGAGCTTTTATTAGTTGAGTGCTTACTGTTTGGCCGGGTTCTCTCCGTTAATCTTCACAAGATTTTAATGTCTCCAGGGTTGGAGAGATCTGACACATGGAGAAATTATATAACTTTCCCCAAGATCTCACAACTTTCTAAGAGACCCTGACCAGGGGACGAATAAAATGTTTTATTAATTTAAAAATTTCTTATAACATGAACATTCAAAATATTGGTAGATTTTTTTTTTAATTAGAAAAAAGTGGATTTGCAAATCATCTCTCAAAGTTCTCTGTCACTTATGAGTTCAGAGCTAACTTGGGGAACAAACCTGGATATATTCATGTTCTATTTCTGCTTTTATTTCTTCTTAGAGGCAGATTTTTTTTAAAGCCATTCAACGTAGTTTAGAGAGATTTATCCTTGAGAGTATGACTTCACAATTGCATCCGTTTAATTGTTCTTTGCAAAGAAGTACACCTAACCAATTATTTTTTCTAAAATGAAACCTTTTAAAAATTGGAGTTGGGCCAGGCGTGGTGGCTCACGCCTGTAATTCCAGCACTTTGGGAGGCTGAGGCGGGTGGATCATGAGGTCAGGAGATCGAGATTATCTTGGCTAACACAGATGAAACCCCGTCTCTACTAAAAATACAAAAAATTAGCCGGGCGTGGTGGGGTACACTTGTCCCCAGCTACTCAGGAGGCTGAGGCAGGAGAATTGTTTGAACCTGGGAGGCAGAGTTTGCAGTGTTCCGAGGTGGCACCACTGCACTCCAGCCTGGGTGATAAAACGAGACTCTTATCTCAAAAAAAAAAAAAAAAAAAATTGGAGTTGGAAGGGAAGGAGGTAGACAAGGATGTAATACGAAGAATTTTTGGTGAACAAAGTTGCCTTTTTAAATAAAAAACATGTATTTTTCTAGATTTATATTATAATAGCACGTGTGTATGTGTGTATATATTCCAATGCAACATGTAAGTAGTAAACAAAGATGGCATATCATAGATACTCAGAACTTGTGGTAGCACTTAATTATTTTATTGGGTATGCAGAAGCTGTAAGCAAATAGTATAGTTAAAGGGTAGCTTATACATTTATACAGTAAAATAATGTTCTGAAACTAGAATGAGTTAGAAAGTAAGGGAAGGGCCAGACACAGTGGCTCACTTCTGTAATCCCAGCACTTTGGTAGGCCGAGGTGGGCAGATTGCTTGAGGCCAGGAGTTCAAGACCAGCATGGCCAACATGGCAAAACCCCATCTCTACTAAAAATACAAAAATTAGCCAGGCATGGTGGCATGTGCCTGTAGTCCCAGCTACTCCAGAGGCTGAGGCATGAGAATCGCTTGAACCTAGGAGGCGGAGGTGGCTGTGAGCTGAGATAGCACCACTGCACTCCAGCCTGGGTGACAGAGTCTCGCTCTCTCTCAAAAAAAAGAAAAGAAAGTAAGGGACAAATGACATTGTAGCATATGATTAATTTAAACATCAGAGCTGTTAGTAGTTTAAAGCTCACAATTAACTCCACCTGTGAAAAGGGCAGTTATCATTGATGACTTAGTGCCAGAGTTGATTCTAGTGAATCCATATGTACTTAAAGTATGTCAAAAGGGTAGTTCTTGAAATGGCTGAAACTCTGGAGGACTTAGCATGGGTCCAGAAAGAGATATCCATTACTGATGCCATTTGCATGAAATGTTCTTTTAGTAAGTGATCTCTACAAGAATATCAAAATTACTACAAAGAACAGTGGCCTCTGTCACTTTGCATTTTGAAAATTCTTCACGTGGAAGAGTCCCCCAAAAGCTGCATTATGTCCATTATAATACAAGAAGTTACAGGTATTAAGTAATTCTTGACACCTTCCTCTCAATAACTCACGGTTGCATCCCCATGTTCTGTCAATTCCTCCTTTGCCACGTGACATTCTTTCCATTTATTCCCTTCTAAGCCCAACTCAGTTTATATTCAGATTAGTTGTCTGTTTCCCTAATTTTATTTATTTTTGTTTTTTATTTATTTATTTTTTTGAGACGGAGTCTCACTCTGTCACCCAGGCTGGAGAGCAGTGGTTTGATCTTGGCTCACTGCAACCTCCGCCTCCCAGGTTCAAAGGATTCTCCTGCCTCAGCCTCCCAAGTAGCTGGGACTACAGTACACACCACCACACCTGGCTAATTTTTGTGTTTTTAATAGAGACAGGGTTTCATCATATTGGCCAGGTTGGTCTTGAACTGTCCTCAAGTGATACGCCCACCTTGGCCTATCAAAGTGCTGGGATTACAGGTGTGAGCCACTGCACCTAGCCTGTTGCCCTAATTTTAAAGTCATCTCTGTAATCTAATTCCACCCTTTATGTCTTAGTTTATTTTGCATCTATCTCCTGCTGTAATGACATCATTTCATCTCATTTCTTAGCCTTTATTCTGTATAAAGTGTTCAGCTTAAGGGTGCTTTTTCGCTGTATCATCTCCTCCATCTCCTCCTCCTCCTCCCCCTCACCCACCCCCCACATGTTTTTAAAATGAGTTAGGACCTCTCTGTCACCCAGGCTGGAGTGTAGTTGCATGATTCTCAGTACAGCCTCAACTTCCTAGGCTCAAAGCAGTCCTCCTACCTTAGCCTCCCAAATAGGTGGGACTACGTGCTTGGCTAATTTTTATTTTTTGTAGAGAGACAGGTTCTCACTATGTTGCCCAAGCTGGTCTCAAACTCCTGGGCTCAAGCAATCATCCCACCTCACCTCCCAGAGTGCTGGGATTACATGTGTGTGAGCCACCATGCCTGGCCTGTATCTTCTTATTTTTTAATATACAAACTACCTTTTTTCATGTATAGCTTTACCAACAGATTTCTCCTCTTTTTTCTGGCTTCTTGCCTTTATTTAATTTGACCTGAATCTCCAGTATATTAATGCCTAAGTATATATGTTTCAATCTTGAACATTTATGGTTGATATTGTTTTATAAAATTGTCTTATTTTTAAAATGCATTTATCTTTTTCTTTCAAACTGGCTTTTCTTTCTAAGAGTTAGGAGATTGTGGTATACATAAGTAAGCAATTATTGACTGTTTAGATGAATGATAATGGAGTACTTTGAAGTTTTAGTGAAAAATATTACTGAAATTAATGTAAGTTTCATTTCAAAAATTACTTTTTACTACTAGCGTTTGAAAACAAATCATAGTATTATGTATTCGGGCATCACTTAAAAAAAATCAAGTTGGACACAGTTTTTATTTGTTGAAGTTATGAGTTATTTTCTTATTGTTAACATTTGGATTTTACTGCTTGATGTGATTCAGTATTATAAAAGCTGTTTATGGTGAAAAAGCAATAGATGTTTTATAGTAATGATGATGCCATGTAGAGAAAGTACTTAGATTACTTGAGTAGTTTTACAGAAACCTTTTTACCATCCCATTCAATTTTCTGTCTTTCCTTTTAATTTTCTTCTAGTTCATCATTCTTGTTGTTGATAGCATTGACAGGGAACGACTAGCTATTACAAAAGAAGAATTATACAGAATGTTGGCTCATGAGGTAAATTTTTAAAGTAAATATTTAAAAAACAATGTAGTAAAGTATCTGTACATTGCCTTTGCTTTTTTGCAAAGATTAATGTGATATGATGTTGGCTATTTTATTATTAACACAACTTTACATATTAAACTGATGGAAATCTTGAGGTAAAAAAAAGTTCATTACTTTTTTAAACTCAGAAAACCCTAACACGTTAATTTGTAGATTACTACTGTTATTGCAAAATTTTTTCAAAGCTAAAGTTACTTAAGCATGCCTTTAAAAGTTTGATAAATTGAGATAAGTAAAAGGAAAACTTAAGGGTCTTTTCCCCAGAAGTTTATAATAACTGAAAGGTTTTTCTTGTTTTGTTTTGTTTTTTGTTTTGTTTTGTTTTTGTTTTGTTTTGAGACGGAGTCTTGCTCTGTAGCCCAGGCTGGAGTGCAGTGGTGCAATCTCGGCTCGCTGCAAACTCCGCCCCCTGGGTTCACGCCATTCTCCTGCCTCAGTCTCCCGAGTAGCTGGGACTACAGGCACCCGCCACCACGCCCGGCTAATTTTTTCTATTTTTAGTAGAGATGGGGTTTCACCGTGTTAGCCAGGATGGTCTCGATCTCCTGACCTCATGATCCGCCCGCCATGGCCTCCCAAAGTGCTGGGATTACAGGTGTGAGCCACCGCACCTGGCCCAATAACTGAAAGTTTTTAAATGAATAACTCAAGATCACTTAATTCTAAGTATTTCAGATATTTAAGAAAACTTAGTAAAACACATTCATGCACCGTATCAACATAAGATATGAAATATCTTACGATACCTTGCCAATCTGATCTTCCCTTCTCTTTCAAGAGGTATCTACTACCTTAAAAGCAGTGATTGTTATTCTTATGCATATTTTTATACTTTTACTACATTTTTATGTCTTGAAGTTATACAGAGTATTGTATTCCATGCTGGGTTTTTTTTTTTTTTTTTTTTTGAGATGGAGTCTCGCTTTGTCGCCCAGGCTGGAGTACAGTGGCGTGATCTTGGTTCACTGCAACCTCCGCCTCCCAGGTTCAAGCGGTTCTCTGCCTCAGCCTCCCGAGTAGCTGGGATTACAGGCACCCGCCACCACGCCCGGTTAATTTTGTATTTTTGATAGAGACAGGGTTTCACCATCTTGGCCAGGCTGGCCTTGAATCCCTGACCTGGTGATCCAACTGCCTCAGCCTCCCAAAGTGCTAGGATTACAGGTGTGAGCCACTGTGCCTGGCCTGTATTCCATATTTTTAAAAGTAATAGTATATAATATATATGCTTCTGAATCTTGCTCTTTTTTACAACATTGTGACTTATCCCTGATAATACATTCTGATTTATCCATCTTAATACGCACTGCGTTAGTTCATTCCTTTTGACAACTATATAGTTTTCCACAGTATGAATATATCACAATCTATTCTTCTAATGTTTTCATAGTATAAACGATGCTGAAATGAATATTAACCAATGAGCTTATGTTATACAAAGACTAGTAAGTAATAAGTATTGCGCAGCTCCTATCACCAGTACTCTACTTTTAAGTTTTGGAGAAACTCTAGTTTGGCAACATACTACCAAATTTGCCTGTTAGAATATTACTTATGTAGTTTTGAGTCAGTATTTAAAATTCAGATGTATTTTTTATTCAGTTTGACCAATTCGACTCAAAAATAAAAAATAATTATTTCATATTAATCTGTTAGAATGAATAATGAAATTACGGGTATTTGAGATTATTATTATATTAAATATTAGTGCCCGATTATGTTAAAGTAGAAGCACTTCTTTTTAACTGTTCAGCTGGGTAAATTTAAATTGTGGTATTTCACATATTAGAAATATTTTGTCTTGATTGTAGGATTTACGGAAGGCTGCAGTCCTTATCTTTGCAAATAAACAGGATATGAAAGGGTGTATGACAGCAGCTGAAATCTCGAAATACCTCACCCTTAGTTCAATCAAGGATCATCCATGGCACATTCAATCCTGCTGTGCTCTCACAGGAGAAGGGTAAGTTCATCAGTCTGAGGGGAAGTATGACTTCTTTCAAATTTCTTCCAACTTTTTAGGCCAACTTGTTTTCTTCTTGGGTTCTGTTCCTTTTCTGTTTGTTTGTTCTTAATTAAAGGTGACTTTTATAATGTGTCTCAGGCTTACAACATAGAAATAATTCTAGTAAAATCACTGGCAACTTAAAAACTTTTAATGTAAACATAATGTTTTACCAAAAAGCAATAAACTATTGAATTAGATTTTCATAATCCAAATTTTTTTATGTTCTTTGTTGCCTTTATCATATACTGAGAAAAAAACTGTAATGTCACCTTTCTTTTAAAGAGGAAGCTTGAAAGAAATTTCACATTTTCTGCAAGGACTTAAACCTAAGATCTCAGCTTTCTGCAAGAGTACATCATCTTTATTATTAGGAGGTCTTTTGGGAGGCATAATTCTAGACAATAAACAGTTGAGACAAATGCCATATAGTCTGTTATTCCATCTTTAACAATTTGAATGTGGGTATTAGGCCAAGAAGAACCCAATGTTATTTATGTATTACCCAGTTTATATCAGAGAACTTATCCTCAAATCAACCTCACCTTCTTAGTTTTTCTCTTAGTATTTATCAGAAATAGCTTGCAGTAATACCTGTGTGTAGGCCTTTTTGACTCATACTTTTGAGACTGAGTCTAAGTATTCCATTCTTTAGAATTGAGGAGGATAAGGTGAAGTTCCAGTTAACTTTTCTCCAGTCGTTAAGTTTCAGTTAATTTTAAAAGGCGGGGAGTATTTACAATCTTCGTGGCAAAACTGGCATAATTGTATCTTCAAGATGATACTGAAGCAATTTCCCACAAACTGATTAAGAATATTTAAGAGAACATTCCATTTAAAAATTTCACTTACTGGCCGGGCGCGGTGGCTCATGCCTGTAATCCTAGCACTTTGGGAAGCTGAGGCGGGTGGATCACGAGGTCAGGAGATGGAGACCATCCTGGCTAACACAGTGAAACCCCGTCTCTACTAAAAATACAAAAAATTAGCCGGGCGTGGTGGAGGGCACCTGTAGTTCCGGCTACTCAGGAGGCTGAGGCAGGAGAATGGCGTGAACCCGGGAGGCGGAGCTTGCAGTGAGCTGAGATCGCGCCATTGCACTCCAGCCTGGGTGACAGAGCAAGACTCCGTCTCAAAAAAAAAAAAAATTTCACTTATTATAGTGTGACTTGAATGTTGACACTGATATATATAAATAATGATTGTGCTACCAGCCTTTGGTTAAGACATAAAAATAATAAGTTATGCTTTCAGTTTTTAAGTATGAAGTTTTTAATTTTAAAAATACTTCTATCTTTTGTTCAGGTTATGCCAAGGTCTAGAGTGGATGACCTCCCGGATTGGTGTGAGATAACTTTTTTGCTTGAAAGAGACTGCTCTATTTATTCTGTGACATGAACATTTTTTCCTAGTACCTTTGGCTGCTAAGGCAGCAGCATGTTTAATTTATAACAACACAAACCTCCGAGAGCAACACTTGAATCAAGTGCAGCTGACCTGGAACATAAAAGATTTTTTCTTAACTTTTTTTTTTTAACTCACTAATCTTCAGTTGGATGAACATAATGTATAGCTATGTTTTCAGCAACAATTCTTCTGTTTATTCTAATTAAGTGACTACCTTGTAAGAAATGTTTGTCGTATGCTTGATGTCTTCTGAAATATTCTTATAACCTTAATGACCAATTGCTTTCAATTCTTGACCACCACTCCCTCCCAACCAGAGAATTCTTGGTTTGATAGAGTAGTTGTGGAAACCATCAGGTACTGCCTGCAAACTTCTCCAGCACTAAATATTTGTTCCCCCTGTGAACCATTCATCTTTCGGACAGAGCTCCCTATAAAGAAAGAAATCTGCCTAGAGGATATATGTAAGGAAGATTCCACATCATAAGTACTTGCCTTTTAACTTTCCCCCACATTACTGTGAGTCATGGAATAATGTTTAAGTTGTTATTTGCATGGAAATTAAGTAGGCTGTTTGTTTATCTAAAGGAATCGAGTTCACTCTTCTGCCTGCAACATATGGTCAAAAACTAACCAAGGTGAAATATTTATTTGAAAGCCCAACTTTGATGTTAAATATTCTTGAATAAATCTGATATTTTAAGAATATCACATTATTCAATGCATATAAAACTATCAGAAGTTGGTAAAGCATACCAGCACTAAAAATAAGACAATTGGAATATATTTTAGCATCAGTTTACAAACAACTTTATTATCAGCAGAAATTTTAGCTCTTTTCTTTGCAAGATACATCACAGCTGCTTTGGGGAGTAGCTGAAGCCGAAGTATGAACAGTCCATTTTGTTTCTTAAAATTTGAAATTGTGTCTGTCGTAGCATTTTTACCACCAGCAGTATATTACTTAAAAAACTACACGGCTTTCCTTGAATTTATTTGATGGTATTATGTAATAGACTTCAAACAATTGCCATCTTTGTAGTTATGCCTTGGGTTCTAAAATCTTATAGGAAACTGCTGAATTGAATCCTAGCTTTTAGAATATTAATATGAGACTCTAAGTTAATATTCTTAACAACTTATAAATTAAGAAAAAGTCATAATCTATCAAAAGTTTATGTATTGGATGGCATTAAAACATTTTTGAGGCAGTTGTCTAATATGAACAATAATCTAAACAGTATATTCCTTAATTTAAGAGGAAAGACAAGTGTTGTATTTCTATCCTGTTTATTCAAATGTGTGATTTTGCTGAAATGAAAGGGATAAAATGAATACTTAGAGAATAATACTTCATTTTTGCAGTATTTTTTAATTTTGATAAAAAAGATTCAGTGTTCATAATATCAAAATATGTGTTCAAAATTGGTATTTTAATTTTAATATTTTTGTAAGTTGATTTAAATTTTGCTCTTTTTTCAGGTGTGCTTGATTTGTTATATTTAGTCAAGTTAATTTAGTCGAATGTGGTAACGTTTTTCTGATTTATCTTTAGTTGTAGCACACCCTTGAACTGAACAGTGGACAGAGGAAAGCTTTCCAGGCTTTGGAAAGTAGTTTAACTTTGTTTTAAACCGTTTTCTTAGTGATTCTGTATCAAGTAGAGGATAAGTTTAGTTTAACTTAGTTTTTAATATAACCCATAATCAAGAACGTGAGCGAAAAGCAGACATAAATCAATATGGATGCTTTGTGGTGTGTGTGGGGTGTGGGGGAATTAAGAAAATGCCATTTACCTAAGCACAGTTTGCCTGAATTTCTACTTGGTTATGTTGTTTACCGTAAATACTGAGGATAATTCCCCTAAGTCTGTCCTGAGAAAAAGCATACTTAGTACTCCTGTATTTGTTCTTATGAAATGACTATCTGCCTTCTTGTATCTAGTAAGATTGGCTGGCTCAATTTTCTTCTGTCAAATTATATGGTTATTTTTTATATTACCACATCAGCATTATATTAAAAGTGTTTTTAATAGTTGATTGTATTTTGCCAACTACTAGTATAGACTCAAATTTGCTATTTAATTTTTAAAATACAATTTATTTTCTAAATCCTTTAAAAAATATTTGCTTAGTTTTGGATTAGAAATGATTTATGTTAGCCATGTGTTGAAGATGAAATTGGCATCAGTGTAGACTGTGCTGATTGGGAAAAGTTCATGATTAGGAAATTCATGTAAGACTTTTTAAGAGTATTTTTTAGGTTTTCACTCAATCTTTCCTGTTACAGTAACGTGAAAACTGATTATTCTTTACTCCAAGAGAATGTTTTAACCCAAGCAAGTATCTAATACTAGAGCATTGGTTCTGACATTCATTGTAAATCAATGAACTATAAGATACTGTCTGAAAAATGTACATTTGTAATTAGTGCCTTTATTCATATTTTGAAATAAGTTCTTAGTTTTATATTATACCTGTTCTTTAGAAGTCACGTGAGCAGCTAATTATTTCAGTGATGAAATAATTTGTCTGTTTTATCCCCCTTCACCTCCATGTATTGGTTAGCACAGTTTATAGTAAGTGAAAAGCAAGGGACCCACCTGCATTACCTTCAGGAGACTGTTCTACCTTTTAATTTAAAAATAAGGAAATTAAATTTTAACAGAAGTCTTTTAAGTGTGTTATAACCAAAGTGTTCAATTATCCTTGCAAATTCAAATACAGCATTTTTCTTAATTTTGAGCATGTCATGCCCTTCATCTTTAAACCCATCATTCTTACTGAAGCCCATCTGAGAACTCTTAGAATTAATAGAACCTTTTATAAGGGAATATACTGAATATTTTTTATTGTTAATGTAACTTAATTCCTTAAAACCTGGAATATTAATATATATAATCTATTAAAAGCTGAAGATTAAATATGTAATTTTTGCTTTTAGTTTCTTGTGTTAGTATGCTTAAAGGTATCAATACTTTTATTCTGTATTCATTAGAAGAAAGGTAATAAATTTAAGTTTCATTGCTGAAAAATTTTAAATGGGTGCCACCCCATAGCCATAGTCATTTTGATTAAGCATAATTTAACTTTCATTATAGCATAAAGAGAAAATAATTATTTTACTATGGAAACAGTGATAGGCAGTGCTGTAAACAGTATTCTCTGAAAAGTTGTGGAGGTCACAAAGAAAATTTTAAAGAATATAGAAGCTTTTTAAAAAAATCTTTTTAGTGTAGTTTCTTAGAACAAATTATAAACATAATTGTTCTGAATAATCAATTTTTATTTAGTCCTTAACGATGTAAAACCGTATCCGAAGAAAAATGTACCGGTGTCATGTCTAAAGATGGATAAATTTCTTTGGAATTTATCTTTGGCGGCCAACTTTATGAGGCAGACTTTTCGTCTACGGCTTTGGAACCAAAAAAACTTCACTCTGATTCAGTTCTAAAGGCTATTTTACATTTTGCCGGGGTAAAGTGACTTCAAGATACACCATAGTGTCTTTTATCTAGTAGAATACTGTGCTAGCCATCTAAAAAAGTGGATTTGAGCCTTAATTTGGCCATTTCTCAGTTGTCTAGTTGACCTTAGACAATTAGTGCCCATGGCTTTCCTTTTGTTTTTCCCATACTGAGGAACTTAAATTACAGCTGTAAAATGTCTTTTGGTTTTAAAATTCTGGATATATCCTACTATTAAAAATTAAAAATCCCCCAAATAGTAGAGAAATACAAGTAATATGAAATTAAATGTATTTTTATCCATTATTTGATTCCCACCTATTATTTTATTTAGAATACGAATACAACCAAGTAGGGAAAAAACTATCAGTAACTGCTATTCAACTTAAATTCAGTGAATAGCTAATGACAATGCAAAAGAGAAAACAAGCCATATTGCTAAGAAAAGGATAGTAAGCTGCTTAGAAAGAACCAGCCTGTGTTGGAAATAATTCTCTTCTAGATAATTTACCTTATTTTCTTGGCTTGTACTAATTGGAAGTGGTTAATTTGTTCAGAGTTGATTGCCTTTTGATGCCACCGCAAACTATAGTTCTGTGTGACTTTCCATATTGAAAGAGTAGGGTCAGTAGCCAGGTTGTCAGTCTTTTACAAATGTCTATATAAATGTCTACATAAATCTGAAAGTGGTTTATATTCAAGGTTAGTTTCTCAGTAGCATCTCCTTCTTATTCATTCACTGTTACTATGAAGACTGAAATCCAAAAGCCAGGTTCCCCAAAAAAGTATTTTTTAAAAATTTTAGGGGACCAAAATAAATAGAGTAAGACCAATATAAAAAAATATGTTCAACTATTCCATTTTAAATTTAAAGCAGAAAAAAAAAATTGTACCCCTCAGACCTAAAGGCAGCTTTAAATGTATATAGTTTGGTGAAACATTTGGGAAATTTTAATTTGGAGGTTTAGAAGCATACTGAAAAACAAATTCAAAGCACTTGAAAGTAAAGACAATACCATGAGGTCGAAAAACCTTTAAAAGGATATTAGGTAAGAGAAAATGTGAATGAAAGCAGTGAATTTCTGCCTCTCCTCGTATTTAGGGTACTTAAAATTACTAAAAAATACAGTCTTTTTACCATAGAGCTAGATGGCCTGTATTACGCTTAATGTGGCCAAAGGAGTGAAGACTGATTAGGGTTTTAGAATTTGAAACTGTAGTCACATAAAGGCATCTTTTGCATTTCTTAAACCAGTAATCTACATTTTCTCCTGGAAATGGAGAAATATGAAATGTGCTGTGCATAGCTTTTGGAATAGAAAACAAAGTTTTAAAAGAATGGATATGTTTTCTTGCACAACTTGTAAAATTTTAATTAAAAAATTACCTCATTTTTCAATCCATAAGGTGCTTTGCTCAAGTTTGTGGGATGTTTGTACCATCCCATAAAAACCCACTTCACCCAAACTGTATTTGAAATATGCAAAATTCATAACTAAGGGATAGCATTCCTTGGAGATTTTGTTTTGTTTTACTCTTGTTTACCAGCTGCGCCAACATGGTAGATATATCAGATTCACATATGGTTTCATTAAAGCACATAGGAAAGTGCTCAGTCAATATTTAATTAGTTTAATTAGATAAGGGAAAGGAGAAATCCTAAATTTGATAGATTCTATTATACTGTGAATATATTTCCATCAGTGTTGGTAAGATATCAAATGACTATCAGTTGATCCCAGTCATCAGTGACTTATTTGCATATTTAAGCCCTATTCACAAGAGACCATAATCATTTTAATGTTGTATTTTCCCTCAGGAAATTTAGGGACTCCGAAGCCCCTATTTTATTCTCTTGGAGTAAACTGTTGAGTGTAGTTACAAAAACTTTTATTTATGACTTAAAAAAAGTTTAGCTGCTATTTCATTGAAAGTGTGAAATAAAATGGTCATGATTTTTTTCAATTACAGAATAGTACAAATTTTACCATGTTCATCTATTCCACAGAGCATGTTAAAAACAGCAACAACAACAAAAACCTAACAGCAATTACAACCTTGGTGTTGCATTTATTCTAATCAGAGTGAATGATTATAATCACACTTCGCTATTTTAACATAAATTGGTGCTTTAGAGCATTAAAGAGGAAGCAGCAGGCCCTGTACTCAATATTTATTATTTCTTGCCTCAGAATGCAAAACAACTTTAAAGTGTCTATATTCATATATATGTGCGTTTCTTAAGATTTAAATACAAACTATTGTTACTCCTTAAGCTTCAGGCTTTCTGCGAAAGCTCTAAAAATATCTTAGTTACAATGCTTGGTCAACTAGAAGATGGTATTAATAAGGTCAGAATTAGGAACTGGATCACTCTGTGGGTCCTCTGGTATTGTGCAGAGGAAAGAAAAATGTCTTTCACACCACAGACTGTGTGTGAGCCCCAGCCAAACAAATGTGTTCCACTGGTCCAACATAGAAGCATTAACAACAGCAACAACAAATTTAAAACAAGTAAATTAATGCATTCACATTATCACTTACTGAAAATGCTTCAAAGCATGTTTTCCTGATGGTTGTTTAAATGACATGTTTTAAAGTTTTTAATACTTTATTACTGTTATGAAGTGCTTCTTTTGTATGTTAAGTTTAGGTTGCCAGTACTCATAATTTTTATTTCTGCAATTATGTTATAATGAGTTGTTTGCATGCCTACTTAACCCAAGTAAAAGGATGCTGTTTGCTCTGGAATGTTCATCTTTTAGACAGGTTTTGGCTCATTTCCAATCATGGTGCAATATAGTGTAACATTCATTTGTTTTCATTCAACAGTTTTATTTTTGTCATAATAAATAATTACTTTTCCAATACGAAGTGAATCCAGTGTTTTCTTTTAAAGATAAAATCTGCTATAAGTTATTTGCTTGCAAATAATAGAAACCCACCTATGCCAACAAAGAGAAGATAATTGGGGTGAGGTGGTGGAGGCGCACGAAACCCACGGAACAACTGGATTTGTAGAACAGACTGAGACTAGAGACTGGACCATTTAGGAGCAAGCAGGAAGTTACCTTTTTTCCCACTCATCTCTTTCTGTTTTTCACCTGACTGGATTTCTCTGTTTCCTGTTCCACACAACAGATAATGTCCCAAGTCCAGTAGCCTCCTGAATTTGTACAAGGGAGAAGTCAGATTATTGTTAGACTTTTAGTTACAATTCCATATTCCCCAGAGAAATTGTTCATTAGCCTGCACTGGGTCATTTCCTCTCTCTGATCTAAACAACTGGCCAAGTGGAAGGTGCGTTTACCAGAGAAGGAATCCCTGGCCTGGGAAGGTGATCCAGATTGGTGTGTACTCCATTGTGGGGTATAACTGGGATCATCTACCTAAGTTGTGTCCTTGTAAAAAATAAAATAAAATGGAGATCTAATAATGAGTGGGATAACATTTTCACTATGTTCATTCTTCAGATTCCTCTAAAGTAGTGGCTTTAACTCCACCGTTTTTGTTCACAGACCTCTTTGGGAATGTGATAAAAGTTGCCCACATAGAAAAATTATTCATATTTAGGCCGGGCCCGGTGGCTCACGCTTGTAATCCTAGCACTTTGGGAGGCCGAGGCGGGCGGATCACGAGGTCGGGAGATCGAGACCATCCTGGCTAACATGGTGAAACCCCGTCTCTACTAAAAAATACAAAAAATTAGCCGGGCGTGGTGGCGGGGCCTGTAGTCCCAGCTACTCGGAGAGGCTGAGGCAGGAGAATGGCATGAACCCGGGAGACGGAGCTTGCAGTGAGCTGAGATTGCGCCACTGCACCGCAGCCTGGGCGACAGTGCAAGACTGTCTCAAAAAAAAAAAAAAAAAAAAAAAATTATATGTACAGTTAGGAATTTTGAGTAGAAGGTTAGGAATTTCAGGTACCTAAGCTTAAGAGTTCTGCTACACACAGAAAACTCAGATTTCTTCTGAAAGACACCAGAAACTAGTAAGATTTCATTCTGCCTATTGCTTTTTAATCCGTGAACTTAAGATTGATATCTTTTTTAAAGCATGTTTTATGTAGGTATTTTTGTAGGTATAATGAATGCAGTAAACTGCTCACGGTTAAAGTGTACAATTCGAAAAGCTTTGATGTGTATACATTTGCAAAATCCTCACCACAATCTGGGTAATGAAAATATCCGTCACTCCAGAGGTTTCCTAGTGTCACTTTATAATCCTTCCTTCTGCTCCACTCCCCATCTGCAGATAATCACTGGTTTTGACTAATTACCACCAATTTTGTGGTTTAAAACAATTTAAAACAGTCTAAAATTAAGGTGCCAGCAGGGCTGTGTTTCTCCTCAAGGTTCAGGAGAGAACTCATATCCTCACCTTTTTCAGCTTTCAGAGGCTGTGTGCATTTCTCGGCTCATGGCCCTTTCCTCACATCACTCCACCATCTGGCTTCTGGCAACACATCTACCCATTCTCCTCATCCTATGCTTTTCTCATATTAAGGACCCTAGTGTTTCTAACTAGGTTTTCCTTGATAATCCAGGATAACCTTCCCATCTTGAGGCCCTTAGGCCAGGTAAGGTAACACATTCACATGTCCTGGGGAATTAATTCAACTTCATGTGAGCTAAAAGAGCATCCTGAACAAAAGCCTCAAATGCTGGCAAGTGGCCACTTGCGATCTTGGCTCACTGCAACTGCTGCCTCCCAGGCTCAAGTGATCCTCCCATCTCAGCCTCCCGAGTAGCTGGGACCACAGGCATGTGCCACTACACCTGGGTGATTTTTTGTGCTTTTTGTAGAGATGTGGTCCCACCATGTACCCCAGGCTAGTCTCGAACTTTTGGGCTCAAGCCATCTGCCCGCTTTGACCTCTCAAAGTGCTGGGTTTATAGGCATGAGCCACTGTGCCCCGCTCATACACTGATTCTTGATTTAGCAAACATTTCTTTGTTTAAAAGACCCTTCCTACTAAAAAAACAAATGTATACTCCTCAGCAAATTTGAATTCCCATCTCTAATTTCCCATCTGAGATTTTTGACCTGACATTTTTGTGAGGACATGGAGATTTGATGATATTGCTATACTTGAGGATTATTCTGCAACAGAAACAAATGTAGTTTGAGTTCAATAATAACAATGAATCCATGTCTTCCAAAATGGGATTGGCTATTTTATCACTTCTTTCAAATTAATCACCTTGTTTTGGCAGATGACACTATGTAACTCAACATCAAGATACTTCATACTTGATAGGAATCATCTCATCTATTCTTTGACTCTGTTGTGAATTGTGGTATTTTTATATTCAATTTAAAATTACACTGCAACTCTCACTGTAACCTCTGCTTCCTGGATTCAAGCAACTCTCATGCCTCAACCTCCCAAGTAGCTGGGATTACAGGCATGCACCAATTACAGGCAATTTTTTTTGTATTTTTACAAAAAACTCCTGACCTCAGGTGATCTGCCTGCCTCGGCCTCCCATAGTGCTGAGATTACAGGTGTGAGCCACCACACCTGGCCCAGATGCATGTGGTTCTAAAGCTGTACACTACCATGGAGAAAGGTTCAAGAAACTTGAGCTCCGGCTTCATTTTCTCTTATTAACAGAATGAAGGGGAAATGAAAGAATTTCCTCCAGATGTGCCTTGCCCAAAAAGGAAGTTCAGGGGATGCACAGGCATAATGGAAGTCACTTGGCTAGCAATGGCAGTTTGTATTCAGAACAGGGACCCTGTGGCTCAGAAGAGGTGGAGAGAAAAGGCTTGGAGAAGGATTTCACATTCTGAGGGAAATCTTAACTATATGCCTGCCTGAGCTAAATAGGAACTCTAATTCCTTCTGCTTATAAACAAAACAAAAAACAAAAACGGATGCAAACAAGAACAGTGGCTCCTTTTCAAATCTGTTTTTTCTTTCCTTGTCAAAGTTATAATTTCCTTTGAGAAAATTATAACTTACATGAAGTGCATGAAGCAATGTGCACAATTTAACAAATCAATAAAGTGAACATATGTCCCCACCACTTATTATTGTATCCAGTATTGCTCTCTGGAAATGGCCAGCTTCATGTGGTTGTAGTTACCACCATCATTCAAAAGTACTTGAGACCACGTTCCACCTCTGAGGGTTTCCCAGGGTGAGATTAGGGCTGTGGCTGATTCTCCCCGCAAACCCACAAAATGCCCCAGTGATAGTTATGTGTATGACTGTGGTAAGGAGAAATTTGACAGGGAAAAAGAGATGTTGATTTCCCATCCATCTCCTTTATTTCCTGGAGCCTGTGGCATACATGAAACCACCACTGCAAAATAATAAGAGACAGTGAAAGAGATCTGACCCAACTGACTCCATCTTTTAACAGCTATTCACCTCCAAGCCGTCCTTGTTCATTCCCGGGAGCTGGCTGAACTAACTTTGGGAGGAACTCAGTTTACAGTTTGAAACAAAAATGACAACAGCCCTTTCCCAAGACAAATCCCCTTCTTGGCTTGCGACTAGACTGCCTTTGTAGGACTAACACATTAGGCAAAAGATTAGAAATTATTGTTTAGGAGTCATGCAGCTGTAGGCTGCAAACTTCTAAACTCCCCCAAATTGCTCCTGGGGATAACATCACTATTTTAAAACCGAAGATCAGTGTTTGAGATATTTTGTAAACCCTGCACTCAGTGGATCAGCAGGCACCACCCAGATCGATAAAATGGCTCTTGTGGTCCTTACCCAGGAAGTGACTCAGGGCAGCTTCAACTCCCTATGATTTCATCTTTGACCTGACCAATCAGAATCCCCGATTCACTGGCCCCCTACCTACCAAATTATCTTTAAAACCTCCAATCTCTGAATTGTCAGGCTGTGCGTGAATTACTCTTTATTGCAGTTCTCCTGTCTTGATAAGTCATCTCTGTCCAGGCAGCAAGCAAGGCGAATCCACCTGTTGGGTGGTTGTATGCAGATTGTTCAGGTCTGAGTTAATAAGGAAAAACAAAGAATTACAACAATTCAGCCCTGATAAATTTTACTGAATGATGGAGTCCTCAGTAGAGTTATAACTTCCAGTGACTCCAATGAATCTCACTGTGTAGACCAGCCGCTACATTTCTAGATGAGACTCCTTTGATGACTATCTACCACTAAGACAAATTGTGGTGCACTCTCTTAATGGGAGAAACTAATATCCCTGCTTTTGATGGGGAAGGGCCAATATGGGTATGCGCCCATAAAAGTGAGAATAAAAAGGTTTTGTACTCCAGATTCAAGAAAGAAAAACTACTGTCTTTTTGCTATATCCTTACAGGTAAGAACGACAGCCTCACACGAATGCATATGTCTCTGACAATCAATCAGTGACGAGTCAATGCTTCAGAAAGTCAGCCAGTCAGTGAAAGTGAATGATCATGCTTCCACTGGGGGAATTTGATAAGGAGATTGAAACTCTTCCAATTCCCTGTGTTCCATTCAAACCGTATCTTTGCTCATAGAGACTAACCCTTAGAGTGGTTCTCAAACAATGATGTCAGCATCAACTAGGAACTTGTTAGAAACGCAGATTTCCAGACTCCATCCCAGACTTTTTATATTAGAAACTTTCAAGGTAAGAGCCCAGAAATCTATTTCAAGAAGCCCTCCAGATGATTCCAATGCAAGTTAAAGTTTGAGAACCACTGCCTTATAAACCCAACTCTTCCTTGCTTTGGAAGAAATATCTGTTTTACATATTCACTGGTGGCCTTTTGCTTTAACAAAGTGAGACGATTATTATTTCTGCAGAAAAAGTCAAGAGATGGACTGAACACACTGCGCAGGGAGAAAGCTGGTGGAGTGGACAGGGTGGTGCTCATCAGTCATAGGGAAGAACCCTAAGAGAGGAAAAGAAGGGTTCCTCAGGTGAACATTGATTGGGAATTCAGATAGAATACATCAACATTAGCCACAGCAACCCAAGCTTGCTGGACTTAACAGTAGGAAAAAGAGCCCGGCAAACTCCAATCTGAGAGCCTGGAAAATGGCAATATCCAGCTTTATTTTATTTTATTTTTTTTAGACGGAGTCTCACTCTGTCGCCCAGGCTGGAGTGCAGTGGCGCGATCTCGGCTCATTGCAACCTCCATCTCCCAGGTTCCAGCAATTCCCCTGCCTCAGCTCCTGAGTAGCCGGAATTACAGGCATGCACCACCATGCCTGGCTGATTTTTGTATTTTTTAGTAGAGATGGGTTTTCACCATGTTGGCCAGGCTGGTCTCAAACTCCCGACCTCAAGCGATCCGCCTGCCTTGGCCTCCCAAAGTGCTGGGAATCCAGGCATGAGCCACCACCCCTGGCTAATTTTTGTGTTTTTTAGTAGAGATGGGTTTTCACCATGTTGGCCAGGCTTGTGTCAAACTCCTGACCTCAAGTTATCCGCCCACCTCGGCCTCCCAAAGTGCTGAGATTACAGGTACGAGCCACTGCGCCTGGCCCTATCCAGCTTTTAAGGTGACTTTATCTCCAGGCTAGTGGTGAGAGTGAATGAGACACAAACCCTACCCAACCAATGGGGTGACTGGGAATGCCATGAGTGTGGATAAAAGCCTTTTATATCCTTAGCACGCAGGTTTGGGAGAATGCAGAATCGAACAGTTGCCAGGGATACCCCTTTCTTTTTTTAAAAAATAGACTTTATTCTTATTTTTAAAAAGTTTTTAGTTATTTATTTATTTATTGAGATGAGTTTCACTTTTGTTGCCCAGGCTGGAGTGCAATGGCACGATCTTGAATCACTGCAACCTCCACCTCCCAGGTTCAAGCGATTCTCCTGCCTCAGCCTCCTGAGTAGCTGGGATTACAGGCACTCGCCATCATGCCCGGCTAATTTTTGTATTTTTAGTAGAGATGGAGTTTGACCATGTTGGCCAGGCTGGTCTTGAACTCCTGACCTCATGATCTGCCCACCTCGGACTCCCAAAGTGCTGGGATTACAGGCATGAGCCACCACGCCTGGACTAAAATAGGCTTTATCTTTTAGACTCACAGAAGCACTGAGCAGAAAGTATAAAGAGTTCCCATTTACCACCTGCCATTCCCTCCCACCCCCACACAGCCTCCCTTACTATCAACATCCTGTACCACAGCGGTACATTTGTTATGACCGAAGAACCTACAGGGCACATCATCGTCTCCCGAAGTCCATAGGCTTTACTCTTGGTATTGTAGATTCTATGGGGTTTGATGCATGCATAAAAATGTGCACTCACCACTATAATATCATACAGAATACTTTCAGTGTTCTAAAATCCCTCTGCTCTGCCTGTTCTCCTTCCCTTCCACCTAACCCCTGGCAGCCACTGATCTTTTTTTTTTTTTTTTTTTTTTTTTTGTTTTTTTTTTTTTTTTTTTTTTTTTTTTTATTTTTTTTTTTTTTTTATTATACTTTAGGGTTTTAGGGTACATGTGCACAATGTGCAGGTTTGTTACATATGTATCCATGTGCCACGTTGATTTCCTGCACCCATTAACTCGTCATTTAGCATTAGGTGTATCTCCTAATGCTGTCCCTCCCCCCTCCCCCAACCCCACAACAGTCCCCAGAGTGTGATGTTCCCCTTCCTGTGTCCATGAGTTCTCATTGTTCAATTCCCACCTATGAGTGAGAACATGCGGTGTTTGGTTTTTTGTCCTTGCGATAGTTTACTGAGAATGATGTTTTCCAGTTTCATCCATGTCCCTACAAAGGACACGAACTCATCATTTTTTATGGCTGCATAGTATTCCATGGTGTATATGTGCCACATTTTCTTAATCCAGTCTATCGTTGTTGGACATTTGGGTTGGTTCCAACTCTTTGCTATTGTGAATAGTGCTGCAATAAACATACGTGTGCATGTGTCTTTATAGCAGCATGATTTATAGTCCTTTGCGTATATACCCAGTAATGGGATGGCTGGGTCAAATGGTATTTCTAGTTCGAGATCCCTGAGGAATCGCCACACTGACTTCCACAATGGTTGAACTAGTTTACAGTCCCACCAACAGTGTAAAAGTGTTCCTATTTCTCCACATCCTCTCCAGCACCTATTGTTTCCTGATTTTTTAATGATGGCCATTCTAACTGGTGTGAGATGGTATCTCACTGTGGTTTTGATTTGCATTTCTCTGATGGCCAGTGATGATGAGCATTTCTTCATGTGTTTTTTGGCTGCATAAATGTCTTCTTTTGAGAAGTGTCTGTTCATGTCCTTTGCCCACTTTTTGATGGGGTTGTTTGTTTTTTTCTTGTAAATTTGTTTGAGTTCATTGTAGATTCTGGATATTAGCCCTTTGTCAGATGAGTAGGTTGCAAAAATTTTCTCCCATTCTGTAGGTTGCCTGTTCACTCTGATGATAGTTTCTTTTGCTGTGCAGAAGCTCTTTAGTTTAATGAGATCCCATTTGTCGATTTTTGCTTTTGTTGCCATTGCTTTTGGTGTTTTAGACATGAAGTCCTTGCCCACGCCTATGTCCTGAATGGTATTGCCTAGGTTTTCTTGTAGGATTTTAATGGTTTTAGGTCTAACATATAAGTCTTTAATCCATCTTGAATTAATTTTTGTATAAGGTGTAAGGAAGGGATCCAGTTTCAGCTTTCTACATATGGCTAGCCAGTTTTCCCAGCACCATTTATTAAATAGGGAATCCTTTCCCCATTTCTTGTTTTTGTCAGGTTTGTCAAAGATCAGATAGTTGTAGCTATGCGGCGTCATTTCTGAGGGCTCTGTTCTGTTCCATTGATCTATGTCTCTGTTGTGGTACCAGTACCATGCTGTTTTGGTTACTGTAGCCTTGTAGTATAGTTTAAAGTCAGGTAGCGTGATGCCTCCAGCTTTGTTCTTTTGGCTTAGGATTGACTTGGCGATGTGGGCTCTTTTTTGGTTCCATATGAACTTTAAAGTAGTTTTTTCCAATTCTGTGAAGAAAGTCATTGGTAGCTTGATGGGGATGGCATTGAATCTATAAATTACTTTGGGCAGTATGGCCATTTTCACGATATTGATTCTTCCAACCCATGAGCATGGAATCTTCTTCCATTTGTTTGTATCCTCTTTGATTTCATTGAGCAGTGGTTTGTAGTTCTCCTTGAAGAGGTCCTTCACGTCCCTTGTAAGTTGGATTCCTAGGTATTTTATTCTCTTTGAAGCAATTGTGAATGGGAGTTCACTCATGATTTGGCTCTCTGTTTGTCTGTGATTGGTGTACAAGAATGCTTGTGATTTTTGTACATTGATTTTGTATCCCGAGACTTTGCTGCAGTTGCTAATCAGCTTAAGGAGATTTTGGGCTGAGACAATGGGGTTTTCTAGATATACAATCATGTCATCTGCAAACAGGGACAATTTGACTTCCTCTTTTCCTAATTGAATACCCTTTATTTCCTTCTCCTGCCTGATTGCTCTGGCCAGAACTTCCAGCACTATGTTGAATAGGAGTGGTGAGAGAGGGCATCCCTGTCTTGTGCCAGTTTTCAGAGGGAATGCTTCCAGTTTTTGCCCATTCAGTATGATATTGGCTGTGGGTTTGTCGTATATAGCTCTTATTATTTTGAGATACGTCCCATCAATACCTAATTTATTGAGAGTTTTTAGCATGAAGGGTTGTTGAATTTTGTCAAAGGCCTTTTCTGCATCTATTGAGATAATCATGTGGTTTTTGTCTTTGGTTCTGTTTATACGCTGGATTACGTTTATTGATTTGCGTATGTTGAACCAGCCTTGCATCCCAGGGATGAAGCCCACTTGATCATGGTGGATAAGCTTTTTGATGTGCTGCTGGATTCGGTTTGCCAGTATTTTATTGAGGATTTTTGCATCAATGTTCATCAAGGATATTGGTCTGAAATTCTCTTTTTTGGTTATGTCTCTGCCAGGTTTTGGTATCAGGACGATGCTGGCTTCATAAAATGTGTTAGGGAGGATTCCCTCTTTTTCTATCGATTGGAATAGTTTCAGAAGGAATGGTACCAGTTCCTCCTTGTACCTCTGGTAGAATTCAGCTGTGAATCCATCAGGTCCTGGACTCTTTTTGGTTGGTAAGCTATTGATTATTGCCACAATTTCAGAACCTGTTATTGGTCTATTCAGAGATTCAACTTCTTCCTGGTTTAGTCTTGGGAGGGTGTATTTGTCGAGGAATTTATCCATTTCTTCTAGATTTTCTAGTTTATTTGCATAGAGGTGTTTGTAGTATTCTCTGATGGTAGATTGTATTTCTGTGGGATCGGTGGTGATATCCCCTTTTTCGTTTTTTATTGCATCTATTTGATTCTTCTCTCTTTTCTTCTTTATTAGTCTTGCTAGCAGTCCATCAATTTTGTTGATCTTTTCAAAAAACCAGCTCCTGGATTCATTAATTTTTTGAAGGGTTTTTTGTGTCTCTATTTCCTTCAGTTCTGCTCTGATTTTAGTTATTTCTAGCCTTCTGCTAGCTTTTGAATGTGTTTGCTCTTGCTTTTCTAGTTCTTTTAATTGTGATGTTAGGGTGTCAATTTTGGATCTTTCCTGCTTTCTCTTGTGGGCATTTAGTGCTATAAATTTCCCTCTACACACTGCTTTGAATGTGTCCCAGAGATTCTGGTATGTTGTATCTTTGTTCTCGTTGGTTTCAAAGAACATCTTTATTTCTGCCTTCATTTCATTATGTACCCAATAGTCATTCAGGAGCAGGTTGTTCAGTTTCCATGTAGTTGAGCGGTTTTGAGTGAATTTCTTAATCCTGAGTTCTAGTTTGATTGCACTGTGGTCTGAGAGACAGTTTGTTATAATTTCTGTTCTTTTACATTTGCTGAGGAGAGCTTTACTTCCAACTATGTGGTCAATTTTGGAATAGGTGTGGTGTGGTGCTGAAAAAAATGTATATTCTGTTGACTTGGGGTGGAGAGTTCTGTAGATGTCTATTAGGTCCACTTTATGTAGAGCTGAGTTCAATTCCTGGATATCCTTGTTAACTTTCTGTCTCGTTGATCTGTCTAATGTTGACAGTGGGGTGTTAAAATCTCCCATTATTATTGTGTGGGAGTTTAAGTCCCTTTGTAGGTCACTGAGGACTTGCTTTATGAATCTGGGTGCTCCTGTGTTGGGTGCATATATATTTAGGATAGTTAGCTCTTCTTGTTGAATTGATCCCTTTACCATTATGTAATGGCCTTCTTTGTCTCTTTTGATCTTTGTTGGTTTAAAGTCTATTTTATCAGAGACTAGGATTGCAACCCC
>NW_026652277.1:18351450-18431670 GCF_009828535.3 Hylobates moloch
ACCAGTTAGAATGGCCATCATTAAAAAAAATCAGGAAACAACAGGTGCTGGAGAGGATGTGGAGAAATAGGAACACTTTTACACTGTTGGTGGGACTGTAAACTAGTTCAACCATTGTGGAAGTCAGTGTGGCGATTCCTCAGGGATCTCGAACTAGAAATACCATTTGACCCAGCCATCCCATTACTGGGTATATACCCAAAGGACTATAAATCATGCTGCTATAAAGACACATGCACACGTATGTTTATTGTGGCACTATTCACAATAGCAAAGACTTGGAACCAACCCAAATGTCCAACAACAATAGACTGGATTAAGAAAATGTGGCACATATACACCATGGAATACTATGCAGCCATAAAAAAGGATGAGTTCATATCCTTTGTAGGAACATGGATGAAAATGGAAAACATCATTCTCAGTAAACTATCGCAAGGACAAAAGCATGTTTTTTTTTTTTTCTTCCCTGGCTGGCATGTAGTTAGAAGATATTAGCTGAGAAAAACATTTTATTGCACCTTTGAAAAATCGGCAACACAAATTCTTTTCACTTTGGGCATTTATTCATAAATTTCAACAACAGATACTTATAAAGGATTGTGCAGTATGGCACTTTGTTAGGTACGAGAGTTTAAAGTGCTAGAAACAAAAACTACTTGCCTTTCTGGATTTGAGTTCTGCTACAATCACTTTGTTGACTGGATCTTCTAAGTGCTCTTGACTCTTACCGAGTCCATCTGTTACTCTAGGCGGCAGTGACTACAATAAAGTTCCTGCTTTTAGGAGGCTTTCACTTTATCAAGAATAATAAATGAATGAATATATAGTGTAATGCCAGGGCTACATACTATAGAGAAAAGCAGGACGAGGTAATAGGAAGCGAAAGGCTGCTCAGGGAAGATCTCTCTGTCAGTTTTTTTTTTGTTGTTGTTGTTGTTTTCTTTTCTTTTTTTTTTTTCTTTTTGAGATAGAGTCTCCCTCTGTCACCCTGGCTGGAGTGCAGTGGCATGATCTTGGCTCATTGTAACCTCTGCCTCCCGGGTTCAAGCAATTCTCCTGCCTCAGCCTCCCGAGTAGCTGGGATTACAGGTGCCCGCCACCATGCCTGGCTAATTTTGTATTTTTAGTAGAGATGGGGTTTCATCATGCTGGCCAGGCTGGTCTGGAACTCCTGATCTCAGGTGAACTGCCCACCTCAGCCTCCCAAAGCACCAGAATTACAGGTATGAGCCACCGTGCCCAGCTTTGAAGAAAGAATATTAATTGTTATTGTTACACAATGAAATCTGAATATATTAACAGTATTGCTTGACCTTCAAGTTGAAAAGAAAAATAAAAAAGATTTTCGTTTTTTTTTTTTTTTTAGACAGAGTCTCACTCCATCGCCCAGGCTGGAGTGCAGTGGCACGATCTCGGCTCACTGCAAGCTCCGCCTCCCGGGTTCACGCCATTCTCCTGCCTCAGCCTCCCGAGTAGCTGGGACTACAGGCGCCCGCCACCACGCCTGGCTAATTTTTTTTGTTGTTGTATTTTTAGTAGCGATGGGGTTTCACCGTGTTAGCCAGGATGGTCTCGATCTCCTGACCTCGTGATCCACCCACCTTGGCCTCCCAAAGTGCTGGGATTACAGGCGTGAGCCATCACGCCTGGCCAAAAGATTTTCTCATAGTGATATTTGATGGGGGATGTGAGGGGTTGTCATTAGAGTTGTTTTCAAACATTTCTGGTTCTCCCAATTCTGGGAAAATGGAAATTTTCAGCATCCTGATCTCTTCTGGTTGGGAAGCCATTCATGGAGGTCTGGCCAGTGATTCGAGAGTGGAAATGACATCTGTCACTTCGGGACCAAATCTTTAATTGCTATTATAAGATATTCCAGAACTCTCTGTTTTCTCTGGAATTATGACCAACATTTGGGATAATGTTCCTCAACCAGCTTGCATCTCTGAATCACAACAAGGAGCAAATTCTTCCCCACCCTCACCATGCCCTCCATGTAGCATGAGTAGAAAATAAATCTTGGTAGTTTTTTGCCACTTAATATTTATGGTTGTTTGTTACACAGTCTAACCTAGCCCCTGATGCAGGCAGCAAAGTTCTCTATGAGTGAATATGTCCTTCAAATGCCATTGCTAATAAATCAGCATGTTTGCACTGAAATTTAATAATATACCTTTATCGCTTATCCAAAGATATTTTAACAGTGTAACACCAGGTGGAATTTAAAAGAACTCCAGCAAGTCATGTAAGAGGTTAACTAGGAAAGTATACATGCAAAACATTAGATAGCTGAAGAAAGCCTGTGCTTTTTCCTTTTTCGATGAATGCACATCTTGGTTTTGTTTTTTGTTTTTTGTTTTTTTTTTTTGAGATGGAGTCTCACTCTGTTGCCGAAGCTCTTGGTGCAATCTTGGCTCACTGGAGCCTCCACCTCCTGGGTTCAACCAATTCTCCTGCCTCAGCCTCCTGAGTAACTGGGATTACAGGCACACGGCACTACACCTGGCTAATTTTTGTATTTTTAGTAGAGACGAGGTTTCACCCTGTTGGCCAGGCTGGTCTCAAACTCCTGTGATCCACCTCAGGTGATCCACCCACCTCGACCTCCCAAAGTGCTGGGATTACAGGCATGAGCCACTATGCCCGGCCAATGACTTCACACCTTGGATATACTACAGGTTTCACACATTATTCTTCAATCTTTCCGTCATCTATGGCCATGTTCAACATCATGAACTAAGAAGAAATCCAAACCTAAGGTACTAAAATTAATCTAGTTGTCAGCACTAAAGTGACCCTCATTGGACTAACTTTGAGAAAAAAATATAATAACCTTCAATGAAATAAAAGAGTTGAAATAGAATCTAACAGAGGCCAAAATGAGGTAGCCTGGAAGGACGTCTGTAGTAAGCAGCCTCTAAGATAGCCCCATGATTCCTGCCTCCTAGTATTCATGCCCTTGTATAGTCCCCTCCCCTTGAATGTGGGCTGGACCTAGTGATTCACCTCTAATTAATAGAATATGACAAATGACATATATAGCTCTCAGTTCTGAGATTAGATTACAGAAGATCACGGCTTCCTTCTTTGTCTGTTCTGTCCTGTTCTTTTGCACACTTTCTCTGAAGGAAGCCAGCTGGCATGTTGTGAGCTGCTCTGTGGAGGGGCATTTGTGCAAGAAACTGAGAATGGCCTCTGACCCACGGCCAGTGAGGAACCACAGCCCTCAGTCCAACAACCTGTGAGGAACAGAATTCTGCCAATAACTATATGAATGGGCTTGGAAGTGAATCTTCCCCCAGTTGAGCTTTCAGATGAGTCCTCACCTCAGACAACCTCAGTGTGACTGCAGCCTCATGAAAGACCTTCAGCCAGAGGTATACAGCTGAGCCACATCCAAATTCCCGACCCATAGAAACTGTGAGATATTATAATAAATGTATGCTGTTTCAAGCTGCTAAAATTTTGAGATAATTTATATAGAAATAAATAATACGGTATCTTAAGTATATCCCGGAGCACAATGCCAAAGAATATAAATGCAAAGCTCTGGGTTTCTGAGAGAATATTTTAAAAGTGTCTGGGCTAAATCCAGTTTCCATAAAGTATATAGTCCTTTTAGCTAAACATCAAGACCATGCGTCAGGCTGGGTGCAGTGGCTCACACCTGTAATCCCAGCACTTTGGGAGGCTGAGATGGGCGGATCACTTGAAGTCAGGAGTTTGAAACTAGCCCGGCCAACATGGCGAAACCCCGTCTCTACTAAAAATACAAAAATTAGCTGGGCGTGTGGCAGGCACCTGTAATCCCAGTTATTCAGGAGACTGAGGCAGGAGAATCACTTCAACCTGGGAGGCAGGGGTTGCAGTGAGCCAAGATCATGCCACTGCACTCCAGCCTGGTGACAGAGTGAAACTCAGTCGCAAAAAACAAACAAACAAACAAAAAAAACCAAAAACAAACCCATGTGACAAAAAGCAGAATGGCTTTATAATGCCAAAATACATCATGGAAGAGACTGTAAATACACACCTGTATCTGTGCTTTCCTCTACATTTGCCATTGTCCTAACAGTTACATTCACCTTGTGACTAGTTCTGTTCAGCGGACTGTAAACGGAAGTAAATTTTTTTACTTACAGGTCGTGTTCTTCCCCCTATATTCTGGCTAAACTTTAAACCAGAAGATGATGGGACCTTCAGGTGGAAGAGGTATGTAGCAAGAGAGAGAGGAAAAAAGCAAACAAACTTGTGTTCTATTAAGCACCAAGCTTTCAGGTTTTATTTGCTACCACAGTGTAGTTCATCTTATCCTGGCTACTAGATCCACTGACAGTCATAATGCAAAAGGCATTAGAATAACAGTTTTTAAGTATTCTGACTGCTCTCTCCATATAGAGACAATATAACTAGCCCAATTTCAGGTCAAATTATTTGTGTGTTTTCATTTTACCCCCACAACCCCACCCCAGTGAGGAGATTTCTCTTCCTCCACAGTGGTCCAGTTACACAGTCTAGAGGGGCCTACTTGCAGTCTGTGCCTGTGGAAATCAGTGCTACTTACAGATCCCCTTCACCTGCCATCTAACCCTGATGGCCAGTTTACTTAGTTTGAAATTTAGATTTGTTATGGTTTGGCTCTGTGTCCCCACCCAAATCTCATGTTGAGTTGTGATCCTCAGTGTTGGAGGAGGGGCTTGGTGGGAGGTGATTGGACCATGGGGACAGTTTCCAATGGTATAGCACCATCCCCCTAATGCTGTTTGTATACAAGTATATAGCACCCCCTCCCCCACCCCTCCTCCTGGTCATGTGAAGACCTGCTTGCTTTCCCTTCACCTTCCACCATGATTGTAAGTTTCCTGAGGCCTCCCTAGCCATGCCTCCTCTACAGCCTGTGGAACAGTGAGTCAATTAAACCTCTTTTCTTCACAAGTTACCCAGTCTCAGGTAGTTCTTTATAACAGTATGAGAACAGACTAATACAGGATTTTTAGTCGATTTTGTGTGCCTTTTGGTTTTTCTTTTAGATACTTTTTTTTATTCCTTCAACTCCTTAGAAAATGACAAATTGCAAGAGTATGTGCTTTAATAAAGAACAACTTACTTCTTAGTCTTGATGATTGATGTGGAAACAGCCCAGTTCCTAAGATGGGACTTCTGGTTTCACATTTGTCTTGTAAGCCACATCTATATCTGGGAATCTAGACATGGAATATTCAATGGAGCATGCTGGGAAAATCCCCATGCTGTCACATTTCTAAGGCAGCAATCTCCTGGTTCCAATTCACATCTCTCCCTTAAAAGTACATCAGAATGCCTGGATTCATTCATTCTTACATTAATGAATGAATTCAACATTTACTGAGTACTTAAAAATGTGCCAGGCCTCATGTTAGGTGTTAGGACACAAAGATGAAGAAGATCTCTTCTCAGTCTTCATAGAATATCTATGCCATGGAGAAAACCAGTGCTGAAAATCATAACAAGCGTGAAGAGCATTATGAAGGCAGTGTGGGGCAGTAGTGAGAGTTTAAGGGTGCGAGAGAAGGAAATCTGAGTCGGGGACACTGTGTCGAAGATGATGTGGTGAGGGAGTGATATTCAAGCTGAAAGTGAAGGATAAGTGGGAGTTAGATTGAGGGGGACAGGCATGGAGAATGTTCACAACTGAGTGAACTGCAAATGTGAAGAATCCGAGGTGAGAAAAAGCTGAATGAATTAGAGGATCTAAAGTAAGACCAGGATGGCTGGAGGCAAGTGATCTTCCAGGGGCTAAGTTTGACAACAGCCTCTTATCATGGTCAGAGAAGCTTTGTAGAAAAGACACTCCCTGGCTAGAGATTCCCAAATCCAACAGGAAAAAGAAAAGAATTTTTTTCTTTATGATTTTGACTGCTCTCTTTAAGATTGTCCATTTTCTGTGAAATGAATTTGATCAAATGCATTATTTTCTTTTTTTTTCAAGTTTTACTGATGGCTGATCACACTGTATTTCAGGAATCTCCATTCCTGGCCATTCTATTTATTTAGGATCATCTGTAACATATTCACATGTGAGGAAAGTTGAGAGCTTAAGTGCTCAAGCTTTATACAGTTGTATAATAGATTCTGTGGTAGAGATAATGTTTAATTTTCAGTGTGAATGTTAATCAAAGGAGTCACTCAAAATTCTTGTAAAATGTATCATAAAGCCACATGTGTGTCTGCCCTTTGGTCTTGGAAACTCTACTTCTGAAACTTGAGTCAAAACACAGTCTTTTACTTAATTTAATCCCAGACAAATGTAAGAGCCACTAAAATGTTCTATTATTCTGTCTGCACTATGTAACTCCGTTTGCCAGTAGCTTGGAAATCAATCAATTGGACCGTTTTAGAAATAATCTCTTTGCAAAAGCAAATGATAGAATACACTAGAGTGTATTCTTTGATGACAATCAGTGGCTGGCAAAGCAATGTGGCCTGCAAAAAGGAGGCTTCCAGGTGCCATCAGCCATGTCCCAGGTGCCGAGAGAGAACTGTGGAATGACACTTCTTTCTTTGTGCTCAGCTACATGGCGTGGCAGGACACCCTGTGCTGGCAGCTCATTGATCAGGAAGTAGCACCATTCACATCAGTAATGTTTGCAATTAGAGCCTATTAAGCTTGATTAAAAATGAAGCATCAGAGACGTTATGCAATTTGAGAAAGGGGAAACAACATCTGGAGCCCTGTCATCTTGCTGGGAGAGAGTAATGAAAACCCGGGGCAGAGTAAATGCAAGCTTTTTTAAACAAGAAGGAAGTTGTGGGACAATTTCTTTAGAGAGTAAATTTCATATAACTAGGGATATTTAACAATATTAGTCATGTGGTTTCGATCTGTGTCCCCACCAAATCTCAGGTTCCATTGTAATTCCCAGTGTTGGTGGTAGGGCCTGGTGGAAGGTAATTGGGTCATGGGAGTGGATCCTTCATGAATGGTTTGGCACTATCCCTTTGGTGCTGTTCTCACAAGAGCTAGTTGTTTAAAAGTGTGTGGCACCTCCCCTCTCACTCTCTTCCTCCTGCTCCTGCCATGTAAGATGAATCTGCTTCCCCTTCGCCTTCTGCCATGATTGTAAGTTTCCTGAGGCCTACCCAGAAGCAGATGCTGCCATGCTTTCTGTACAGCCTGCAGAACCATAAGCCAATCAAACCTCTTTTCTTTAGAAATTACCCAGTCTCAGGTATTTCTTTATAGCAGTGCAAGAATGGATTAATACAATTGGTTATAATTATGGAATGTCACATACAGTGTGCCAAATGTTTGCAAGTGTCAACTCCCTGAACACTCATCACAGCCCTGTGAGATGGTGTTATTGTCATTCTCATTTTACAGTTGGAGCTTTATTAGTATGAATTGAAGAAATGAATGAGCCCACCAATGCAATGTCCAAGATGGCAAAACTGAGGCTGGAGCTACTGACAAGAAGTGACCTTGGACTTACACCTCAGGCTTCTGATTCTCCACCTACTTCTTCTTATGCTACCTCACATTTCCGTTTCACCAACCAAAACACCAGGACTAAAGGCTTTTGAGGTTTCATGAAAAATAAGGAGCAGGATTGGCTTGATATAAGAGAGTGAGATGCTCTTCTATGTGATTAATCATGAAGGATGAAATGCTTGGATCTCCCCAGATATTTTCTGTTATCTGCCAACTGATGCTGAAATTCCAGGGCCTTAAACATTAGACTCTAATCCTATCAAAGTATTTTTTTCCTGTCATTAAAATGCAGGAAGCGTACATCTTTAAGTCATAAATCAGTTTTGGTATTTGTAATTTCTAATATGAATGACAGGCATGGGATCTGGTTTTCCCAAGAAATACTGTGAGATCACCTAATGGAACAGGCTATTTGCAAGAAAGAGAACGAGCCCAGAATGGGAACAGTTATTTGGACTACATTGTGAATGGTGTTCCCAGAAAATTCTCAACACAGTGGTGGGCAGGGAGTCCAGGAAAAGTGTGTGTGTGTGTGTGTGTGTGTGTGTGTGTGTGTATTTAATTAAAGAGGAACCGAGGACATACTTCACTTGCTTGTCAAACACTTCTTATACTAGTTTCCAAGGCACTTCTATGATCAACTTTAAGAGTTTGCCCTCTGATTACAATGGGCTGAGTTTATGAAGGTTTCAGAAACCTGAATTGAGCTACACATTTCCTAAAGTCAAATAGACTTAACAACTATTCTATGTTGCGGCCACAGAGAATGTACATGGCATCAATACTTGGTGTTACTCCATTCTGGTTAAAAATTGAAAAGGGATGAACTATTAGCCTCAATAGTTTATAAATATTTTATTGAGCTTTGATTGAAATGGGAAAATTTGAAAAATTTATCTAGCATTGAAATTATAAAAAAAATTAGTCCTTTTACAAATTGTTCCTGTAGGCAGCTTGTTTTGAATTATTCCTAAATAGTAAAAAATAAGGGCCACTTTAGGGCCAGATGATAGAAAATGAAAACTACATGTAGTTTTTCTAGCAAGTGTTCCTCAAGGGACTCTGACCACAGAGTACATGCTTTTGATTAAATTCACTGAGTTTTCTGCACTATGACTGTGATGCTTGGGTTGGCTGCTAAATGTGTTGCTTTCATGGAGATTTTGCATTAAAAATCACAGGAAGGTGCTTTCTGAGGAAGTTATATGAATATTTTATAAAATTATGTGAATGTTGACCATTTCGGGTAATGATGTTAACTTCAAGGTAATTGTACCCAGTGTACTCTTTGGGTATCCAAAGATTAGCAGGATGGAAAGCATATTTTATATACTTCCTGAAGTTTCCTTGTCTCCGTGTGAAATGCCCCTTATCTAAACTGTATTTTACTGACAAGCACAGATATTAGAGTCAGACTGCCTGTATCTGAATTCTGGCTCCATATTTCCTTAGCTCCACCACCTTGGGCAAATTATTTAACCCTTCTGTGTCTTGGTTTGCTTCTCTGTTAAAATGACAATGATAACAATACCTGCCTTATGGAATTGTACAAATTAAATGAGATAATATATGGAAAGGGCTTGGAATTGTGTGGCACATAAGTTTTTTTTGTTTTGTTTTGTTTTTTGAGACGGAGTCTCGCTCTGTTGCCCAGGCTGGAGTGCGGTGGTGCAATCTCAGCTCACTGCAATCTCAGCGTCCTGGGTTCAAGTAATTCTCCCTGCCTCAGTCTCCCAAGTAGCGAGGATTACAGGCACCTGCCACCATGCCTGGCTAAAACATTTCTTGACACATTATGACATTTGCTATTAGCCCTTTAAGTGTCCTTCCAACAGTGAGTTCATGAATCCATGATTGTAATAGATGTGCTGGAGGTGATGGGTACGAAATGAATACGATGTGGTCTCTGCCCTTAGATTACAGCCCTGCAAAGCAGATATGACTGTCTCAGCTAATTGTAGCACCATGCAGAATGCAGTAACTGTGCTTACCTGTTTATAAAATGAATTGGTAATACAAGAAGAGGGAGGAGAGCTACATTTCAATTTGGAGAATGAAATAAGATCTGGGAAAGCTTTTCAGCCACAGTGGCCTTTGCATTTGATCTTGCATGAGACATTTTAAGATGAGGGAATATGTGAGCAAACAGCACTGAGGCCAGAAAGTTGAGAATGAGCCTGAAGAATTTGAGTGATTCTCTCAAGCTGGAACCTAGAGAATCATGCCTGGAAATGCAGCCTAGGAATCAGTGACAGAAGGATGAGCATAACATCCTAAGGACATTGGTATTTATTTTACTGGTAATGGGAAGCCACCAGAAAAGAAGACAAGGAGGGGCAAAGCCAGTCTTTTTCTTCCTTTCTTCCCATTCTGTTCACTTTTTTTTTTTTTTTTTAACAAGGTCTCGCTCTCTCGCCCAGGCTGGAGTGTAGTGGTGTGATCATAGCTCACTGTAGCCTCGAAATCCTGGGTTGAAGTGCTCCTTCAGCCTATAGGCACGTGCCACCATGCCCAGCTGATTCAATTTTTTTTTGTGTGTGTGGTAATGGAGGTCCCACTGTGTTGTCCAGGCTGGTCTCAAACTCCTGAGCTCAAGCAATTCTCCCGTCTTGGTTTCTCAAAGGGCTGGGATTACAGGTGTGAGCCACCCTGTCCCACCCATGTTTTTTCTTTACCGCTGATGAAAGGGTTGCTTTCATTAAGTGCACTTGATCAACCAACCCTAACCTTACCCTTTGCCTTAACACTAGATTTTCCAGAGCCCTAGGGAGGGAGTTCTGAGTTTCCTTGGTTAAGTTTATCTACTCTTTGCTGTGATCTCTTAACTTATATTTACATTTTCTAAATGACAAATTCAAAGGGAACATTATTTGCAATGCAATGTGTCTTCTAATGACTTGAGCTTCTTGTGTGATTAGTTTGGAATAAACACCTTATAGATCAAGTTTGCCTTGAGTCAAATGTTGATAATGTAAACTAATTGGTAAATGTTTTCTTATATTAGCATAAAATTGGGGTTCTTTTGAAATAGAGTTTTTGAGTACTTGCATTACAAATCTATATAAAGCTCAAGCTATATGAAGAAAAATTGCATTCTGGATCCATGAAAAACAATGTAATTTTCTGTTGAGATTATCATACTGCCATGTACTTTAAAATTCTGGTTAGTATTATAATTTAGAATAAGGAATATAAAATTTCAAGGTGCTTATTATGAGTAGGACTCTAATGCCCCCAAATTGAGCTATTTTCTTTCACTGTTTCCTCCTTCCTTCCTTTCTCTTTCTTTTCTCTTCTGTTTTCTTTCTTTCTTTCTTTCTTTCTTTTCCTTCCTTCCTTCCTTCTCTTTTCCTCCTTCCCTCCCTCTCTTTCTTTCCTTTCTTGCTTCTTTCTTTTTGTGTGTGATGGGGTCTCACTCTGCTGCCCAGGCTAGAGTGTAGTGCCACGATCATAGTTCACTGCTGTCTTGAACTCCTGGGTTTCAGTGATCCTCCTGGCTCAGCTTCCCAAGTAGCTGAGGCTACAGGCACATATCACCATGCCCAGCTACTTTTATTCATTTTTTGCAGAAACAGAGTCTCAGTGAGTTGCCCAAGCTGGAGTGCAGTGGCATGATCATGCTTCTCTGCAACTTTGACCTCCCTGGGCTCAGGTGATCCTCCCACCTCAGCCTCCAGAGTAGGTGGGGCTACAAGTGTGCACTACCACACCTGGCTAATTTTTAAAATTAATTTTTTTTTTTTTTTGTATAGACAGGGTTTTACCATGTTGCCCAGCCTGGTCTTGAACTCCTAGGCTCAAGTGGTCCACTCTGTAGTGCTGAGATTACAGGCATGAGCCACTGCACCCAGCCAAGAGTTAATTTTTTAAGGACAGTTCTGTCTTTTGTTTTCCCAGAAAGCAAGAACCACTCATGTGTTTCTACCTTCTCGGCAAGTTACTGATCCTCACTGAATAAAAGCAGTTACTTCGTAGAAATTAAGTGTAATTTCTACCTTTTTGAATATGTGTGACACATAGCAAATTTTGTGTCTCAGTAAATGTATATTTTAAAAAGAATTAAGCTGCTTTATTTTCTTGTAAATATTCTTCACTCATTACTCTGGATTTTTTTTTGTTGTTGTTGTTGCTGTTATTGTTTTTGCTCTTGTTGCCCAGGCTGGAGTGCAATGGCTTGATCTCAGCTCACTGCAATCTCCGCCTCCCAGTTTCAAGTGATTCTCCTGCCTCAGACTCCCAAGTAGCTGGGATTACAGGCATGCGCCACCACGCCCAGCTAATTTTTGTACTTCTAGTAGAGACGGGGTTTCAGCATGTTGGCCAGACTGGTCTCAAACCCCTGACCTCAGGTGATCTGCCCGCCTTGGCCTCCCAAAGTGCTGGGATTACAGGCATGAGCCACTGTGCCCGGCCTACCCTGGGTGGGCCAATTTTTAAAAAATATACTTTATTTTTAAAAGCAGTTTCAGGCTCACAGCAAGCTTAAGCAGAAAGCATAGAGTTCCCTAAAATCTCCCTCCCTCACGTATGCACAGCCTCTCTCACCATCACATCCTTCATCGGTGTGATTACATTTTTTATAATCAATGAACCTGCATGGATACATCATCACCCAAAGTCTATAGTTGACATGGCAGTTCAACCTTGGTGCCGTACATTCTACGGGTTTTAACAAGAATATTCACCATTATAGTATTATACAAAAGAGGCGGGGTGCAGTGGCTCATGCCTGTAATCCCAGCACTTTGGGAGGCCGAGGTGGGCAGATCACAATGTCAGGAGATCAAGACCAGCCTGACCAACATGGTGAAACTCCATCTCTACTAAAAATACAAAAATTAGCTGGGCGTGGTGGCATGCACCTGTAATTCCAGCTACTTGGGAGGCTGAGGCAGGAGAATCACTTGAACCCAGGAGGCGGAGGTTGCAGTGAGCCGACGCCACTGCACTCCAGCCTAGACAACAGAGCAAGACTCTGTCTCAAAAAAAAAAAAAAAAAAGCTTCATTGCCACACAAATCCTCTATGCTTCACCTATTCATCCTTCCTCCCTCTAATCCCTAGCACCCACTGATCTCTTTATGATTTTGCCTTCTTCAAAATGCCATATAGTTGGAATCATACACTATGCAGCCTCTTCAGATTGGCTTCTTTCACTTAGTAATATGCACTTAAAGTTCCTCCATGTCTTCGTATAGCTTGGCAGCTCATTTCTTTCTAGCACTGAATAATATATTACATGGTCTGGATGTACCATAGTTTATCCATTCATTTATTGAAGGACATCTTGGATGCTTCTAAATTTTGGCAATTATGGATTAAGCTGCTACATGTTTATGGTGTTTATTTTTTTGAGGTGGAGTTTCGCTCTTGTTGCCGAGGCTGGAGTGCAGTGGCGCAATCTCAGCTCACTGCAACCTCCACCTCCAGAATTCAGGTGATTCTCCTGCCTCAGCCTCCCAAGTAGCTGGGATTACAGAGATGCCTCCCAAGTAGCTGGGATTACAGCCATGCACCACCACTCCCGGCTAATTTTGTATATATGTATTTTTTTTTTTAGTAGAGACGAGGTTTCATCATGTTGGTCAGGCTGGTCTCAAACTCCTGACCTCAAGTAATCCAACCGCCTCAGTCTTCCAAAGTGCTGGTATTACAGGCGTGAGCCACTGTGCCTGGCCTATTTATGGTGTTCATGGACAAACACACAGGTGCAGGTTTTTAGGTGGACATCAATTTTCAACTCATTGGGATAAACCTCAAGGAACTCGATTGCTGGATTGTATGGTGAAGATATGTTTAATTTTATACAATACCGCTAAATTGTTTTTCCAATACACTATTTTGGATTTCCACTGGTAATGAATGAAAATTCTTGTTGATTCACATCCTCGTCAGAATTTGGTGTTGTCAGTGTTCTGGATTTTGGCCATTCTAATAGGTGTATAGTTGTATGTCATTGTTGTTTTAATTTGCATTTTCCTTATGGCATGTGATGCCGAGCATCTTTTTATAACCTTATTTACCATACATACATTTTCTTCAATGAGGTACCGATTCAGCTGTTTTGCTTATTTTAAATTGGGTTGTTTTCTTATCTTCTTATTGAGTTTTAAGAAGTCCTTTGGATATCAGTCCTTTATCATATATATCTCTTGCAAATATTTTCTCTTACTCTGTGAGTTGTCTTCTCATTTTCTTGATCCAGGCCAATCTTTTAATTTAATTTTTTTTTTTTTTGAGATGGAGTCTTGCCTTGTTGTCCAGGCCGGAGTGCAGTGGTGTGATTTTAGCTCACTGCACCCTCTGCCTCCCAGGTTGAAGCTATTCTCTTCCCTCAGCCTCCTAAGTAGCTGGGATTACAGGTGTGCACCACCATGCCTGGTTAATTTTTGTATTTTTAGTAGAGACAGGATTTTGCCTTATTGGCTAGGCTGGTCTCAAGTTCCTGACCTCAAGTGATCTGCTGCTTCAGCCCCTCAGAGTGCTAGAATTACAGGCATGAGCCACTGCACCTGGCCCTAAAAAATTTTTAAGTTAGAAAATACCACTGCCTGGTGCAGCAGCTCATACCTGTAATCGCAGCACTTTGGGAGGACAAGGGAGACGGATCACTTGAACCCAAATGGTCAAGGCCAGCCTGGGCAACATAGTGAGACCTTGCTTTTCTCTACAAAAAATAAAAATAATAACAATAAAAAAGAAAATACCACAGAGTGACAAGAAACAGCGCTTGAACAGCCAAAAAAGGTTGTGTGTGTGTGTGTGTGTGTGTGTGTGTGTGTGTGTGTGTGTGTGCCTACTGTAAAATACTTAGGTAGCAGTTTGTTTTTCTAGTCATTTAATAAAACTTTTTATTTCAAAATAATTTTAAACATTCAGAAGAATTGCAAAGTTAGTACCGGGAATTCTAATTTATCCTTCACCCAGTTTCCCTTAATGTTGACATCTTACGTAACAATGACACAATGATGAAAATAAAGAAATTTTTTTTTGGGGGGACGGAGTCTCGCTCTGTCGCCCAGGCTGGAGTGCAGTGGCGCAATCTCGGCTCACTGCAAGCTCCGCCTCCCGGGTTCACGCCATTCTCCTGCCTCAGCCTCTCCGAGTAGCTGGGACTACAGGCGCCCGCCAGCCACCACGCCCAGCTAATTTTTTTTTTTTTGTATTTTTAGTAGAGACGGGGTTTCACCATGGTCTCGATCTCCTGACTCTCGTGATCCGCCCGCCTCGGCCTCCCAAAGTGCTGGGATTACAAGCGTGAGCCACTGCGCCCGGCGAAAATAAAGAAATTAACATTAGAGCAACACTATTAACTAATCTACAGGCCTTACTAGGATTTGACCAGCTTTTATCCTAACGTCCTTGTTCTGTTCCAGAACTGAATCTAGGATACCATGTTGCATTTTAGTTGTCATGTCTCCTTAGCGCCCTTTGATCTTTTATGGTTTCTCTATCTGTCTTTGTTTTTCATGACTTCGACACGTTTAAGGAGGACCAGTCAGGTCTTTTGTAGACCCAATGCGTGTTTGTCTGATATTTCATGATACAGGCTTTTAGGAAGAATACTGAAGATGTAATGTGTACTTGACTCATACCAATGATGTTTACCTTGATTACTTGGTTAAGGTGGTGTCCGCCACATTTCTCTCCTGTAAAGTTACTATTTTTCCCATTCCTATGCAGATATTCTATGTCTCCTTAAAGTTTTGGCTGCTAATTTTAGCATTCATCAATGAAGTTTGCCTGCAGCGATAATTACTGTGGAATTCTAATGCTGCTTTTCTATTTCTCTCATTCTTCCACATTTATTATTTAGAATTCTTCTGTAAAAAAGATTTGTCCCTGCGCTCCCACTTGTTTATGTATTTAATCACCTACTTATAGGTATTTATTTTATTCTTTGGGTTATAACCCACTACTCCTGTTGTCTGTTTTATTGCCCTAATTGTTCTAGCTTTGGACATTGGGAGCTTTTTTAGGTTGGTTCCTCTATCCCTTTCACATGTCTCCCCCCCACCCCCCCCCCTTTTTTTTAGCTTATCTGGAGCAGTTCCTCTCTTTCTGGCACTCAAAGATGCTCATCTTATATTTTTCCTGCCCCAGAATTAGAATCAGCTAGAAAAAAAATCCAGGTATATGTGTATATATATATGGACTCACATACACACAAATATAGCGATGTTTATATGCATATCTATCAACTGTGATTCCCCCATGTTCTGCAGGGGACAGGTTCCAAGGCTCCCAGTGGATACCTGAAACCACAGATGGTACCAAACCATATATATCTATATATAGTGCTTTTTCTATATATATAGTGTTTTTTCTATATATACATGATTATGATAGTTTAATTTATATATATGAGACACAATTAAATTAGAGATGAACAACAATAAATAATCATAAAACAGGACAATGGTAACAATATACGGTAATGAAACTGATGTGCGTTGCCCGTCTGGCTCGGCCTCCTTCTCTGCGACTGCGCAGGAAACCCCACGGCTTCCCCTCTACGTGCCTGGCGGCGGCGCCACCGCGCGCCTTCCTCAGCCGCTCTTAACCCCGGGGTCTAAAGAAGCACTGAGAGGACTCCTCGGCCTGGTGAGTGGCCCGCAGAGGATAGCGCTCGCCCCGCGTGCCTTAGCCTCAGGAGTCAGGTCCCCTACCCGGGCGTGCAGGCGGGTTTGGAGGGGTGGTCGCGGAGGAAGGGCAGGTATACCTGGCCCCACAGCGACCCCAAACGTTGCCCTCCTCAGGGAGGGGACCCCCGGGAAGCTCCTGCTGTGGCTGGTGGGTCTCCCCTGCAGTAGGGCCCGGGGCAAGGGTATGCCACCAGTCAGGACTGCCACCTCCCACCTTCCTGCAGCCCGGGGACGCTGACCCCTGCCCGGGCAGCATGGTGTGTCACACTGGTGTTCATTTCCAACACAGAAGCCCCGAGTCTAAGCCTCCCCGCCTTGGACAGATGGAGTTACGCCCCGCAGCCCCATTTTTCTCTTCACACTGTTTCCGCGGGAATTCAGCTAAATACACAGAGTGGCCTCCTTCTCCCCGAGTCAATGAGAGAAAGCTCAAAAAAGGACGGAGCCATCCCTGTTTCTAGCTCGACTTCATCACTTTACGCGTCCTGAAGCTACTATAAATGTTTGCTCTTCTCAGAAATAGTGGGGGAACACATTTCCTTATTATGTTATTAGGCATTTCAGGTGTTGCCATTTATTTTAATTTAATTTTAGTTTTTGAGATGGAGTCTTACTCTGTCGCCCAGGCTGGAGTGCAGTGGCACAGATATCAGCTCACTGCAACCTCCGCCCTCCCGGTCCAAGTGATTCTCCTACCTCAGCCTCCCAAGTAGCTGGGATTACAGGCCCGTGCCCTCACGCCTGGCTAATTGTATTTTCAAGTAGAGATGGGGTTTTACCATATGAGCCATGATGGTCTTGAACTCCTGACCTCAAGTGATCTGCCTGCCTCGGCATCCCAAAGTGCTGTGATTACAGGTTTGAGCCACTGTTCCCAGGTGTTGCAATTTAAAAACCAAAAACAACAACCAACCCCCCTCAAAGTTATGTGAATGTGGTATCTCCCTCTCCCCCTCCCCTCCCCTTCCCCCTCCCCCTCCCTCTGTACACACCTGTTTTCCCACTGTGGTTGACCCCCTCTCCCTCCCTCTGTACACACCTGTTTTCCAGCACTGTGGTTGACCGCAGATAACTGAAAATTTGGAAATAAAAATCGTGGTGGCTAAGGGGGATTACGATACACCTGTCTCCATCTGTCTCTCTAAATTACAAGCCATGAATTTATACCAGTCACCCTGTGAGAAACAAACTCACCTGTCCAAACCCAAAGAATGGACTCAGAGACCTGAAGCACAGCAACAGTGAGACTTTTAATGAGGGTCTTGCAAGATCGGGTGTCTGATGGGTAGGCACACCCAGCACAGTTACAACAAGCAATTTATCCCCTCAGGTCCCTCCACTGGTTCCTCATAGGCTGAGTACTATGGGGTCACAGTCTTCCCGGACATTGCCTATGGGTTGTTGGGTTGGGGCTTTAGATGTTTTTATTTTAGGGTTGTCTTGCTGCATTTTGTTGTAGCCGACAATGTATCACAATTCTAGTTAGCTCAGGGGCTCTTTAAGCATTTGACTTATGACCTAAATAGCTGGGCAGTCTGATAAGAACAGACAAATATATATTTGATATATAAAATATATTGATATAGAAGATATATCAATTTGCTTACACATGCCCCTCTGTGATCCCCGTCTCCTGACCACACTCTGTAATCACAGCTCACCATTTTGGCACCTCCTCCCTTCTTCCCTCCAATGGCCTCAGTCCTGCTGTCCCCACAGGAAAGGGAAAGGAGAGGAGCAACTTATTTTTAAGAAGCAGGTTTCACAGATGGGAATCAAGATGGGATCACACGGCTGTCTTGGAATTCAGTCTTGGGAGCTGAAAGCCACCCACTGAATCTGTCTTTTCCAGGAAGGCTTCTGAGGCAAACGTTCATTAGATCTTAAATCTGGAGTCCCAGGGTTTCTCCTGTTAGCCTGCCCCTAAGACACGCTCACTTAGCAAGGCAGGTGGTGCTTCAGAGGTGCTGCAAAGGGTTTACTTCAGACCAAAATATAATTGTCATATGATTGGTGATTTCTGAGATCACTTGATGGTGAGCAGAAGAAAGCCTTTCATCCCAAGCCAACCCCGCACTGACCCCTTTTGTGATCTCACTGACTATCCCAGACCTGCACTTGGACATCCTGGTTAGAACCAACTCTGATACCTGCCTGGTGTGTCTTCTCAGCTGCTCCTGGGTAGGAGGCAACAGCCTCCCTTCCTAGTAGAAGATCTGTTTGTGTAAGAACACAAATAGGATTATGCCACCCTCTGCTTCAGACTTTCTTTTGGTTTTCCTTGAATTTAAACCCCAAACTTGGCTGGGCATGGTGGCTCATGCCTGTAATCCCAGCACTTTGGGAGGCTGAGGTAAGTAGATTGCTTGAGCCTGGGGATTCGAGACCAGCCTGGGCAACATGGCAAAACCCCATCGCTGTAAAAAATACAAAAATTAGCCGGGTGGGGTGGCGTGCACCTGTAGTTTTGGCTACTTGGGAGGTTGAGTTGGGAAGATTGCTTGAGCCCAGGAGGTGGAGATTGCAGTGAGCTGAGATTGCATCACTGTACTCCAGCCTGGGGGACAGAGTGAGACATTGTCTCAAAATAACCCCTAACCACCCCCCTGAAAAACTCCAAACTCCCTCATTTGTGCTATGAAGCTGAAAAAAATGAATGCTTTCTCACCATACCTTCCTGTCTGAATGCTCCTCACTGTAATTAAACCAATCTTGACCCTGGCTCTGAAGGCCTTTGACAATCTACAGTCACAAACGTGGCTTAGAAGTCCAAAGTTGAGTACAGGTGACATAGCCACTAAATCCTGTTCTGAAAACCAGATCTTGGTGGAGTTGGCAAGTTAGCATGTTTGTCTGAGTCAGTATCACTTGAACAAATTAAGTTTTTCTTTGCTCACTACGCTTTGCTGGGCTTTCTAAAACTTTTTATGACTCATTGAAATACAAGCTTGCGGTTCTCTTATGTTACATAATAGATCGGCATGTCAGCAGATAACTTGTTTGCAGGGAGCTGGTGAAATGCCAGGACAAGTAGTGACAACTGCTCAATGTCTGTAAGGAACACATCACCAAATAGAACAGGTTGGAAAATGAGTACAGATACTTGAAAGCCTTAATCTGCAATTTCTAGGTCATCATGCAGAATGGATTAATACAAAAAAGGAGAGTGGGCCTATTACTGAGAAAAAAATACATCAGGATATTCCTTTTGTGTGGTATTCATTAAGCAACGACAAGGCCAATGTCTCACCATATTTTGATTTTCCTTATATATCAGAGACAGAAATTGAATTTTTAAAAATCTGGGCCTGTCAAATCTGAATGCTGAAAATTGCTAGTAAATTAGCTTAAAAAGTTTACTGTGCTGAATATGAACTGTCTGCTGTTTGGCATAGTAAGAATTGAGATTTTAGAAGGAGGATCTTCGGAAAAGAAGAAGATGAGAAGAAGGAGTCATTACATTTCAAAGCAGCACCTTTTTTTTTTGAGACGGAGTCTCTCTCTGTCGCCCAGGCTGGAGTGCAGTGGCGCTATCTCGGCTCACTGCAAGCTCCGCCTCCCGGGCTCACGCCATTCTCCTGCCTCAGCCTCTCCGAGTAGCTGGGACTACAGGCACCCGCCACCACGCCCGGCTAATTTTTTGTATTTTTAGTAGAGACGGGGTTTCACCGTGGTCTCGATCTCCTGACCTCGTGATCCGCCCGCCTCGGCCTCCCAAAGTGCTGGGATTACAAGCGTGAGCCACCGCGCCCGGCCAAAGCAGCACCTTTTAAACTTACGTGGAAGAAGAAGGTGGTGGTATTTGCTGCATGGTTGATTCTACTTTAGGTAGTCCACATTGAAAAATATGGAACATCTTTTGTGTGCGTGAATAATAGTGATGAAGATGGTGATTGACAGAGATAACTTTCCATGTGAGGAGATGGGTGGGACTTCTTTGGTGGGATCTGTGTGATGCCTGGGACCTGCCCACATCACTGTGCTTCTAGAATTTTCAGTGGTGTTCAAAATTTCTCCCATTAGAATAATAATTATGACTTTGCATCATAACTTGTGGTTCCAAATGCTCTGGTTATGAGGACAGAGAAATATCTTAAACATTAATAGCCATCAGAAGTTGAGTGCAGTGGCTCATACCTGTTATCCCAGCACTTTAGGAGGCAGAGGTGGGAGGATTGCTAGAGGCTGGGAGTTTGAGACCAGCGTGGGAAACAGCAAGACTCTATCTCTGAAAAAAAATCCTAAAATTAGCCAGGTGTGGTGGCACATGCTTGTAGTTTCAGCTCTTGGGAGGGTGGGGCAGGAGGATCACTTAAGCCCAGGAGTTTGAGGCTGCAGTGAGCTATGATTGTGCCACTGCACTCCAGCCTGGGTGACAAGAGTGAGACCTCAGCCTCCTAAAGTGCTGGGATTACAGGCAGGAGTGAGCACACCTGGCCTTCATAAACATTTTTTAAATGAGCAAATTATTTCTTCTTGGTTGGTTAATTGACAGCCCACAAATACTGTGCGCCAGTAAACTAGATGTGTTTCAACTACTTTGTATCCATGGTTTGGGAAATTAGTGTAGGGGAGGAAAACATTTTCCTTGACCCAGGGTCCCTGGCTGGGTCTGAAAGGAAAACTAACAGATTAATAAGAGAAAAGCATACACATTTATTGACTATTAGTTGTATGTGACATGAGAGCCTTCATAAAGCAATAAAGACAGGAAGGAAAGGTGAAACTTGCATATTTTTATGCTAAGTTTGATGAAGCGTGGACAGTCATGGAGAATTATGATTGGACGACAGGGGTATGATCTAATGGCAATAGACAGGAGGCTTAGCAAGGCTGATTCATTCAGATCCCTCTCTCTGTCCTTTTATCTTCAGAGATAAGGATGTTTTTTCCTCCAGATATAGGGAAGGTCTGTCTCATAAGAGGGTTTTTTTTTTTTTTTTTGAGATGGAGTCTCACTCTCTTGCCCAGGCCAGAGTGCAGTGGTACCGTGTCGGCTTAATGCAACCTCCGCCTCCTGGGTTCAAGCAATTCTCCCAAGTAGCTGAGATTACAGGTGCCCACTACCATGCCCGGCTAATTTTCGTATTTTTAGTAGAGATGAGGTTTCACTATGTTGGCCAGGCTGGTCTCAAACTCCTGACCTCAGGTGATCCATCCGCCTCAGCCTCCCAAAGTGCTGGGATTACTGGTGTGAGCCGCTGTGCCTGGCTGAGGGTCTTTTTTAAAATTATTATTCTCTGACAGTCATATGAGGGTCTCATGAACTGCTTCAGGGAAAGGTCAGAAAATCTTTCCTAGGTTTTATGACCTGCTTTAGGAAAAGGTTATAAAAGGTCAGAGCAAACTTTCTGCTCCTGCTGTTTTCTTCAATATGCCAAGGTGCTATATTTTAGGGTAGCCTGTCCTGAACCCCATCACTGTTATCAACGATCAGGAGATCAGGCACATCTTGACTTTCACTTAGTAAGAGTAAGCCTTTGCGTCTAAAAAAATCATACTAATGTATTAAAAGTCTGTTTTTATTGGGTTAATTAATCAGACAATAAAAATTACAAAAGGGGGCTAAGGAGGGAATTCAACTGATTTTGTAGGATGGAGGTGTATAGAGATTAGACAAGAAAATTTTTTTTTTTTTTTTTTTTTTTTTTTGAGGCAGGGTCTGGTCGCCCAGGCTGCAGTGCAGTGGCATGATCTTGGCTCACTGCGACCTCTGCCTCCTGGGCTCAAGCCATCCTTCCATCTCAGCCTCCAGAGTAGCTGGTACTATAGACACATTCCACCATGGCTGGCTAATTTTCGTATTTTTTATAGAGATGGGGTTTTGACATGTTGCCCAAGCTGGTCGAGAACTCCTGAGCTCAAGTGATTCATCCACCTCAGCCTCCCAGAGTGCTGGGATTACAGGCATGAGCCACCATGCCTGGCCTAGATTAGCCAAGAATATGCTTGTTCTCATTGCCAAGGCCTGGAGATAGGCCTGCGACCTGAAAGGACCTTGACAGAGAGCCTTGCGTTGACCCTTTGATACTCTCTGCATATACCAGGAAAACTGCACGATGTGAGGCACACAGTGAGAAAGCAAATCTGTGTATTTATTTGTTTGTTTGTTTGTTTGTTTATTTATTTATTTATTTTGAGGTGGAGTTTTGCTCTTGTTGCCCAAGCTGGAGTGCAGTGGAGTGATCTCAGCTCACTGCAACCTCTGCCTCCCAGGTTCAAGTGATTCTCCTGCTTTAGCCTCCCGAGTAGCTGGGATTACAGGTGCACCACCAAACCTGGCTAATTTTTGTATTTTTAGTAGAGACGAGGTTTCTCCATGTTGTCCAGGCTGGTCTCGAACTCCTGAGCTCAGGTCATCCACCTGCCTTGACCTCCCAAAGTGCTGGGATTATACGTGTGAGCCAATCTGTGTATTTAACTAGCGGTAAATACTCAGTAAGGGCAAGTTTTCCATGAAAGAAAAAGTGGAAGATGCAGCAACTGATAGCATGTTAGAGAATGAGTCTGCCTGTGTGTGTGGCCTTCCTGGTAAGGGGAAATTAGGTTCTGAGAAGGAAGGTAAGATTGTGTGTGAAAGGAGGAAGGTGCTATGTCAAGCTTTGTCCTTAATGATAATTAAGGAGGAGAAATGGAGTGTAGTGTAAGGAGACTGACAGCAGGGAAATGAAACTCCAGCCATTTGAAACCAGTCAATAGAGTCAAATGTTTTCTGTACACTGTTCACCTTCTTGAGCCACTGTGCAGATGCAAGCAGCAAAGAAATGACAAACAATTACCTCCCTGGGCAGGTGAACCTATTTCAAAACCCGTGGGCAGGAGTTTTAACCTGGATTCCGTGACTAAACTCCAGGAATACGTGAAATCCTGAAACCCACATATCACACATGTTTATGATGATCCCTTATGTGTATTTATTTCTGGGAAAATTAGTCATAACTTTTTCTTGGATTTTCAAAGGGGTCTGTGAGTTTTAAAAGGGAAGATACTCTGTTGGATAGTTTTGTCCAGTGCTATGCTTTTATTTTTTTTTTTTTTGGAGATAGGGTCTTGCTCTGTTGCCCAGGCTGGTTTACTGCAGCCTTGACCTCTTGGCCTCAAGTGATCCTCCCACTGAGGCCTCCTGAGTAGCTGGAACTACAGACATGTGTCACTATACCTGGGTATTTATTACTATTATTATTTTTGTAGTGATGGGATCTCACTATGTTGTCCAGGCTGGTCTTGAACTCTTGGGCTCAAGTGATCATCCTGCCTCGGCCTCCATAAGCTCTGGGATTGCAGGCGTGATCCACCACGCTCTACCCAATGGTACTCTTCAGGAGAAAACTCTTCCACTTCTGTCTTAGGTAGCAGCAATCAAGAAGAATCCTAGATCCACCAAAGGGACAAAATTGGTACTAAAAAAACTTTCTATAGCGTAGTAAATTTGTAGCCTAGGAGAAGGCTTCAACCTGTTAGGCTGAAAGTAGCTATGACTTTCAGTAACTCTGAAAAGAGCATTCCTGTTGCAGAATCAATGAGACTGTGTAGGCTTTGGCTGATAGACGAATGACTCACTGTCTTCAAAACTACTATGGAAAAGGCTATGCTTTGCATCTGTCTAGGGTGTAAGTTTGCTTTTGATTGACAATGTGATAGCAAACAATTTAAAGGGAAGAAACAAAGGGAAAATGTCATCTTTGTGGGCAGATGCTTTTATTAGGAGCTGAAAGTGTGATGGAAGTACTTTTGAAAATGTGTTATTTCTCCCTGTTCTTTTTTGCCACTGTAAGCAGAGAAAAAAAGTTTTTATTCTTACCCATCTCTAAGAAAAGTCAGCAGATTCAAAATTCACTGTAAGCACAAAACGTTTGTGAATCTGCATTTTATGGTGGGTACATAATGGCTTGGTAATAAATGGTTTCAGGGGGCTTGTAACTTCAATTATTGTTGCAACTGAGAATGATTGAACAACTATTTTTGTGAAATATTGTTTGGTGAAAACTCAAGTGTTTATTGGGAATTCTTTATAAAACATGGGGTGCTTATTATCTTAGGGCTTTGGGCTCAAAAATGTTGATTTATTGGGTAGAATGAATTGTTCTAGCCTGACATCAGAAGTATCAAGATGCCTTGTGGCTCCTTAAATTCAGTTCGTGTGTTTGGTATTTGCAGATGATACGTTAGCTTTAAAAATCTTTAGGGAGTCTTTAAATAAATATTGTCATGTAAGCCTGAAAAAAGTCCGTGCCTCTTCTTCCAGGGATCTGCCTAGGCACTGGGCAAATCAGATTTCATAAATACAGCTTGTTGTTATCCTTTACCTATCCTGGAAAGATAAGTCAGGAAAACAGCACACCTAATTCAATAACAGATAAGAAAAGCACACTTTTTCTTTTCTGAGAGCTGTGTAACCTGAGGATCAATTTGAATGTTTAGAGAATTTTTCTTTTTGAATTTTGTGGACATTTTAAATATATATATTTATATATATTTATATATTTTAAATATATATGTTTTATATATATAAAACAATGAGTTTATATTAAATGTGACCTACTTAAAATAGAAAAAAGAGAGCCAATTCCATTAATCTGAATCAGCAGAAGCTGAAAATCCTTTATACCACTCTTTTCTTTTTTAATTTCCTCAGCTCACATTCTCAGATGGCCCTTCTTACTGCAGAGGGGCTCTGATGTACCAATGCGAATGTTTCAAATGTACACTGCAGGTTCTCTCTGCGGAGACCTTTTGGGCTGTTCATCCATATTATTATCTGATAAGAAAGAACTTACATTGAGAAGCCAACTGTCACTCAAACTCCCTCCATTCCAGCGAGCCTTGAGGGTGCCCTATCAGCACACATCTGCCAGGCTGCCCTCATGGCACTGTCTAAAATAGCACTGCTTGCCTTGGCTCCCTGAATCAATGAATCTGCAGTGAGGCTTTACTGTGCTTTGCTACTCCATCGCTACTTGTCTTTTGCTGATCTTCAGGCATCAAGATTTTGTCACCTTCTTATTCTCAAGCGCCTGCATCACCTTGACATTCTTCGCTTCACTTTAGCTACTTACTCCTTGCAGAACCCAGAAAGCATTCCAGAAAGTTGAAAGTTTAGAAATGTCTTCGCAAAGCTGAACACTCTGATTTCCAAGGACATAACTTTCCTACTTTCCTGTATTCATTTCTCTGAGAACTTTTGCTGTTTTCACTGTTCTTCCCCAGATCATGTATGGCCAACGTGAGAATAATCCCCAGTACTTACTTTCCAGGTATTAAGTTCGAGCAGACACCAAACCTATTTCTTATTAACCCTACTTCTTTTCTCTGGGAGACACAGAAAAAAAGAGACAGAAAGGAGTGAGAGAATATGATGTGTGTGTGTGTGTGTGTGTGTGCTCATGAGCATGGGCGTACAGAAGAAATTGATACCCAGAATTCCAGAATGAAAGGCCCACTTTATCACATGCTGAATAATTATTGTATCACACAACTCTAGTTCTTTTATGCATTTTTAAAATGAGAATTTCAGTTTAAAATATGGCATTCTTAGTCATAGTCTTACCTTCTTAGAACTTTTTTTTTTTTCAATTAAAAATATTTTTCTGGGCTGGGCACAGTGGCTCATGCCTGTAATCCCAGCACTTTGGGAGGCTGAGGCAGGTGGATTGCTTAGGATCACGAGTTCGCGACCATCCTGGACAACACGGTGAAACCCTGTCTCTACTAAAAATACAAAAATTAGCCAGATATGGTGGTGCTCATTTGTAATTCCAGCTACTTGGGAGGCTAAGGCAGGAGAATCACTTGAACCCGGGAGGCAGAGGTGCAGTGAGCCGAGGTCATGCCACTGCACTCTAGTATGGGCGACAGAGCGAGACTCTATCTCAAAAAAAAAAAGTAGAGATGGGGGTCTCAGTATGTTACCCAGACTGGTCTCGAATTCCTGACCTCAAGTGATCCTCCCACCTCAGCCTACTAAAGTTCTGGGATTATGGGTGTAAGCTATTGCACCCAGCCAACTTTAGAACATTTTATTCTGAGAAAACCTGAGGTAATTTATTTACACATTACAAATTTGATAATTCTATACAACCATTTATCAGTCATAATATTTTGGATAGCTTTAGGAGAACTTTGTCAAATCTGAGATTGTTCTTCCTAACACCATTATCAATGTGGCTAGATATATGGGCAGCTTTATTTTTATTTATTTATTTATTTTGAGACAGAGTCTTGCTCTGTCATCCAGTCTGGAGTGCAGTGGTACGATCTCAGCTTACCTGCAATATCTGCCTCCTGGGTTCAAGTGATTCCCCTGCCTCAGCCTCCCATATAGCTGAGAATACAGGCATGTGCCACCACGCCCGGCTAATTTTTGTATTTTTAGTAGAGATGGGGTTTTGCCATGTTGGCCAGGCTGGTCTCAAACTCCTGACCTCAGGTGATCCACCTGCCTTGGCCTCCCGAAGTGCTGGGATTACCGGCGTGAGCCACCGCGCCTGGCCTTCTGGGCAGCTTTATGTGGAAAGTGCTTTATCTCCACACACAGGTGGGACAAGGTGGGACACCTACTGACTCAGATCTCTATTAAAATGTGACTAAATTTAAATTGTCAAATTTAAAAATAAGAATATTAAGGGTGATTCAGGATCCATTAGATGAGGATGCCTAGAGGTAAAAGTGCAGTAACCATGTTGACCATGATCCAGCCTGTGGAGACAGAGTGAGACCTGTCTCAAAAAAAAAAAAACAAGACATGACATCCTATAAATAGTCATTTTCTTTGTGTTTAGGCTGGGAATGATTTATTCATTTTAGGAAGCTGAGTAAATTATTTTATATTTAAGGCTACCAGTGGATGAATTTTCGTGTGCGTCAGAGTCACGATTTACTTAATCTGTGACAGCACCCTCTAATGGTTCCAGTTGTGCCTGAAAAATATCCGAGTGAACTTCGTGGACTTCTTCTCTGATTGTTCCCCTCAAGTCTGAAATTTTATTAATCATATTTGGAATCAAGCAGACAAAGTGTTCAAGTATTTTGAAAAATAAGAGCTGGGGTGGTGGCTCACGTCTGTAGTTCCAGCTATTTGGGAGGCTGAGGCAGGAGGAATGCTTAAGCGCACGAGTTACTTTTAAGTAATTCTATAATTTTAGGCAACTTGATTACACATAAAATTTCTTTCGTAAGATATATCTTCCACAAACCTATAACTTTCTTATATTACTTCAGTCCTTTGTCCTATACATTCCCTCTTTCTCCTTTTGGACAAACCAGTTATTCTACTTCCAAACAAAAATTACTCACTTTTTCTCTTAGCCAGAGCACATCTTCCATACCACGTAGCTTCACTTACCAGAAACATGTCTTACTTTCCTTACCATATGAAGTGTTTCTTTTTTATTTCTAGTTTTAATTACCATATGTTGATTAGAATTTTTGACTCTTAACAACCTTAATTTCTAATGAAAACCTAGGGAAAAAGCAATTTTGAACTGTCATATATCAACATTTTATGAATATACATTTTATAACTTCCAAAAACGTGTGCTTCCTCATGGAACAATTTTTTCATGTTTACCAACAGACTCAAATATATTTAGCTTCTTTATACCATATAAAAACAAGATGCCAAAGTGTATATAGTTTAAACATATGTTCAGCAATTAATGTTAATATTTTAACTTAGAAAAGACTCAGATATTTTATGAATATCTATTAATATTACATGAGATTAAGATTTCAAGTTGCTGAAAAATATTTTGATAACTATGACAAGTTCATTTATAAAGTTTTATCTCACGTTTATTTCCTTTGTCCTTAACAATTACACTTAGATTATTCATAAAAATTGAGACATTTGACAGACTTAGCCATCATCTCAAGCTATTTTCTCATGAGCTGTCTCATAGCACGTGCATATTGGGCAAGTATCCTTAAAGAAAAGCCTTAAAAATTAAATTTATGGGTCCTTATTTTGCTTCTGTGCTTGATATACACAAAGTAATGGACACTGCGCTGTCCTCTCACTTGCACATTTATTCTTAGGTCAAACTCATAATTTTATGATCTTAATGATCTAATAGAAATAAAGATTGTTTCTGCATTATATTTAATGCTGGTAATACTGAAGACATGCCTGTTTTCATTTTTTTGTTTTCTATTTTTATTTTGGTGGGTACATAGTAGGTATATTTATTTAAGGGGTATGTAAGATGTTTTGATACAGGCGTGGAATGTGAAATAAGCACATCATGGAGACTGAGATATCTATCCCTCATAAAGCTTTTATCCTTTGAGTTACAAACAACGCAATTACACTCTTTAAGATATTTTGAAATATATAGTTGTTATTATATTGGCTATAGTCAACCTGTTGTGCTATCAAATAGTTTGTCTTATTCTTTCTACTTTTTTTGTGCCCATTAACCATCTTCACCCTCTCCCTATCCCATTTTAATTAAACCAACAATATTCTTATTTACCAAATTTTACTGAAGTCATGTGAACTTAAAAAGCATTTGAGTTAGTTTCTTTCTTTTTTTTTTTTTTTTAGGGTGGAGTCTTGCTCTGTTGCCCAGGCTGGAGTGCAGTGGCACGATCTTGGCTCACTGCAACCTCCACCTCCTAGGTTCAAGCAATTCTCCTGCCTCAGTCTCCTGAGTAGCTGGGATTACAGGCACATGCCACCACGCTTGGCTAATTTTTGTATTTTTAGTAGATACAGGGTTTCACCATGTTGACCAGGCTGGTCTGGAACTCCTGACCTCAGGTGATCTGCCTGTCTTGGCCTCCCAAAGTGCTGGGATTACAGGCATGAGCCACTGTGCTTGGCCAATGCTTGCTTCTCAACTGAATTTACTGAGTTCAGGGTGGAGTCCATTAACATATGGGGCAAAAAAAGCATTTTCTACACATGAACTCAGGATGGATAGTTCTGAACAAGCAGCAGATCCACCCTGACCTTTATAAATACTTTATCTCACTTTCTTTTTGCCTTAGGGAAGGGAGAATAACTACATGAAAAGGTTAGCAGATTCAGTTTTTCTCATCAGTTAGTCACTTAAGCTTTCAATTTGCCTTTGTAAGGAGTCTATTTAAAAAAGTATAAACGTTTTAAAATTCATTTTCTGTAGAGTCTACACATCAATAGACAATACTTGGTAGGCCCCCTATGAGAGACTCTCATTTTTAAATGCATTTCTTAAAGTGCAGTGTGGTTCATCTGGAATATTCCACATTATGGCCATCATAATTCTAAATTATCTGTAGTGCGATTTTGCCATTTTTGTAAGCAGCTTCTGGGAGCTAATATTTACACATCTAAAAGGTAGGCCTATGGAGTATTCAGGTCTTTAGAAATTAAAGATGAAATTTTTAGGTTGAATCTTGGCTCTCTTAGAGCCAAGATTAAAGCCTGAAGAAAGCACCGTGGGCTTGTGTTGTGTAATGCTTTCATGGAGTACCTCAGTGCATAAAAATATCCTTGAAGCTGGTGAGCAACCTAATGTCAGCTAGCCCATTCTGTTACCAGCTTATTTTTTCACGGAAGTCTTATTTTTTAGTGGTGAGCACTGTAATAGCTTTATTTTTTTTGAGAGACAGAGTCATGCTCTGTCACCCAGGCTGGAGTGCAGTGGCACGATCTCGGTTCACAGCAACCTCCGAATCCCAGGTACAAGTGATTCTTCTGCTTCAGCCTCCTGAGTAGCTGGGATTACAGGTGTGTGCCACCACACTAGGCTAATTTTTGTATTTTTAGTAGAGATAGGGTTTCCTATGTTGGCCAGGCTGGTTTCGAACTCCTGACTGCCTCGGCCTCCCAAAGTGCTGGGATTACAGGCATGAGCCACTGCACCCAGCCACAGCTGTAATATCTTTTAAATTCTCAAACTATGCCCACCAGTCAGGTTGTAGCTTTGGCTCTGAGATCCCCTTGACCAATTTAGCCAATACTTACCCAGTTTTGTCTGACCCAGTCGGTCCCCTGAGGCCTCCCTTACTGAGGCATTCAAGAAAAAGAAAAGAAGAGGACAGAAACCCAAATACCTAAGATTTTTGAGGAGTTCATGCCTCCTACAATAACTACCATGTATTGCAACTGCTGTCAGTTACCTTTAAAACTGTAGCTCTTTCATGATCCAGAGCTTCTCCCAAAGATAGCCAAAAGAAAGGCAGACAGACAATTCCTTGAGAGCTGGCAGCAGTCAATACACTAGCTGTGCATGGGGTGCACCCACATTTCTGTCTGGCCATATTCTTGGGGGCTTGACTTAAGACCAAAACAAATAAGCCTCTATGACTTTAACCAAGACATCTCCAAAGTGGGAGCAGAAAGATGCAGCTCTTACCAGTTACTTGTTAGCCACCGCAAACCCAAAGGCCAAGTGCCTTCTCATAGCACAAACTAACTCTGGATTTGAAAGCCAAGAACCCAGGAGCTCAATGAAAAAGAGCAGAGTCTGACTTGAGAGAAACTTACTTATGACTCTCAGAGCACCATGAGAATGACAGGAAACCTGAAAAGGGGTCAGTGGTGCTTCTCCTGCATTCATTCCTCAAAGGGTCTTGGGGGGTGATCAGCAGTGTACTCTGGGTCCCTTCGGGGTCGCCAGAAGTGGCAAAAGACAAAATCATAGCAAGTTTATTTTATTTTTTTATTTTATTTTTTTGAGATAGAGTTTTGCTGTGTCATCCAGGCTAGAGTGCTGTGGCGTGATCTCGGCTCACTGCAACCTCCACCTCCCAGTTTCAAGCAATTCTGTTGCCTCAGCCTCCTGAGTAGCTGGGACTACAGGCGTGCACCACCACCCGTGGTTAATTTTTTGTATTTTTAGTAGAGACGGGGTTTCACTGTGTTAGCCAGGATAGTCATGATCTCCTGAACTCATGATCTGCCCACCTCAGCCTCCCAAAGTGCTGGAATTACAGGCTTGAGCCACCGCACCTGGCCAGCAAGTTTAGTTTAAAAATCTTAGTTGGCTTTGTTTGCGATTCCAGAATCAGGCAACCCTTTATTCTGTAAAATAGAATGAGTGTTTCAAAGAGCTGAGCAGATGTGTTTGGTTTTATAGACAGAAAAGAGCTGAAGAAAGCAGAAACAGAAAACGAAATGCAGATTGATAGTTTCAAAGTTACTTTTCTTGTAAAGGTTAAAGCAGAGGGGACTTCCTTGTCATGCCAACTAAAACTGGCTTATTTGGAGATGTGGCTATTTTCTGTCTCTCCTGATTTCTTGAAAGTTCATATGTATAACTTAGCTTCAGTTTGGTGACATGGAACTTTATTACTTATTATTTATTACTGTTTTTTGAGATGGAGTCTTGCTCTGTTGCCCAAGCTGGAGTGCGGTGGCACAATCTTAGCTCACTGCAACCTCTGCCTCCAGGTTTCAAGCCATTCTCCTGCCTCAGCCTCCCAAGTAGGTGGGATTACGGGTGGAATTTCAGTTTTGATGGCATTAAGAGGTGCCATTAGCTATAAATCACAAGAAATAAGAATAGAAATTGATTTAGCAGAGAGGAAAAGGGTGATATTAATAGCTAATTGCCTAAGGTTTGTGGGATACCAATGCAAAGTTTGCCCACTTGCTCTGCAGCCCAGAGGAACTGAAGGCATCAGCTTCCATGGAGATGGTGGCACAGGCCTGGGGCTGAAAACAGAGGAGCTGTTTGTGTCTGTCAGAAGAACACTTTGACTCCAAAGCCTAGTGAATCCCCTGTATTAGTCTTCTAAGACTGCCATGACAAAATATTACAGACTGGGTGGCTTAAACAATAGACATTTATTTGGAGGCTGGAAGTCCAAGATTAAGGTGTCAGCACCTTACTTTCTCCCAAGTCTATGTCCTCAGCCTTCAGATGGCTGCCTTATCACAGTGTCCTCACATGCCCTTTTCTGTGTGCATTTGCAATCCTGCTGGATTAGGGCCCCACCCTTATGGTCATATTAAACCTTAATTATCGCTTTAGAGACTCTCTCTTGTGGCTGGGTGCGGTGGCTCATGCCAGTAATCCTAGCACTTTGGGAGGCCCAGGCAGGCGGATCACCTAAGGTCGGGAGTTCGAGACCAGCCTGGCCAACATGGTGAAACCCCGTTCTACTAAAAGTACAAAAATTAGCTGGATGTCGTAGTGCATGTCCGTAATCTTAGCTACTCAGGAGGCCAAAGCAGGGTAGTTGCTTGAACCTGGGAGGCGGAGGTTGCAGTGAGCCGAGATTGCACCACTGCACTCCAGCCTGGGCAACAGAACAAGACTCTGTCTCAAAAAAAAAAAAAAAGACTCTATCTTGAAATACAATAGCATCACAGGGTTAGGGCTTCCACATATGAATTTTGGGGAGACATAAATCAATTCATAACAATCCCTTTTCCCACTCCCCAGGCGATGAGTAGGGTAAGGAGGATAAAGCAGCAGACGGTCAAAATGAACGGTGGACAGAAAAAAAAGGGATTCCCTAGAAGCTGTCCTGCTGAAAGGTGAAGATCCCAGGCCATTTCTCTAGTCCTGAGGCCTTTCACGGTCAGCTCTCAGGCACAGGCCAGATGAGTTGTTCCTTCTTGGAACTGCTATAAAACATCCATAGAATGCCTTTTATTAATCATGAGGGTGGAAAAAAGGGTGTGCCAGATAATTCACGGGAAGATCCTCTTGAAATTAATGTGTACTGCTCCGTAATGGAGAGGTCAAGCAGAAGAAATATTGTGAAAGTTCTAGACGTTTTTAAGTCCTTTATTATGGTTCATCTTGCTACCTAAGGAATAGATGGTTTGTTTGCAATCCTTGCAAACCTTTGCAGTATCTACAGCAATACCAGAGATAATGTTTATGACGTGCCCTGAGCTTCTTGAAGGTAGGTGGGTATATAATTCAGCTTTACATTTCCTGGTCCAGGGACAGAGACACAATTACCGCAATTGGTGCTAAAAACATGAATTCTGATGTTTGCAAGTGGCTTTTTCTCCCCCATGCATTATTATCATAACTACTTGGGAAATAATTTGTGGTATTTGAAAAGCAATTTGGAAATTTTATAGATAACCAAACCCCTTTTAACCTTACCTTTGTATACAAAAGCACATTTATGTTATATTGTCATCCTTTGGTATCTGTGAGGATTGGTTCCAGGATGTCGTGCAGATACCAAAATCTGCTGCTACACAAGTCCTTGATATAAAATGGTTTAGTATTTGCATATAACCTATGCACATTCCTTACATATACCTTATTTTATTTTTATTATTTTGTTTTTTTGGAGATGGAGTTTCACTCTTGTTGCCAGGCTGGAGTGCAATGGCACAATCTCGGCCCACTGTAACCTCCGCCTCCCAGGTTCAAGCTATTCTCCTGCCTCAGCCTCCTGAGTAGCTCCTGCCACCACACCCAGCTAATTTTTGTATTTTTAGTAGAGACGGGGTTTCACCATGTTGGCCAGGCTAGTCTTGAACTCCTGACCTCAGTTGATCCACCCACCTCCGCCTCCCAAATTGCTGGGATTACAGGCGTTGAGTCATCACACCCGGCCCTTCACATATAGTTTAAATCATCTCTAGATTACTTATAATACCTCATACAATGCAAATGCAATGTAAATAGTTATGATCATGCATTGTTTAGGGAATAGTGACAAGCAAGTAAAAGTCTGTACATGTTCAGTGCAGACATAATTTTTTTTTGAATAGTTTTGATCTGCAATTGGTTGAATCCATGAATGCAGAACCCATGGGACCCACGGGACCCAAGGATATGGAGTGTGCATGTGTGTGTGTGTGCGCGCACATTAGATCTTGGCAAAAATCCATTTGTAGATAAGGAAACTGAAGTTTGTAGAATGTGATGATTATCAGGACTAGAACACAGATATTGTGCTTCCCTTTTACTCCATTATGCTAGCATAAGTTTTAAAATGCAAATCCTGTGATTACTTAAGCATCAATTCTGAAATGCTTAAAAGTTGCATTTAAACTGCAGAGCATGTTGTTGCCCGACACTAATAGAATTTTCTTTGAAAGGCAATGCTAGATAATTTCCACTGGATATTAATAAGGTGAGTAAAAAATGTTTAAATAAGCCACCTTCGAGTTTAGCATTGGTCTGTGAAGGAGAAAAACATATAAGGAGTCTGTCAGAACAATAGCAGCAAAAGTTTGAGACATTGCTTTTGTGTGGAAAAAAAGTCCTTGTTGTGCAGAAATCTCTAGAAATGTTGCACTCTGGGGTTTGAGACGCTGAGATGATGCAATAAAAAAGAAGCTTTCTTTCTTTCTTTTTTTTTTTTTTTTTTGAGGCGGAGTCGCGCTCTGTCACCCAGGCTGGGGTGCAGTGGCGCGATCTCGGCTCACTGCAAGCTCCGCCTCCGGGTTCACGCCATTCTCCTGCCTCAGCCTCTCGGAGTAGCTGGGACTACAGGCGCCCGCTACCACGCCCGGCTAATGTTTTTGTATTTTTAGTAGAGACGGGGTTTCACCATGGTCTTGATCTCCTGACCTCGTGATCCGCCCGCCTCGGTCTCCCAAAGTGCTGGGATTACAAGCGTGAGCCACCGCGCCTGGCCTAGAAGAAGCTTGCTTTCTTAAGAAACCTGGGCTGAAAACCAATGAGGCAAGAATAGTGCCAAGGTTCAGCCACGTTTTGACCTCACTTGCCCACCTGTATTCAGATTGTGCAGATATGAAGGGAAATGAGTTTGTCTGTTTATGCCTGTTGGACATTTGTCTCCACAACAAGCTCGCTCAGTGATATAAAGGCAAAGATCCTGTATATCAAGCCATGTCCAAATGTGGTTTTCCAATCAGTGTAAGAGCCCAAGACCCTGGTGTGAGAATTGACTAGATAACTCCCCAGACTAATTGTTGTTAATACTTATATATATTTAATTACTTAATTTATATACCACCATGTTCCACAAATAATATGAAGCAACTTAATTATGATATTTATGTAGTTATTGACATTTCATGTGTTTTAGCAGGTTTTTTGTGAAGTTTGAACAGTAAGCCTCTGAGGTCAGTATGAACAGTCCATTTTTACAGCAGGAGGAACTATGGTTCATATAGATTAATTGGCTTGCTTTGCTATGAGGTAGTTATTAATATTGTCTTCCTACTGGTAGGAAAGTAAAGCTTAAAGGAAAGAAGTAAATTGTTAAAGAAGACACACATGGTTTGAGGTGCTTCTGACAGGTAGGATTTCCACTCAAATCTACTGACCTCAAAGACTATCCTTAACCCCTATGATATCCTACCTCCTCAAAATGGAACTGAGTTGCTCTTCTGTTGGTTTTAGCCATTAAAAAAAAGAGTCATTCTGTTGATTCATATTTCTAAACATGATGTTTTAGAACAGGGATGCAATTTACAATTAATTTCAAATTATTTTGGCAATATGAGACACTCCATTTTTATTTCTAAAATATTATTCCATCCAGAGAATTATGCTTGCATTTACTTGTATGATTTTATCCAATAAATACAAGGAGAAAGTTAACCACACTTGAAAAACCTCTGCTGTGTTATTTGTGGAGAGATCCTAAGTTGGCTTGAATTAGGAGTCCTAAGTTTTTATTTTTTATTTTTATTCTTTTTGAGACAAAGTCTCGCTGTTGTTGCCCAGGCTGGAGTGCAGTGGTGCAATTACGTTAGTGCAGCCTCCACCTGCCAGGCTCAAGTGATCCTCCCACCTCAGCCTCTCAAGTAGCTGGGACCACAGGTTTACGCAACCATACCTGGCTACTTTTTTATAGAGACAGGGTTTCGCCATGTTGCCCAGGCTGGTCTCGAACTCCCAGGATCAAATGATCCACCTGCCTCACCCTCCCAAAATGCTGGGATTACAGGCATGAGCCACCATGCCTGGCCTGTAGTTGACTTTTAAGACGGGATTAGAGTATTAACTTATTCTGTTTATCTTGTGCTCTCAGCAAATACATTTTCAACTTGGCAAAATATGGTTGATTACCTGTGACTCTTTTTTTTTTGAGTCAGAGTCTTGCTCTTTTTGCCCTGGCTGGAGTGCAATGGTGCGATCTTGGCTCACCGCAACCTCCACCTCCTGGGTTCAAGCGATTCTCCTGCCTCAGCCTCCCAAGTAGCTGGGCATGCGCCACCACGCCTGGCTAATTTTGTATATTTAGTAGAGACGGGATTTCTCCATGTTGGTCAGGGTGGTCTCGAACTCCTGACCTCAGGTTATCCGCCCGCCTCAGCCTCCTGTAGTGCCATTACTGTCAATGGCAAAAACTGCAGTTACTTTTGCACCAACCTGATAAGAAATTGTAAGAAGTGACAAGGGAAACTTAACATTGGATGCTATCCCTTTTGAAATCTGAAGTTCTTCTGGTGGAGACTAAAAGCCAAGGTCATTTTGAGAGACATTTTCTGAGAACTGTTTACCATGTTTATAGTCAAAGTAAATAACTGAATGAGCTGTCTACTTTTTGCTGAATACTATGTAACCATAAATATTATTCTATTGCTCCTGGCCATATAAGATTATAAGACTAAGAGACAGATATAAATGAGCCTGGAACTCTGCAGCTCAACCCCCCACATCCTCTAGGGGATGCTCGAACCTAGCTTTTGTCCTTCTGTCTGGGATGGGGTTGGTGGTCCTTGCGATTTTATGCAAACTACTGTTTATCTTCTTTGTTTTATTGATGTTGGGGTGTCAGATTTGAAATGCTCCCTGAAGGGGTCCTCTAAGAATCTAAAGCCTGGAGCTAATGACAGTGCTGCACTAATGCTCTTGTGGACATGGTGAGCATTTCTCTGCCGCCCAGTTGCTGATGTTACCTGGGCAAGGTGCCTCTTTGTGGGTGGCTGAGATCAGCCACTGAGCTGGCATAATTCAGACTCCTGCAACAGGTGACAGCCTTTATCTTTTTTTTGGGGGGGGAAGGAGTCTCGTTCTGTCCCCCAGGCTGAAGTGCAGTGGCGTGATCTTGGCTCACTGCAAGCTCTGCCTCCCAAGTTGAAGCGATTCTCCTGCCTCAGCCTCCTGAATAGCTGGGATTATAGGCGTGCGCTACCAGGCCTGGCTAATTTTTTCTTTTTTCTTTTGTTGTATTTTTAGTACAGACAAGGTTTCACCATGTTGTTCAGGTTGGTCTTGAACTCTTGACCTCGTGATCCACCCACCTTGGCCTCCCAAAGTGCTGGGATTACAGGTGTGAGCCACTGTGCCTGACCTCCTTTATCCTTTTTTATACACTTGCATTCTGCTCTGTAAATGGTTTTTAGGATGGAAAATTAATCCTCCAGTCTCAACATGTGTACTTGAACCATTCTCACAGTCTTCATCTCTGATTGAGATCTTTCCATCTTGCATCAGCTCCACTTCTATTCTGGAACTCTGTCCTTTATTATTTTTATATTTTTTGGCCAATCATCTCCCTAGGATTCTGCCAACAGATGAGATGTAGGTCTCCTCAAAGCTTTTACAACAAGTAGGTGACTAGCTTTTTACTTCCTAATATACAATGTAGACTTTTGCAAGGATATTGTGAATAATTAAATTGACAGTATTCCACAATCATTAGGGAAAAAATTAAGTGTAAAAACATAAACATTAATGGTGTTTGACCCGTTGGTCTGATGTGAATCCAAGGAAACGAAAGGAAGAGGTTCCGAGTAGCAGTTGCTGAAATGTTCTGGTGTGGAGACCTTGTGGTGGGTGCTTTGAAGCAGAAGCTGGTGCCCTTGGTGCAGATGGTGTGCGTCTGCAACCTAAGGCAGAGGAACTGGCTTCTAGGCAACTTGTTCCAGCACTGGCATGTTCCTCTAGAACTCCAGATGACATGACAAATGGCTAGCTCTGGTGCACCAGGAGGCAGAGTACATAATTCTGCGTTAAGTCCTTATTGTGGGCTTATCAACAGTAGGAGCTGGTGCATATGCCTACAAGAGTATAAAGGAAAACCAAAAAAGATATAATGAAAGAATGCTAGGGTTAGGGCTGACATCAGAAGAGAAGCAAAAAAGGGCCACATTATCTGCTCTAGATGGAGAGCCAGTTCCTCCAGCCAGCTTACCAAATCATGTCCCTTTCCTGCTAACTGGTGGAAGAAGTGCTGTTTTTGCTGCAGCCAGAGCCACCTGGGTTCGGGATCCTGGGGCCGGGGTCGTGATTATGTCTGAAGATCCTGAGCCGCCATACATGCAATCTCCTCTTTCAAAAGAACCATGGTACAGCAACAACAACAACAACAAACTATCAACAGAGTAAACAGCCTACTGAAAGAACATATTTGCAAACTATGCATCTAACAAAGGTCTAATATCCAGAATCTATAAGGAACTTACACAAATTTACAAGCAATAAACAACCCCATTGAAAAAATAGGACAAAAAACCAAACACCGCATGTTCTCACTCATAGGTGGGAATTGAACAATGAGAACTCATGGACACAGGAAGGGGAACATCACATTCCGGGTACTGTTGTGGGGTGGGGGGTGGGGGGGGCGGGGACAGCATTAGGAGATATACCTAATGCTAAATGACGAGCTAATGGGTGCAGGAAATCAACATGGCACATGGATACATATGTAACAAACCTGCACATTGTGCACATGTACCCTAAAACCTAAAGTATAATAAAAAAAAAAAAAAGAAAAAATGGGTAAAGGACATGAATAGACACTTTTCAAAAGAAGACATGGCCAACAAGCATATGAAAAAATGCTCAACATCATTAATTATTAGAGAAATGCAAATCAAAACCACAATGAGATCCCATCTCACACCGGTCAGAATGACTATTACTAAAAAGTCAAAAAATAACAGATGCTGGTGGGATTGCTGAGAAAGGGAATGCTTATACACTGTTGGTGGGAGTGCAAATTAGTTCAGCCAGTGTGGAAAGCAGTTTGGTGATTTCTGAAAGAACTTAAAACAGAATTACCATTCAAGCCAGCAATCCTATTAATGAGTATATACCCAAAGGAATATAAACCATTCCACCGTGAGACACATGCACGTATATGTTCGTTGCAACATTATTCACAATAGCAAAGATATGGAATCAACCCAAATGCCCATCAGTGGTAGACTGGATAAAGAAAATGTGGTACATATACATACACCATGGAGTATTACATAGCCATAAAAAGAATGAAATCATGTCCTTTGCAGCAACATGGATGGAGCTAGAGGTCACTATCCTAAGTGAACTAACACAGGAACAGAAAACCAAATACCACATGTTTTCACTTATAAGTGGGAGCTAAACATTGAGTACATATGAACAAAAAGCAGAGAATAATGCACACTGGGGCCTACTTGAAGGTGGAGGGTGGGAGGAGGGTGAGGATTGAAAAACTATCGGGTACTATGCTTATTACTTGAGTGATGAAATAATCTGTACACCAAACCTCTGTGACATCCAATTTACCTATGTAACAAACCTGCACGTGTACCCTTGAACCTAAAATAAAAGTGAAAAACAAAAATTCCAAAAGAACTGTCATTTTCAGATGACTCAGATGTCATAAAACACTGTGATTCAGCCAGTAGAATGGAAAAAGAGAGAAGCATGTATTTCCAGCCACCTCTTTCTGTGTTTCTGCCCAGGACTTGCCTCACATTGAGAATGGTGTTGTGGCCATCCTCACCAGGCAGAAGATGGTATAGCTGAAAGTGAGAGGCAACACAGTGAAACATAACGATGGCTCCCAAATAGCCTATGAAAACTGCTTGATTGCAACAAGAGGTCCTCCAAGAAGTCTGTCTGACATTGATGAGGCTGGATCAGAGGTGAAGAGCAGAGCAACACTCTCTAGAAAGACTGGAGACTCTAGGACTCTGGAGAATATTTCATGGAAGTCAAGTCAGTTATGGTTTTATCGGTGGGGGCTTGCTTGGTGGTTAACTGGCCTGTGCTCTTGGCAGAAAGGGTTGGAGCCTTGGGCACAGAAGTGATTCAACTGTTTTCTGAGAAAGGAAATATGGGAAAGGTCTTCTGCAAATCCCTCTGCAACTGAACCATGGAAAAAGTCAGACGAGAGGGGGTTAAGATGATACCCATTGCTATTGTTCAACCGGTTGGAGTCAGCAGTGGCAAGTTACTCATCACGTTGAAACATGGTGGGAAGGTAGAAACTGACCACATAGCAGCAGCCGTAAGCCTGAAGCCCAGTGCTGAGTTGGCCGAGAACTGTGGGCTGGAAATAGACCCAGATTTTTGTGGCTTCTGGGTAAATGTAGAGCTATACGCATGCCCAAACATCTGGGTGGCAGGAGATGCTGCATGCTTCTATGATATAAATCTGGGGAGGAGGTGGTTAGAGCACCATGATTATGCTTTTGTGAGCAGAAGATTGGCTGGAGAAAATATGACTGGAGCTGCTAAGGCGTACTGGCATCAGTGTTCTGGAATGATTTGAGCCCTGATGCTGTGTATAAAGCTATTGGCCCACAGTTGGTGTTTTTTCAAAAGCAGCTGTGCAAGACAACCCAAAATCTGCGACAGAGCAATCAGGAGCTGTTACCCGATCAGAGAGTGAAACAGAGTATGAGGCCTCAGAAATTACTCTTCCTCCCAGCACCCCTGCAGTTCCAAGCCTCCTCTCCAAGGAGAGGACTACGGCAAAGGTCACATTTCTGATCCCAGGGACAAAGTGGTCATGGGGATCATGCTATATGGAACATCTTTAACTGAATGCCAATAGCAAGGAAGACCACTGAGGATGGTGAGCAACTTGAAGATCTCAAAGAAGTGGCCAAACTATTCAACATTCATGAAAACTGAAGCCCACAGTGGAATAGACAAGCCCTTCAGTGTCCCTGAGAGTGGGTTGCATGGGTAAAGGAGCATTTTTTAAAAATTCAGTAAACTTTCTCTGTGTATATAAATGTGAGTAATCAAGTCTCTTGTGAATGTTTTCAACCATGTAGGCAAATTCTTAATTTTCACATCATGAAAAAAATCTGATTCTTCTAAAAACAGTTAAAGAATTAGGAATTAGACATTAAACATTAAACAATAAAACACTTCACAAAAAAATGACATTAAAACTTAGGGGTGACCGAGATAACATTTCACAAGCATTTCTTGTAAACCACGTAGTTTTAGACTTCTTCCTAGGCATGTTGGAAATTTGAGTGATTCACATATAATGTTTTTAAAATGGCCGTTGGCCTGTTTTTCTCAGAATATGTTGCATGCAGCTCTTGACTAAAGATTGGGAAACAGATATGCATTGTGAGGGTTGTGTGAGAACCTTCTGTGGGCTTTTGAATAAACGATGTTTCCAGTATTGACTTTACTTTTGGTATCTAGGACACAGCTGAAATTGCTTAGTGCCAATGACTGGCTGTCTCATCTGGAGTAATCTGTCTCACAATCTTTTTTGGCCTAATAGATATTTCAGTCTCACACATTTGCCAGACTTCAGCTTTGTTTTCTTCTCACTGTTTCCTTGAAGAGAACTGATAGTTCACTGGAATGAGAAAATAAAAACAAAATAGCAAACATTACTTTCTAAAACAATAGTGTTTTAAAACTAAGATTACAGTTTAACGCGAGATAGAATAGACTTGTTCATCTAATAAACTTCGGAGCCTTTAATATATATCCAGACATTACCTAATTTAGCATTGAAAAACAATAGTTTTTGTGTTTCCTTTTGCCAGTAGATTGATATTTGGATTATTTCCAGTTTTTGGTGTTTATGAATTAAGCTGCTATAAACATTTTTACTGGTTTTTATGTGAACCTAAGTTTTTGTTTCACTTAGAATTGCTGGATTGTATGGTAAATGTATGTTTAATTTTAAGGAAACTGCAAGACTGTTTTCCAAATTGGGTGGATGTATACTTCATATTCGTGCTAGGAATTGAAAAGAGTTCCAATTGCTCAGCATCATTTTGAGCACTTTATATTTGCCAATTTTAAATATCACAGCCCACAGCCATTTAGGCTGATCACCTAAGGTCAGGAGTTCAAGACCAGCCTGGCCAACATGGTGAAACCTGGTCTCTACTAAAAAAACACAAAAATTAGCTGGGTGTGGTGGCAGGTGCCTTTATTAATCCCAGCTACTCATGAGGCTGAGGCAGGAGAATCACTTGAGCCTGGGAGGCAAAGGTTGCAGTGAGCCAAGATCATGCCATTGCACTCCAGCCTGGGTGACAAAAGAAAAATTCCATCTCAAAAAAGAAAAAAAAGAAAAGTTACAGCCATTATAATAGGTATGTAGTGATATCTCATTATGGTTTTAATTTTGATTTCCCTAATGACTAGTGATATTGAGCATCTTTTCACGTGCTTATTGGCATCCATATGTCTTCGGTGAAGTGTTTGTTCAAATCTTTTGCCCATTAAATAATTTAAAAAATGGTATCACATTTTAAGAACTCTTTATATATCCTGGATACAGGTCCTTTATCAGATTCGCTGTTTGCAAATATTGTCTCATAGTCTGTGGCTTTTCTTTTCATCTCTTGAGATTGTCTTTCATAGAGCAGAAGTTCTTAATTTTGAAGTCAAATTCATCTATATGTTTTTCTTTATGAATTGGTCTTTTGGTGTCATGCATCTTGGGGTATAACTCAGTAGCAAAAGGGAACAGACTACTAATATACAGAACAACCCTAAATTAAGTGAAAGAAGCCTGCCCCCAAAGGCTACATGTTATATGATTCCATTTATTTGGCATTTTGGAAAGACAAAACTAGAAAGACAGAAAGTAGATCTATAGTTGCGAGGAGCTACAGGTGGGAGTAGGGGCAGAGGAGTTGACTGTGAAGAGGAAAGGAGAATTTTTTGGGGGTAATTCTGCTATCCTGTATCTTGATTGTGCTGCAGATGGCATAACTAAATGTGCTTGTCAAAACTTACAGAGCTGTCCACTAAAAAGGGTGGTTTTATTGTATTCTATGTGTTCCCCAAAACTGTTTTATCTACTTCATGGGCACATTACAAATAATTTCCAGCCTCCTTTGTAATTATGTCTGGCTATGTAACTAAATCTTGTGAAGTTATGTGTTCCCTTCCAACACTGTTCCATTAAAACCTCTTGCAAACCACCATTCTTTCACTTCCCGCAGATTCTAGATAGATGTACAAGATCCAGCAACAGATTCTGTGAGGTTGAGATTCTATGGCAGGGTGCAACCATGAGGTTCTATGGCAGGATGCAACCATGAGGTTCTATGTCATTGTAGAACCATGAGGTTCTATAGTTGAGGTTTATGGCATTGTAGAACCATGAGGTTCTATAGTTGAGGTTCTGTGGCATGGTGGAATCATGAGGTTCTATAGTTGGGGTTTATGGCATGGTGGAATCATGAGGTTCTATAATTGAAGTTCTATGGCATTGTGGAACCATGAATTTCTCTAGTTGAGGTCCTATGGCATGGTGAAAGCATGAGGTTCTATAGTTGAGGTTCTATGGCATTGTGGAACCATGAGCTTCTATAATTGAGGTTCTATGGCATGGTGGAATCATGAGGTTCTACAGTTGAGGTTCTGTGGCATGGTGGAACCATGAGGTTCTATGAGGTTCTTTAGTTGAGGTTCTATGGCATGGTGGAACCATGAGGTTCTATGAGGTTCTTTAGTTGAGGTTCTATGGCATGGTGGAACCATGAGATTCTATGAGGTTCTTTAGTTAAGGTTCTATGGTATAGTGGAACCTCCAGGTAGAAGTAACCTGGGTCACTGTGTGACCATATCAGTTGGTGGTCATTCAATTGGATTGTAAAATGAATTAAAAAAAAAATCTTTATTTTGTTAAGCCAACTGAAATTTATTAGGTTTGTTTGTTACAGCACTTTGTATTACTTAGCCTAAACCAAACAGGAACAAGCACTTCCTTACCTGTTAAGGCATATTAAAAGGTTGGAATTTTTGGTAAGAGGATAATGAGGTGATTCATCCATAAGTTTGGAGAGCTTCAGATATCTGTGGATGTGGCATTTGCAGTGGTATGTTTTTTTGACCTTTTGGTTTTAGGAACTCTTTTGCACTTTCATTTGGGCTAGACTGTAACAAGATGTCTGATTTATATGTTGATTAATGGAAGAGGTATATTAAAATATTCTATGTTGAGAGTGTTTTTTTCTTTCTTGTTATGTTTACATAATTTTTTGCTTTGTATTAACTGAACTTATGTTATTAGTTGCTTATAATTTTGGGACTGATAGTTGTCCATGTGTATTGAACCTTTTATCATTATGAATTGATTTATTTCTATCAATGCTCTTTTATAAACAAATTGTTTACTGTTAATGGAATTATACAAGCTTTCCTCAGTATTTGCTTGGCATATACATAACAGTTTTCTTCTTTCATACTGTATATCTTTATGTTACATATATATATTGTTTATAAACAAAATATAGCTGGATTTAGAAAACACAGTCTATAAGTTTCTTTTTTCTTAAATGGGAACATTTGCTCCATAAGTTTTTAAATTAATATATTTGGAATACTCTTTATCATTTTATGATTTTTGTGTATTTCATCCACAGTATGATTTTAGTGAAGGAGTTAATATATAGATCAATGGAACAGAATGGGAAATCTAGAAATAAACTTCTACCTATACCTACTAATTAATTTTCTACAGGATGCTAAAACAATTTCATGGGGAAAGAAACGTCTTTTCAACAATGGTGCTGAAGCAAATGAATGTCTGTATGGAAAAAAAATAAACATCTCAACCCTTCCCTTCCCTTACATACAAAAATTAACTTGAGATGAAGTATAGACGTAAATGGGAAAGTTAAAAAAGCAAGACTTTTAGATGGAAACATGGGTTAAAATCTTTTGGCAACTTTGAGTAGGAGATTTTCTTAGTTATTACACAAAAAGCATGGCTCATAAAATAAAAAAATCAATAAATTAGATCATATTATTATTATTTTTTGAAATGGAGTTTCACTCTTGTTGCCCAAGCTGGAGTGCAATAATGCGATCTTGGCTCACCACAACCTCCACCTCCCGGATTAAAGCGATTCTCCTGCCTTAGCCTCCCGAATAGCTGGGATTATAGGCATGAGCCACCATGCCCGGCTAATTTTTTATTTTTAGTAGAAACGGGGTTTCTCCATGTTGATCGGGCTGGTCTGGAATTCCCGACCTCAGGTGATCCACCCAAAGTGCTGGGATTATAGGTTTGAGTCACCACACCTGACCAACACTCTTCTAATTAAAAAATAAGAAGACAAACTATCCAATTTGAAAATGGGCAAAAAATTTGGACAGATACTTTAGGAAACAATGGTCAATAAGACATGAAAAGGTGCTTGACATATCAGGAAAATAAAAGTCCAAATCACAATAAGATAACACTACATATAATTAGAATGCTTATGGTAAAATTTCTGGGAATACAAATATTGGTGAGAATTTGAAGCAACAAGAATTCTTCTACACTTCAAATTACTTTGGAAGATTGTCACATTTTAAGAAGTACACATATGCCTACCATATGATTCAGGCATTTTATTCTAGGTATAAAATGAAAACATGGATCTACACAAAGATGAATGTTAATAACTGCTTTATGCCCAATAGCCAAAAAGTGGACACAACCTAAATATCTGTGAATGGATAAGTGAAATGTGGAATATCTATACAACTGAATAGTACTCAGAAATAAAGAATGAACTACTGATTCATAATACAGCATGCATCGACCTCAGAATTATTCTAAGTAAAAGGATCAAGACACAAGAAATGGATATTGTATGATGCCATTCATGTAAAAAAGTGCAGAAAATGCTATCTATACAAAATATATAGCAACAATTGTCTGGTACCAGTGGTAGAGAGTGGTATGTAATGTAAAATCACTTGAGGTAGCTTTTGGGGTGATAAAATAGACTGTGTTTTGGTTGTGGCAGTGGTTTCATGGTTGTAACAATCTATCAAAGCTCACTGAATTGCACACATTAAGACAGCTTATTTTAGATATACCTTAATAAATTTGATTAATTTTTTTCATTAGGTTTAGAACTCTTACACCTAATTTGTCTCAGTGTGCATATAATTCCATTTTCTTCTGGTTCCCATTGTTGCACAGGATAAATTGGCTGTCAGTCTCATTATAATTCCTTTGCATGTGATGTCTATTTTTTCTCTTGCTTTATTTAGGATTTCTCTTTTTCACTGTTTTTTGGCAGTTTCATTATGATGTATATTTTTCTTTTTAATCTTGCTTGATATTTATGAGGATTCTGAATTTGTGGAGAGGGATCTTCCAGAGATTTTAGGAACTTGAAGTCATTATTCCTTCAAATATTTCCTATATCATTCTTTTTCCTTTCTCCTTCTATTAAACTCCTTCATTGGACATGCCTTGGGCATTGTTATCTGTTCCTGTACCTTTAAAGTCATGAAAAATTCCAAAGCTTAAAATTACCAAATTTAAAAATTGACTTCCTTTAAGGAATGATCTGTTTTAAATTCTCTTCTTACCTTGTTGCGTTTCTTTCCTTACTTAATTTTTTGACATCTAAATATTCCTTACTTTTCTTGCTAGCTAGCTATAGACATTTAAAAAGATTAAAAATATACTTCACTTGGCATTTTAACTTGCTTTTGGTTGGAGGATTAGTTATGAAACCTGGTCTGTACTATCAGAAAATAGAATTGCATGGTACATATCGCTCCGTTTAAAAGCTGTATCATGATGTGTCTATTAATATTTAAATTATTTCTTTAACAATTATTCCTTAGTCACTACAAAGCTCAGGGTCTAAAATAGTTTCTACAGGCTGAAAAAAAGTTTATGAACACAAAACACATGAGAAAATCCTGGACAGATTTTGCTTTGATGGTATTGGATAATCTGAGGCTCATTTACAATGAGATTGCAATGAGACCTAAAACATTTTAAATTGAACAGGAGATTACATTGTTAAGAGTCCATTATTTCTTAGCAATTCACTTTAGAAAATGTATCTGCATTTCAAAATGATCTCAGAATTATAAAAAGCAAAATTTGGTAGCTGTAAAGAGAACCTTTTGAGACAGTTGTGATATTGGAAGAAAAAGGAACAATTCATTTCTTTTCTCTAGGTTGGTGAAATAATATTTCGGAAATGACAGATCTTACTGATCAAAAGCTTTAACTTTATTATTATTCAACTCATATCAATGTTAAGCCTTTATTCAATAGCCCAGTTATTTTTAATATTTTGGAATTTGATACCTAGTTTGACTTTATAATCCATTTTACTTTATTTTAACACATTTGAGTTTCAGATCCTGTGGTGGTTTTAACCAGGTTTGAGCACTAGCATTCCTAATGTGCACTGAACACATCCTATCTTATGCTTATTTATGCCAGTTTTAGCTGTTTTCCAAATCTCTAAGGTAAATTACTGTACTTGTAGCTTATACAATTGATCACACAGACACACAAAAGCAAATATATGAATGAAATATGCATTCACATTTCGGTCCTTATTGTTAGTCCAGAAATATTTATATAAACATTTTAAATGAGCTAATTTATATCTCTGTATTATTTTTATTACTGATATCAGTGTCCTAAATGTGACTGTTGTTTAATGTTTACTAAGAAAAAGGAGATCTTGAATTTACATCTCATTGTGTATCGTTCTAGAAGATATTCTTTTTTTTGGATAAAATATCTCTAAGTTGTCACCTTTTCCAATGTGTTCTAAAGTTTGTTATTTCTGCATTCATATTTTAGATGCATAATTTTATGTCACGCTATAGTTGTGAAAAAGGACTATTTTATAAGCACTACTTTAAATTTCTAAACAGAATATCAACTGGAAACTTTAGAGCAGTGTTGAATTGTGAAAGGAGCATGGACTTATGTAGGGCTCTAATTTTAAAAAGTATCCATTAATTTAATAAACATTGCTTTAAATTTCTGAACAAAAAATAATATGGAAGATAGAATGAACACAGTTTTGAGGTTTGAGTGTGGCTGTACTCTTCACTGGCTATGTCCACACCAGAAAAAGTATTTTACAAATATTCAATAGCTCGAAGCTAGAATGAGTTGAATATTATCTACCCAACCGAGTTGTAATGCATTTCTATTAAGTATAATATGTATAATGACTATTACATAGGTACTAAAAAATGAGCTTTACTATTTTTGGGTCAACTCTGCAGATTAGTTCAAATTTATTTAATTTCTGGGGCAAGGATTATAAGACTCTACAACCTATGCTTAAAGCTGTATAATACAGCTCGTGGTTAGAACATTTAGTGGCGGTTTCTAAAGGTCTGCACTGAGAAATGCTAATTTCAAGGTCTGTCTTTCTGTATTCCATTTACTCCCAGTGGGTGACAGTCAAGGAACATCATGCAATCCACACAGCTGTGAACAATGAGGAAAGGAACCTCTGCAGCTTAGAGGCAGCAGTCTATCACCCTTTTGTCAGAGAACCTTTGTAGAAGAGTGAATGTTTTTTGCCATTTGAAAATCTCTGTTTCTCATTGTTCAATTCCCACCTATGGGTGAGAACATGTGGTGTTTGGTTTTTTGTCCTTGCGATAGTTTACTGAGAATGATGGTTTCCAGTTTCATCCATGTCCCTACAAAGGACATGAACTCATCATTTTTTATGGCTGCATAGTATTCCATGGTGTATATGTGCCACATTTTCTTAATTCAGTCTATTGTTGTTGAATAATGAGAACTCATGGACATAGGAAGGGGAACATCACACTCTGGGGACTGTTGTGGGGTGGGGGGAGTGGGGAAGGACAGCATTAGGAGATATACCTAATGCTAAATGATGAGTTAATGGGTGCAGCAAACCAATGTGGCACATGGATACATATGTAACAAACCTGCACATTGTGCACATGTACCCTAAAACCTAAAGTATAATTAAAAAAAAAAATCTCTGTTTCTGCAAGATGCCATGCTAGGTACTGTACACAATTAAAATGAGTTCCCATCTCCAAGGAATTTGCAACCATAGACAGCACAGTGAAGACAGGTGTTAACTTGAAGGCAGTACACAAACAGTGAATTCTCAAGTCTCCTCCCCTTCCCTCCCCTAGGCACTGTACACAATTAAAATAGCAGAGTTCCCATCTCCAAGGAATTTGCAACCATAGACAGCACAGTGAAGACAGGTGTTAACTTGAAGGCAGCACACAAACAGTGAATTCTCCCCTTCCCTCCCCTCCCCCTCCCTTCCTTTCCTCTCTGACAGAGTCTCACTCTGTTACCTAGGCTGGAGTGCAGTGGTGAGATCTCGACTCACTGCTACCTCTGCCTGCAGGGTTCAAACGATTCTTGTGCCTCAGCCTCCCGAGTAGTTGGGAGTACAGGCAAGTGCCACCACGCCCGGCTAATTTTTGTATTTTTAGTAAAGACGGGCTTTCACCATGTTGGCCAGGCTGGTCTCGAACTCCTGACCTAGGGTGATCCTCCCGCCTCTGCCTCCCAAAGTGCTGGGATTATAGGCATGAGCCACTGCACCTGGTCAAGATCCTTGTATTTTTAGTATTTTTCTAAGCCCCACTGAAACGTGATTTCTGTTTGAAGCAGCCCATTCTTTTCTGTGAAATAAACCAGAACATCAAAAAGCTATGCAGTAGTCCATATTCAATTTTTTTTTTTTTTTTGAGACAGAGTCTCACTCCATCACCCAGGTTGGAGTGCAGTGGCACGATCTCTGCTCACTGCAAGCTCTGCCCCCTTGGTTCAAGGGAGTCTCCTGCCTCAGCCTCCGAAGTAGCTGGGATCACAGCTATGCCCAGCTAATTTTTGTATTTTTAGTAGAGATGGGGTTTCACCATGTTGGCCAGGCTGGTCTTGAACTCCTGACCTCAAGTGATTCACCTGCCTCAACCTCCCAAAGTGCTGGGATTACAGGTGTGAGCCATCATGCCTAGCTTGATTTGGTTTGTTCCCCCAATTCCTTCTAAATTTCTTTTGTATCTGCCCCTCCAGTTAATTTCATTGTTGGATGCATATATTTTTGTAATGCAACCCATTCTTGCATTTATTTTAGGGAGGCAAGTGAAGTTGTCACCTACTGTACAATACAGCGCCCCTTGTATGAAGATCCAAGACACATATGGAATTTAAAGATTTAATTATCACTCCTTTGGAGGATTTGTTGGCCATCAGCAACTTGGGTTTAACTTGGGTCCAATTTTATAATTTTAGTAAATTATAATAATATCTATAACTATATACTAGTGCTTGGTCTTATTGTTTAGATATAGTCATAGTTTTTCTTGTTTAATTTTTATGTGTTTATTTTTTATTTTGTTGAATTAATTTTGTCTTTCGTCAGTATTTGTCAGTTCCTCATTTTTTTTGTGTCTTTCTGTATATGTAAATAGGTAATTCCTCTAAATAACATTTCTTTTATTATCAACATTCTGTCAGTGCTAGTTTACTCTTTGTATTAATTCCTGACAAATTTTTCAGTTTAATATTCAGGGTAATATTTTTAACATATTAAAAAGAATTAAGGAGGAAGAGAAATTGGAAGTATGTAAAGATGGGAAAGCTTAATAGTTGTAGCTATTTGGGAAGACAGTGATGTGAAGGAAATAATTATTACCTACTTATATAAAATTCAGTATTCCTTATAGTTTCAAAGAGCTAGTCTTTTAAGAAACAATTGCCATTTTTTAAAAAAATAAAAATATACATCCCAAAGAGATAATTTCTGAGGTTATAAATCACAATGCTTACAGTTGAGTACTTTGTGAATCCCCTAACTTCCTTCCCCACAAATAAGCAATTTTTTCTACCATTTAGATAATCAAAATATGCTTTGCTTCTGGGGATTGATGAAACTGCCATTTAATTAAAGAATAGTTTTTAAAGCAAATTTCGTTTGATCACTTCCCTTAAGCATAATTCTTGACTAGTGTGTCCCTCATGGAACTCTTTTAGTAATCTCACTGCTTGAAGAAAATCTTAGCTATAGTTTGAAGTCATCAAAAATTTATTAATATTTATTCATTTTTTAGTTGTGTATCATCCTTTTCATCTTTAGCAAAATGATGATAATATTCTTAGGTGATCTACCACAGGGGTATGCAGTTAATTACTCTATTGTCTTTGAAATTCTTTTTTTTTTTTTTTTTTTGAGACGGAGTTTTGCTCTTGTTGCTCAGGCTGGAGTGTAATGGTGTAATCTAGGCTCACTGCAACGTCCGCCTCCCGAGTTCAAGCAATTCTCCTGGCTCAGCCTCCTGAGTAGCTGGGATTACAAGCATGCGCCACCATGCCCAGCTAATTTTGTATTTTTAGTAGAGACGGGGTTTCTCTATGTTGGTCAGGCTGATCTCCAACTCCCGATCTCAGGTGACCGGCCTGCCTTGGCCTCCCAAAGTGCTGGGATTACAGGCGTGAGTCACCACACCCGGCCAGAAATTCTTTTTTTGGTGTCCATTCTGTCCTGGTTTTCCCTTGCCTCACTGGCTTTCCTTTTTAATTTACCTGCTTAGTACTTAAAAAAACAAAACAAAACAAAACAAAACAAAACAAAACAACCTCCCTGACCTTTGAAAACTGGAATACTCCTTGGGCGCTTTTCTTCAGACCAGCTCCTTAAGAGACCTCACACGGTCTTGTGACTTAAAAATATCATGTTGACAACTTCAAAATTTATATCTCCAGACCTTGCCCCTAAACTGCAGTCTTGTGTATGATATTTGCAGCTGAATCTCAAATCTTTCACTTTTCTTTTTTTTCTTGCTCTGTTGCCCAGGCTGGAGTGCAGTGGCATTATCTTGGCTCACTGCAACCTCCACCTCCTGGGTTCAAGTGATTCTTCTGCCTCAGCCTCCCAAGTAGCTGGGATTACAGGCATGTGCCACCATGGCTGGCTAATTTTTTTTGTGTGTGTAGTTTTAATAGAGATGGGGTTTCACCATGTTGGCCAGGCTGGTCTCAAACCCCTGACCTCAAGTGATCTGGCCGCCTCAGCGTCCCAAATTGTTGGAATTACAGGTGTGAGCCACTGTGCCTGGTCAACCCTTCCATTTCTTAAACTTAGTTTCCAATTATTTCCAAAGCTGGATCCTCTCAGAATCTTTCCTAAGTCAGGTAAATGCAGATAGTTGTTCAGGCCAAAAATCTTGGCGTTATCTTCAACTCTGCTTTTAATTTCACATCCCAAATACAATCTGTCAGTCTTCCTATTGGTTCATTTTCAAGATATGTCAAGAATCTGACTGATAACTATTGTTATCACTCTGATCCAAACCACCACCGTATTAGACTTGGATAATTGCAATAGCCTCCTATGTTAGTCATGACACTAACTGTTTAGCAAACAACTCCAAAGTCTCAGAGGTTTAGTGCAATAAATGTTTATCGTTTTCTCACATGACAGTGAGTAGGTGAAGGAGCTCTGATCCACATGGCCATTGAGGGTCCCAGAATTCTTCCATATAGTGGAGCTCTCTTTCTTTACAACATGGAATTAATTCCATACTGGATTCTCTCCATCTGGCAGAGAGTGTGTATGTGTTTTCTCATGGGCCAGGACTGGAAGTAGAGTAGCATCATTTCCGACTACTTCTTTCTGGCCGGAAGTCAGTTGCGTGGTTCTATCCAGCAAGGGAAACTGGGAAATAGCATGTAGCTGTGTATTAAGGGAAGCAATAAAATTATTTCATGAACACATGACAGTCATGTGATCCTGTGAAAATGTAAGAATCAAATTGCTTTATTGTTTAATATTTTCCAGTGTTTTCCTTCTCTCTCTGTCTAAAAAACAAAACAAAACAAAGCAAACAAAAAAAGAAACAACTCAACACGTACAGTGGGCTATGGCGCCCTGCATGATCTTTGACTTTATTTCCTACTTTTCTTCCCCTTGTTCTGTCCTCTCCAGTCAAACTGGCTTCTTTTTAATTTTTTTTTTATTTTTAATGTTTGTGGGTACATAGTAGGTGTATATATTTATGGGCTACATGAGCTATTTTGATACAGGCATGCAATGTGTAACAGTCATATCATGGAAAATGGGGTATCCATCCCCTTAAGCATTTATCCTTTGAGTTACAAACAATCCAATTTTACCCTTCATTATTTTAGAATGTACAATTAAATTATTATTGACTATAGCCACCCTGTTGTGCTATCAAATAATAGGTCGTATTCAGTCTTTCTATTTTTTTTTTTTCTGTACTCATTAACCATTCCCACCTGCTCCCCACCCTCCCACTACCCTTCCTAGCCTCTGGTAACCGTCATTCTACTCTCTATCTCCATGACTTCAATTGTTTTGATTTTTAGATCCCACAAATAAGTGGGAACATGTGGTGTTTGTCTTTCTGTGCCTGGCTAATTTCACTTAACATAATGATCTTCTGCTCTATCCGTGTTGTTGCAAATGACAGGCTCTGGTTGTTTTTTGTTTTGTTTTATTTTTTGTTTTTTGGTTTGTTTGTTTTACACCCTGGCTTCTATGATGGTCTTTGAATGTGCCAGGCATGCTCCCACCTCAGGGCCTTTGCACTGGCTTCTGCTCCCTGTAGTATGTTTCTTCTAGATAGCTGCATGGCTTTCTGCCTCACTGTCTTCATATCTTGGTTCAAATACCACTTTCTCAGTGAGTTCATGTCTGTTCACCCAAGTTAAAATTGCAACCAGCACTCTCAGTCATTCTTTTTTTTTTTTGAGATGGAGTTTTGCTCTTATTGTCCAGGCTGGAGTGCAATGGTGCAATCTTGGCTCACTGCAACCTCCGCCTCCTGGCTTCAAGCTATTCTTCTGTCTCAGCCTCCCAAGTAGCTGGCATTATAGTCATCCACCACACCTGGCTAGTTTTGTATTTTTAATAGAGACGGAGTTGCACTATGTTGGTCAGGCTGGCCTTGAACTCCTGACCTCAAGTGATCCACCGGCCTTGGCCTCCCAAAGTGCTGGGGTTACAGGTGTGAGCCACCGTGGCTAGCCACTCTCAGTAATTGTTATCCTGCTTCTCTGCTTAATTTTTTCTGGGCATTATCATGTTCTGTCATATGATTTATTTATTTTGTGTATTGTTTTTTCCCCTCAGACTAGAATGTGAGCTCCAACAAGGTAGGGATTTTGTCTGTTGTGTTCATCGCTACCCTAGGAATAGTACCTGTCGTTTAGTAGGTACTAAATAATAATTATAGTAAATAGGATTACAAACTTATAAAAGTATAATAATAATGATTTGTCAAGTGAATGAATTCTTTATTCTCAAGAACTTAAAAATCAAGCTAGGAAGAGAGAGAGACAACTGTAATGTATCACTACAAGAGAAAGATGTCAAGAGTCATAGAAACAAAGGAAAGACTGATTTGTCTCTGCCTAGAATCCATCAGATACCACAATGGGCGCAATGTTTATCTCGGCATTGATGAACGAGACAGTGTCCTCTAGGTTTTGAGGAGAGAGCCTTTCTCGGGAGAAAAATGTCACAAACAAAGGCTTGAAAGCAGGAGTATTGTGACATTTGGGAAACAACTGAGAAATCTGAGGAGACTGGAGATAAATATGTGTACCTATATTTAAGAATGGGAAAATTAGGTTGAAATACTAAGTTAGTCCAAAAGTGTCTAGCACTATAACAGATTTGGATTTCACGCTGCTGGCGGTGGAGAAACTTTGCAGTCCTTAGTAGGATTATGCTGAGTCCAGGTGTATGCATATGAAAAATAGACTTGGTGAAGAGTGCAGCAAGACTGAAGGGCAAGTGGCCTGGAACTCAGGTGAGAGGCTATTCTGATACCCACAACAGAAATGACTACCTGATCTAAGATAATGTTAGATATGAGTTCTAAATTTCTTTTCAAAGAATCAATATGTCAGTATGTTCAATTCTTTGCGTTCTACTTTTAAACTTAACTTCCTCATAAAGCAACCTTTTTCGATTGCATGCTGCACCCGGACTCATTTCAATCACCTGCTCCACCCTGACTCATTCCGATTACCTGCTCCATCCTGACTCATTCTGATTACCTGCTCCACCCTGACTCATTCTGATGACCTACTCCACCCTGACTCATTACCTGCTCTGTCATAACCATTTTTCCAGCCAAACCACTCACCCTGTCACTCTCTTTAAATTAGTCAATCGGAATTAGTTTAGCCTGTGTGGTCTAACCCTAGCCAATAGGGGAACGACACAGCAGCAGGGGCCACGTGCGTCAGGGATAAGAACCCTTTCCCGTCCCTTGTCCAAGTGTGCGCTCACAATTCCTCCATCTGTAAGGGCTTACCCTTCTATAGCAGTACGTTGCCTTGCTGAGAATTAAAAAGAAAATTTTATATTCGAGTGCTATTTCTTTTGTGGCACTGAAACTTTATATATAACAATAAGATATTAAAAAGGGCTCATATGGATAAATCTAATCTACCTGACCTAAGATACTCAACAAGGGGACATGTGGGGATTATGGGAGCTACAATTCAAGATGAGATTTTGATACAGGAGCTAAAAAATTATTTAAGCAGTTAGTAAGGGTAAGAGATCCTCAGGAAGGCTACCTTTTTAACAAAAAGCAGCCCCCAAGTCATTTCTTTTCTAACAAAGAGCAGACTGAAAAATCAAGCTGCAGACATGGAAAAGCAAGCTAGAAGCTTGCACTGGTAAATGCCAGCAGCTGTGTCAATAGGAAAAGGCTACCTAGGGACCAGGCGTGTTCACCATGGTGGCTACATCTTCTTTTTGTCAACCATGTGTACAGTAAAGCGGCAGGAAGGATGGCACTGACCAGGTAGAGAATCCATTGGCATAATAAAAGATTAGGGTGGGGTGGCTAGCTTCTTCGTGTGCTATGTAAATGGAACACCTGGTCTGACTAATCTTTTGGACCCTATGTAAATCAGACACTGCCTCCTCGAGCCCGTCTATAAAACCCCATACAACCATGGAACAGGAAGACCCACTTGGGAGCCCCTCTCTCTCTGCAGGAGAGAGAGCTTTTCTCTTTTCTCTCGCCTGCTAAACCTCTGCTCTTAAACTCACTTCTTGTGTGTCCCTGTGCTTGATTTCCTTGGCGTGAGATGACGAACCTCGGGTATTTACCCCAGACAACGACGCCGCTTCACTATGGGTGGGGACGCAGCCAAACCACATCAAAGGAAAAGACTGATGGCTCTCTCTCTTTCTGTGGGGCAGCCTGAAGTTATAGGACACACCCCTCATTATTCGATGCTGCTGAGGAGAACAAGCCCCAAGCTCAGGCTAGCCTGCTAGAAGACAAAACACCATCAAGTTGCCCCAGCTGAGTATATTAGATCATTCAGTCCCTAGCTGACCTGCTAGCTGACGAAAGAAGCATGGGCAAGTCCAGAGATCAGTGGTGCTTGGTCCAGATAAGCAGAACTGCTCAAAATTCCATAGATTCAAAGTTTTGGAGTAGTTTGTTACTCATCAGTAGTTAATGGATACAAATATCTTAAAAATTTACAATACTTATGAACATAATATTAACAATGAGAAAAGAAATAACCTACATAACCAAAACAACTGCAATTAAAAGTATAAATTCTGTTTGAAAAAAAGATATTCAACAAGGGCTCATATGGACAAATCTAATCAGTCGTGAAGATATAATCTAAATTTCTTGCCTATCTCTAAATGGTAGTGGAAAGAACTCTGTCCAAATGTGGCTACCCTTTAGAACTTAGAGATGATTGGGACTATTGGCTTTGGCTTAAATTTAGCATTATACTTCTCCATCCATGTAGAAACTGTTTCTAATACTTTCCACGGCCATTAGAACAAGGTCTTTAAAGTTTGAATCTCCAGCAGTTTATTGTGAAGATACTATTTTGTGAACAAAAAAAAGACATGGACATTTACATGACTAAATGTTGACAAATGGTTTGATTTTGAATTTGATCCTAATTCGTCAGGCCTATTTAGCCTTTCTCAAACAAACTTCATCATCTATAAATGGTTTATGTCACAATCGACTTTATTCTGTGCAATTTAAAAAGCATATATTAAATACGATCTTCACATGGTAAGGTGCTACAAACATACAAAACATGACTCATACGCAGAGAAAAGCATTCCAGTCACGGTGCCTATCTGTCACTGGACCATTCCAGTCATCCCCATAATCAAGTGACAATAGAACTTGTGGGCCTTGAAAATAATACTTAATAGAATTGCTTCTCTGGCAAGAAGCCATTCATGCTTATATTGACTTTCTAAATCTGAATTGAATGATTTCCAAAAGATTGTCTTTTAGTTTTTGTTGTTTCTAAATGTTCTGCATTTTAAAATTTAGCAGTAATGTGATATTGGATATTCTAAGTTGTGTGCTTGTGTATGTGTGTGCTTATGTCATGGGTATGGGGCTGATGAGTAACTAGGCTTTGACCAAGTAGGTATTAAGGAATCAAGACCATCCATCAGTTTTTAAGTGACATAATATGCTTATCCCGAGAGATAGTATAAAATCCAGAAAAATTCTTGCTTTTATTTTTTTAATGATAAAATCTGTTTCTTAGTAACACTCTCTTTCTTTCCTTTTTCTTTTTTTTTCTTTTTTTGAGAGAGAGTCTTGCTCTGTCACTTAGGTGGGAGTGCAGTGATGTGATCTTGGCTCACTGCAACCTCCATCTCCCAGGTTCAAGCGATTCTCCTTCCTCAGCCTCCCAAGTAGCTGGGATTACAGGTGCACACCACCATGCTCAGCTAATTTTTGTATTTTTAGTAGAGATGGGGTTTCAACATGTTGGCCAGGTTGGTCTCAAACTCCTGACCTCATGTGATTCTCCTGCCTCAGCCTCCCGAGTAGTTGGGATTATAGGCACGCACCACCACATACAAAACACCAAATTTTGTATTTGTAGTAGAGACAGGGTTTCACCATGTTGGCCAGGATGGTCTCGGACTCCTGACCTCATGTGATCCTCCCACTTTGGCCTCCCAAAGTGCTAGGGTTACAGGCACCGCACCTGACTCTGTATCTTAATAACACTTTCTCATTAACCATATCTATATATTAATAGTGAAGAAATGTCAAAGCCCAAGTTTACCAGAAATTGCACATTTAAAGCATCTTCTGCTGTAAAACATCCTGGTGTAAAAATCATGCCCTTTCTTAGCCCTGGGGAAACTGGTGGTCTAAAGTGTCTGAGCCTGGATTATAACCCCACTGTGAGTTCGTTTCACACTGAGTAGTAGAACTCAATAAAAATATACTTGACTAAGTTCTGGGCATTGATGGTATTTCATTTTTGTGGTTGTTCTTAACTTCACTGGACTAAGAAATAACCTTGTTCTGGGAGTGTAAATAACAGTCTTCTCATAGCTTTCTCATCCTTTCTCAGCTCCTGTGCTGGGTTCTTATTCTTCCTCTGGCTTTCCCAGCACAAGCCAAGTACCCTGAAATAAGAAACTTCTTTTGGAATCCTGACCTTAGCAGTCACCATCACCACATAGCAAACTGCTGCAGATGTTTCTCTTTTCTTTTTGTCTTTGTATAATCATTACATTAAGAGGCTTTGCATCCTATTGGGTTCTCACTTTTCGTTTTATTTGGGAGGAAATTATATGGCTTTAGAAAGTTAAGTAGAGCATTTTTTCCCAATGTTATAAGCCTTGTGAAGAAATATAACAGCATGGGAGGCATACTTACATCATTTTAGAGTAGAGCCTAAACAAATAAAAAAATACTCTCCATAGGAAAGTGAAATAGGACATTGTTTAATAGTTGTTACTTTAGGAGAAAATACTGGAGTTTTATATTTTGTGTAAAACATTTTTTTAAATTTAAAACGTTACTTTTTTTTTTTTTTTTTTTTAAAGAGGCAGTGTCTTGCCCTGTCGTCCAGGCTGGATTGCAGTGTTGCTATCTTGGCTCACTGCAACCTCGACCTCTCGAGGATCAAGCGATCCTCCCACCTCAGCCTCCTGAGTAGCTGGGACCACAGGCATGCACCACCATGCCTGGCTAATTTTTGTATTTTCTGTGGAGACGGAGTTTCGCCATGTTGTCCAGGCTGGTCTCGAACTCCTGGGCTCAAGCTATTTCATTGCCTTGGCCTCCCAACGTGCTGGGATTACAGGTGTGAATCACTGCACCTGGCTTATATTCTGTTTGAGAAGACTTTTGATATTTCCAACAAAAATGGTAACGTCACAGCAGCAATCATTTGTGTGGAAGGGTGAACTGATGATCACCAAGGAAGTTGATAAGTCCTAATCCAGGCAGGTTCAAGAATTAGGCTGTGAAGAGGGTTGAAGCAAATAAATCTGAAGGAGCTTATTAATAAAGCAAGAGATCCTGAAGGCTACATGTTCTCAGATAGTATTACAATATTCCATGATGGCAAAAAATTTTTTGGTGTATAATTTTCTATGTAAGATTTCCATAATACACAACCCATTCCCAGTGTTCTATTCCTGAACTGCTATATTAGAACAGTGCCTGGTGTGTAGTAAGTGCTGAATAAAAGCTTTAGTGAATGAATAATTCTTGATACATTTTGGAGGTGATATTTACTGAGCAGTTACTTTGAGCCAGGCACTTTTCTAAGCACTGATAATATGGTGGAATATACATATACTTGAGTAAAACAATTAGATTTTCATGGGGATTCTTGTTCTTCTTCCCATTGGGATTTATAAGCCATTAAACCATAGGCGGCACTTCTCCAAAAGTGGAGGACGTGTTGGAATCTGATACTTCTTCTTCTTTTTTTTTTTTTTTTTTAAGACAGAGTGTTGTTCTTGTCGCCCAGGCTGGAGTGCAATGTGGCATGATCTTGGACGATTACAATCTCTGCCTCCAGGTTCAAGTGATTCTCCTGCCTCAGCCTCCTGAGTAGTGAGTAGCTGGGACTACAGGCACCCAGCACCATGCCTGACTAATTTTTGTATTTTTAATAAAGACAGGGTTTTACCATGTTGGCCAGGCTGGTCTCGAGCTCCTGACCTCAGGTGATCCGTGGGCCTCAGCCTCCCAAAGTGCTGGGATTACAGGTGTGAGCCACTGTGCCTGACCATCATTCATTTTTTGGATTTTCTGAGATATGAACTGGTACTATATTAGCTCATCAGAAAGTTAGATTGACATTGTAGATGACATTAATTTGCCATAGATATTCACTCAAAGAATGACAACATATATCCTAAGCTTTTACTTTTAGAAGATTATTATTTTAAAAAAGCCACATGAAATAAATTGTTATTGAAGATACTTAACATTTAACAGCTTTCATTATGTTGTTAAATATTCTCAATAAAGTAACTGGCAGGAGCCTTTCTCTCCTGAAAATGAGAAGTGCAATAGGTAATAATCATTTTCTTTCTTTACTTTCCATTTCATGAATAGTTTTACTATTTTTGTGGGAAGCCAAATGTTAAATTTTATATTTAGCTCATCTTCTACCAAGAATTAAAAAAAAATTTCTTTCTGACAGTTTTATAAAGGAAGTATACCTTAAAGAGTCCTTAAAAAGTATGTTTTAAAGGTTGCCATGGAAATGGTAAGATTGAGAAAAATAACTATTTGGCTTTTTTTCCTTTGACTTTCTAATGACTTTATAATGAAGCTGCGTATTGATTTTATAATGAAGCTACATTACTGATATTTGCCAAGGGATAATATAAGGATGAATCTTTTTACAGCTTTGGAATATAAAGGCTATTTGAAATCTTTCCCATCCCCAAAACCTTCTCTTGACCCCCTCTTCTCCCATCAGCTCTTGTCTAATTTCTGTACCTTTCTCACTAGCAAACTTCTTTGAAATGGTTATACATACTTTCTGTCTTCTCTTTCTTTACGGAGCCCACTCCATTAGGGCCTCCTTTCCGTGCTTCTATTAATACAAGTGTTTCTGTTCCATGTCCTCTGTGTAGCTAAATTCAGGGGCCAATTCCCAGTACTCATCTTACCTTGACTGAGTAACAGCATTTGACGTCATTGGTTGTTTCCTTCTTTGAAGCTGTGTCCACGTCTATTCACCACCATAGCCCTCCCTTTTTGTTTTAGATGGACCTCATTGGATGGCTGCTGTGCAGTTTTCTCTGCTGGATTCTACTCAGCCTATCATGACCTCAAATATTGCAGTCTTGCAGGGGATAGCCTTTGGATCTTTTCTCTGTCTATATTCATTCACTTGGTTATCTCATCTTTTTTTAAAAATCAAAATTGGTACATTTTATTTGTGTAAATTATATCGCAATAAAGCTGATATTTTAACAAACAAAGAGTAAACTAAGTCATACATTACTTTAATTTTTAAAATTATCCGTACTTATTCTGTTGAGATATTATTATTATTTATATTTTTTTATTTCCATAGGCTATTGGGGAACAGGTGGTGTTTGGTTACATGATTGTTCTTTAGTGGTGCTTTGTGAGATTTTGATGCAGCCATCACCCGAGCAGCATACACTGCACACAATTTGTAGCCTTTTATCCTCACCCTCTTCCCATCATTTCCCTCTGAGTCCCCAAAGTCCATTGCATCATTTTTATGCCTTTGCATCCTCATAGCTTAGCTCCCACTTATGAGTGAGAAGATATGATGTTTGGTTTTCCATTCCTGAGTTACTTCACTTAAAATAATAGGCTCCAATCTCATCCAGGTTGCTGCAAATGCCATTAATTCACTCCTTTTCAAGGCTGAGTAGTATTCTATCACATTTTAAACCCTATACTTCAAAATATCAGAAAGTCCTATCAGCTCTTTCTTCAAAATATATCCTAATTTTGAGCTATCAATGATGTATTTTTAGTTCAAGGCAGTTTCGTTTCTTACTAGGTCTACAACAATCAGTTTTTATTGTATTTTCCAGTTTCTTCTCTTGCTTTCCTCACCCTAGGGCCACCAATGCCTTATAGTTTCATTCAGAATGAAACCGAAGTGCTTGCCATGACATTTAACGTGCTCTCTGAAATGAACTTGACTTATTTCTCTTTCTGCATCTCTTAGCAATCTTGACCTCCCACAGAGTACTTCAGCCACACTTGCCTCTTTGTGATATCATTAGTCATGCTAAGTCTTCTGGGGCTGTGGCATATAGGGCTTCTTCTGCCTGAAGTACTTTCACCTGACAACTTGTTACCGCACTCTTACTTCATCCAGGTGTTTTCTCAATGTCGCCTAATCACAGAGTCCTTCCCCGCCCCTCAATCAAAAACATGGGACCTGCCAGCCTTTTCACTACTCATCCTCTTACTCACCTTTATTTTCTTTAAAGCAGCAGTCCTCAGCCTTTTTGGGGACCAGTTTCTTGGAAGACAATTTTTCAGTGGATCAGAGAAAGGGGTGGGGTGATGGTTTCGGGATGATTCAAGTGCATTACATTGATTTGTACTTTATTTCTAGTATTATTACATTGTAACATATAATGAAATAATTATACAGCTCACCTTAATGTAGAATCAGTGGGAGCCCTGAGCTTGTTTTCCTGCAACTAGACCATCCCATCTGGGGGTGATGGGAGGCAGTGATAGATCTTCAGGCATTAGAGTCTCATAAGGAGCCTGCAACCCAGATCCCTTGCATGCACAGGTTACAATAGGGTTCATGCTCCTATGAGAATCTAATGCCACCATTGATCTGACAGGAGGCAGAGCTCAAGCAGTAATGTGAGCGACCCCAAACAACTGTAAATACAGATGAAGCTTCGCTCACTTGCCCGCTTCTCACCTCCTGCTGTGTGGCCCTGTTCCTAACTGCTGTGTGGACCAGTACTGGTCTGTGGTGCAGAGGATTGGGGACCCCTGCTTTAAGTCACCTATCAATATTAATTATCTATTGATTCAGTTGAGGCTACCTTTCTCCAGTAGGATGTAGCCTCCCTAATAGCAGAGATGTTGCCTTTGTGTTTGAAAGTATATCGTCAGTGTTGGAAGAGTGCCTGACCTATATATAGCAGGTACTCAACAAATTTTGTTTCCAATGAATGAATGGAAGAAATAATGAATGGGTTTTAGTGTGTTGGAATGGAAGTGTTTGCCATTCTCATGTATCCATAAAATGCTGGTTGTGGCTATATGATTAATAAACTTGATGATGCTTCACCCTGGGCATCCCGCATTCCTCTGGTGAGCCCATGCAGAGGTAATGGAAGGGTCATTCTAAATGCTTTTTGCTGGAAGAGTATCTTGCTGCTTGGAGTTCTCCTGGGAAACTGATCCACTACTGCTGAGAAACATGATTGCTGTGTAGTTTCTACAGCAACATCATTGATGATCACGCCCATTCCATCAAGAATGGATCAGAGATTGAGCAGGAGCCATACTCTTTGGTTGCTTCTTCACAAGAGCAGGATTTATTTTCAACTCTATGTAATTATTTGCTGGAACCTCATTTTGCAGAACCGTTATTTTACAGTGGGGGTACTGGGGAAAGTTATTTAAACTGCTCTAAAATAAGGACACATTGGAAGTGTTTTCTCTGTAAAGGAAATCGTCCAAATTTGACTTTTGAGTCAACATTTTTATTGGATATTTAGGGCTGATCAGAATTGCTTGCAGCCCAAATAAAACATCAGTCAGAGGGATACATTTTACTGGTAGAAATTCATGACTTCATTGGATTAAGATTTTATAGGATTTTTGTGATCTATATCTCTTCAAGTTACAGTTTGACAGAAGTTGCATTAAATCTGCCATTTTCAGATGAATCCTGAAGATGGAGAAATTATAAATAATTTTTATAAATGATAAAGCTATGTTCTTCTCTAGCAGTGAATGCCACAGTCAGAATAAATAAATAATTTAAATGCTTATTTGAGATCAGAATTGCTTTCAGGAAAACATACCATTAAAGCTAATGACAGAAAAGTCATAATGGAATAAATATTACAACAGGAAGATGATTAAAATTCTCCAAAGGAACTTTGTACATTTAAAAATTAATAAAAATTAATGCTATTTGCTATTTGATTCATTGAAAATATTCCATGTTTAGTAGGGAAAATATTTGTTAGACTTTTGGTGATGTATTATAAAATATGATAAGTTAGAATAGCAAAAACTATTATGACTGTTTTTTGAAGAATGTAGAATAATTACAAAAGGAAACCTAGAAGACAACACATTACTGAAACATTGATAATGATAGTGTGTAAAATCAAATTATTTCAAATTTAAAATTACTATAAAATTTAAAAAATTAAATGAAAGAAATGTGAACATTTTGACACATAAATTACATTTATTTTTCATGTTTTTTCCAGTCCTTATCTAAGTCCATACTCATGTTTAACAGACATAGTCATAAGGTACATGCAATATTATAGCTATAATTTTCACTTAAAATCCTATATATTTTTATATCTTGCTACGTGACCTTTTATGAATATCATTTTTTGTTTGTTTTTGAGACAGAGTCTTGATCTGTTGTGCAGGCTGGAGTGCAGTGGCGCGATCTCGGCTCACTGCAACCTCCGACTCCTGGGTTCAAGTGATGTCCCACCTCAGCCTCCTGAGTAGCTGGGATTACAGGTGCACGCCACCATGCCCGCCTAATTTTTGTATTTTTTTTTTAGTAGAGACAGGGTTTCACTATGTTGGCTAGGCTGGTCTTGAATTCCTGACCTTGTGATCCTCCTGCCTCAGCCTCCCAAAGTGCTGGGATTACAGGCGTGAGCCACCGTGCCTGGCCATGAATATCATTTTTAGTGATCACTTGCTATTTCATTCAGGAGATTGCTGGAATTTGCTTAAACTACTTTTCTAATTCTGCACTCAGTCACTTTCTGTTTGCTTTCTGAGTAGGCGCTCACAATATTTAGTTATAATAAATAACTCCCTATGTGGTGTGATTGGAGTAATGACAAAAGAGATTTCTCATTTCAAAGTTTCCATGTTAGGTTATACCATGGCCTGGATCAGTTAGCATGTTTGTTCCAGCCAAAATATAAAAAATACATTTTGAACAGAGAAGACACGACAATAGGGTTTGAACCTAGGCTCAACTCGGGAGACCAGATCTGGTGGGTTGACATTGAGAAAGGATTTTGAGTAAGGATGGACACCCCCAAGGGTCAGAGGGGACACCTCATTTGCAGTATAAAATCTGTTACTGGACAAGGTATTAAAATTGTACAATTTTTATGGAGTTTGGTTTTATATAGATGAAAAATTTATAAATGAAAAGAAACAGCTATAAATAATTTTTTTCCTGTCTTTGGGCTGAAAGAAGTTTAAGGAGATGTTACTGATTCACAATGCATATCATAATGTGGGCAGAAAAATAATAAATTTACCTAATCCTAAATGTACTATAACACAGGAACATGACTGTGATACGGTGGTTCAAATCAGTAAAGTCAGAGCTGCACTTGTCAGTCCTGTTGTTTGTCATTAAATCATGAGGAAAATAACAATGACTAGCAAGATTTTAGACACTGATCTATTTTTTCAGATTCTTTCACAGTCCAAATGACCAAGACATCACTGGAACAAGAGTTCATTTAAATTGTAAGGCAGTATACAAGCAGCAATTAAATGATATCTTTTTCCATTAATGGCTGCGTTATAATTTAAAAGCTAATTGTTGTTCACCTATGTCCAGCGGTGGCCATTTATGACCAAAATTATAATACTCAATTTTAAGGATTTAGAGCAATGAAGTAAATTGAAAATTACGTGAATTGTAAATCATGTGTATAAATATAGCAGTAATTATGTTCATTTACTCATGTAAAATATTTTTTGAGCTTTTTGTGTGTGTCAGACACTATTTTAGGGAACAAAGTGGTGAATAAAACAAAGTCCTTACCCTCATGGAGTTTATTTTCTAGTGGAGTGACATAGACACTAAACAAGCAAATACAATACACAATTTCCAATTTTGAACACATAATAAAAAATAAAACTAAAAACACTGGAAGAAGACCTGGTTTATATAGGGTGGTCGGAGAAGGTCTTTCCAAGTTTGAGATACTTGAATCAACACCTAAAGAGGGGACAGAACCAGCCTGCCATTAAGAGGTAAAAGATGCTCCAGGTGAAAGAATCACATGTGCCAAGGTGTTGTAGAAGCATTCTGGGCATTGCCCAGGGAAAGTGATGAAGCAGGTGGGAATGGAGCAGAGTGACTGAGGTTAGGAGTGGTCTGAGAGGAGACAGGGAGGTTGGGCGGCTGGTGGTGCAGATGGTGTAGGAGCTTTAGACCACTTTGATTATTTTGGTTTTTTTTCACCCAGGGTGAGACAGGAATCCATTACAGGATTTTGAACAGAGGAAGGACATGCCTGGTTTGTTTTAAAAATTTGACTCTGCTGTGTGGAAAATAGGCAATATCAAGATGAGGAGCAGAAAAAGAGAGGCCTGTGAGCAATCTCTATAGAAAAGAGGCAACTTTGGCTTTGACATGGTGGAAGTGGTCAGATTCAGGATGTATTTAGAAGGACGAGCTGATAGGTCTTCAGACAGCATAGTGTGATGTTAAGTGAGACGGCAAGGACAACTGATGCTTCTGCGCTGAGCATCTGGTAGGCTGAGGTTGCCTTTTGCTGAAATACAGAACAGTGTGGAAGAATCAGTGTGGTATAGGTGCAGCTGGGACCAAGAGCTTGATTTGGGATGTGTGAATTCATGATGCCTATTAACCATCTAAATGGAGGTGTTGCATAGACAGTTTAAGATATATCTAAAGCTCAGAAGTTTGTTCTGGAAATATAAATATTTTAAGTCTGTTCATAAAGCAAGAGCATCAGTGATATGGTTAGGCTTTGTGTGCCCACCCAAATCTCATCATGAATTATAATCCCCAGGAGTTTAGGGAGAGACCTGGTGTGAAGTGGTTGGATTATGGGGGTGGTTTCCCCCATGCTGCTATCGTGATAGTGAGTGCATGCTCATGAGATCCAACGGCTTTATAAGTGGTCGTTTTTCCTGCTCTAACACACACTTGCTCTCTTGCCTGCTGCCATGTAAGACATACCTTCTTCTCCTTCCGCCATGATTGTTAAATTTCCTGAGGCCTCCCCAGCCATGTGGAACTCTGAGTCAATTAAACCTCTTTCCTTTGTAAATTACCCAGTCTCGGGAAATTCTTTATAGCAGTGTGAAAATGGACTAATGCAATCAGCAAAGACTGAAACTGAGTAATCATATCCCTGGAATGAAAAATGAACGTCCCAGAGTATTCAGACAGCAGCATATGGCCAACAGGGGACCGTGAATGACAATCCAGCAGATTATAATGGGCAACCCCTCAGACACACTGACCCATCTGTCTGGGAGTGCTTCTTAATCCCCTGTGATTTACTGTACTCATTTATTTTATAATTTATTTATTTATCTGATACCTTTTAGCAGGATATAGAAAGGGACCTGTAAGATTATCCTTCCAGACTGGTCAATTGAGGAGCTCAATAAATTGTACCGAATAGAAGTAAGTTCTATGAATCCATAAGACAAATGCAACATAGTCATCCATTTGGATAAAACATTTCTGTATGATATTGATGGCCATTCATTCTTTCACTCACAATTATTTACTGAACGCTTACTATGTATGCTTTTGTGCTCTGTGATGGGGATGTTTCAGTGAACAAAAAAGAAAAAAATTCTATGGAACTTTCATTCTGTAGGGAAGATATAGACAATAAAAATATAAATAAAATATATATTAGATGGTGGTATTTAGAAAAAAAAGACCAGGAAAATGAGACTGGCTTTATAATTTTAAATAGGAAAAGGCATTATTAGGAAGGTGACATATGAAGTTTTATTTTTTCTCCCCCAATTTTATTGTCCATGGAACAATCCTCGATAGTTTCTCTACAGGTGTCTGACTACATCCTAGATGAGATTTACAACTAGCCTAAATTCTGTTGTGAATCAGCACCAGCCTCAGCTTTCTTGGTACTAGGGGAAGAAGGGTTTTGTCTGTAGTTATCCGCATCAGCTTCACCTCCAATGAGTCTTATGGGTTGCTCTTCTTCAGTCTTTGGGTCATGCGATTTTCAGTGCTGGTACACAGTGTTGCAGCTTTTACCTTCTATGAGGGTATCACTGGATGCAAGCCATCTCTCTCCTGTTCTAGGATGCTGCAGGTCCAGTTATAGACCAAGACAAGCATCAGAGAAAAAGAGACCATGTGATAGTCTTGCATCAAGCCAATCTTGCGTCAGCTTCTTGTAAATAATACATATCTGTGCAAGACCTCCACTAGGAAGACATTCTAGAAATACAATTATTAGTAAGTGTCAGAAGGATTAGTAGAAATTGGACAGATAAGGCAAATATTTGAAGGCCTAAAGACTCCCAGGTTCTAGTGCAGTGGCGTGGACACAGTTCATTGCAACCTCTGCCTCCTGGGCTCAGGTGATCCTCCCACCACAGCCTCCCGAGTAGCTGGGACTACAGGTGCACATCACCATGCTGGGCTAATTTTTTTGCATTTTTTGTAGAGGTGGGGTCTTGCCATATTTCCCTGGCTGGTCTTGACCTCCTGGGCTCAAAGGGATCTGCTGGTCTTGGCCTCCCAAAGTGCTGGGATACAGGCATGAGCCACCATGCCCGGCCAATGAAGACAGTTTGAATCTCTCTGTTATCTATATCTGGGTATGTTCTACAATTGCTGAGTTAACTCGGAAAATGACTACCTCACTTTCAACTGCAAATTTCAAAATTTTTGAGTTAGGTATAGTGTTGAATCTTTTGATTGATGGATTTTTCAGCTTTGAAATGTTAAAAAGAAAAAATACCATATTCACCTATTATTTTTCTTAATTTATAATTTTTGTGGATATATAGTAAGTATATATATATGGGTATATGGTATATTTTGATAGAGGCATACAATGTATAATAGTCACATCAAAGTAAATGAGATGTCTATCACCTCAAGCATTTATCTTTTGTGTTATAAACATTATTTATGGTAATTAAAATCAATGTTCGGGCTGGGTACAGTGGCTCACGCCTGTAATCTCAGCACTTTGGGAGGCCGAGGTGGGTGGATCACCTAAGGTCAGGTGTTCGAGACCAGCCTGGCCAATATGGTGAAACCCCGTGTCTACTAAAAATACCAAAAAAATTAGCCAGGCCTAGTGGCAGGAGTTACTCAGGAGGCTGAGACAGGATAATTGCTTGAATCCAGGAGGCAGAGGTTGCATTGAGCCGAGATCATGCCATTGCACTCCAGCCTGGGCAACAAGAGCAAAACTATGTCTCAAAAAACAAAAAAAACCCAAAAAGCTGATGTTGGATAAAGTAGAAACATGTATATATACTTACAATATTCACGCACATCTATCTTTTTATCACAACAATAATTAATGTAAAGTATTGTTTTGTTCTTGTTACTCATTGTGCCTAGGAATTTGATTCACGTGTGACTGCTAATGTCAGTGCTACTGTGATCTCAGGTACACAAAGTAATGAATGAACACTTGGCCTCTGGAGTCCATAGATGGGGCAGAGATCAGTTCCTCACTTGTGTACTGAGTAACTTGGTAGCTAAACTCTTTTAGCATCAGTTTCCTCATCCAGAAAATGGTGATCATAAAATAATTCTCATGAGGCTGTTGGAAGGATTGAATCAAATTAGATAACATAGGTGATGTGCCTCATCTTGTGAGATATATGGAAGGCACTTAGAAAGTGGTAGATGGCACAGAATGGTGGGAAGTTAGTTGGATCCCAAAGGACTCATACATGTGAACTTGTCCTTCATAACTTATTCTTCAGCATTTCAAGGCTGCTTCAATACAATATACTACTCTATCATTCATCATTTTAGTGACTATCTCTACTTACCTATGTTGTACCAGTTCTTCCATTAATAAAATTAATTTATTTTTAGATATTAAAATTCTCTTTCTGATTGAATGCCATTTCCCCAATATCCCCCAAGGCAATGTTTTCAAAAGTTTTCCACAGAACAGTAACACAGACGGGAATTCTGCCAATTAAATGCTGTGTGGAAAAAAGAAGGTTGAAAAACACTGTGTATACGATCTCTCTTTTGCAGAGTCACACGCATAACAAGAAATCTTTTAATAAAAATATCAGTTTTTCTTAGTGTAATCTTGTATTTCCCAAGCAATCTTGATAATTGAATTGTTTTTATTTTTACTTTATTATTATTTTTAATTGGGGGTGAAATACATATAATATCTTAACCATTTTTAAGTGTACAGTTTAATGGCATTAAGTACATTCATATTGTTGTGCAATCGTCACCACCATCCATCTCCAGGACTCTTGATCTTGTAAAACAGAAACTATACCCATTGAATTATAACTTCTCATTTCTCTCCCCTCACCTCCAGCAACTATGATCATACTTTCTGGCTCTATCGGTTTGACTGTTCTAGGCACCTCATGTAAGTGGAATCATGCAGTATTTGTCCTTTTGTGACTGGCTTCTTTCACTTAGCATGATGTCCTCAAGGTTCATCTATGTTGTAGCATCTGTCATAATGTTCTTTCTTTTTAAGGTGGGATAATACTCCCTTGTTTGTATGTACTGCATTTTGTTTATCCATTCACCCATCAATGGGCGCTTGGGTTGCTCCTAACTTTTGGCTATCATGAAAAATGCAACTATGAACATGGGTGTACAAACATCCTATGAAAGAGAACCTGCTTTTAATTTTTTGGGTATATACACAGAGGTAGAATTGCTGGGTCATCTGGTAATTCTGTTTAATATTTTGTAGAACTGCCATACCGCATTCCATAGTGGCTGTATCACTTTACATTGCTCTAACAGTGCACAAGAGTTCCAGCTTCTCCAAATCCTCATCAATACTTGTTATTTTGTGTTTGCATGTTTGTTTAATAGTAGCCAACCCAAAGGGTGTAAGGTGTATCTCATCGTGGTTTTGACATGCATTTGCTTACTAATTAGTGATGTCTAACATATTTTCATGTACTTTCTGGCCATTTGTGTAATTTCTTTGGAGAAATATCTATTCAAGTCCTTTGCTTATTTAAAATTTTTTTTTCTTGTAGGAGTTCCTTATATGTTCTGGATATTTATGATTTGCAGATGACTTTTCCCATTACTTAGATTGACTTTTTGTTGATTCTGTCCTTTGATGCACCGTAATTTTAAATTTTGATGTAGTCTTGTTTATCTGTATTTGTTTTGTTGCCTGGTTTTGGTGTCATATCTAAGAAATCACTGCCAAATCCAATGTCATCAAGCTTTTCCTTTATGTTTTCTTAGGAGCTTTGTAGTTCTAGATTTTATGTTTAGATCTTTGATCCATTTTGAGTTAACTTTTGTCTGTGGTCATTCCTTTGCATGCGGACATTGAGCTTTCCCTGCATCGTTTGTTGAAAAGATTGTTCTTTCCCCATCAAATGGCCTTGGCACCTTTGTCCAAATCATTTGACTATATATGTAAGGGTTTGTTTCTGGGCTCTTTATATGCCTGTCTTTATGCAAATACCACATTGTTTTGATTACGGTAGATTTATAGTAAGTTTTGAAACCAGGAATTGTGAAACTTACAACTTTGTTCTTTTCTTTCAAGATTGATTTTTTTTGTTTGGGGTCTTTTGAGATTCCATATGAATTTTAACATGGGTGTTCCTAATTCTTCAGAAAATCCCATTAGGATTTTGATAGGAATTGCATTAAATCTGTAGATTTCTTTGGGTAGTAATGACATTTTAACAATGTTAATTGTTCCAATTCATAAACATGAGTTGTCTTTCACTTGCTGATTGTATTAATCTGTTCTCATGCTGCTAATAAACACACACCTGAGACTGGGTAATTTATAAAGAAAAGAGGTATAATGGACTCACAGTTCCACATCGCTGGGGAGGCCTCACAATCATGGCAGAAAGTGAATGAGGAGCAAAGTCACGTCTTACATGGCAGCAGCCAAGACAGTGTGTGCAGGGGAACTCCCATTCATAAAACCATCATATCTCCTGAGACTTATTCACTGCCACAAGAACAGTATGGGAGAAACCACCCCCATGATTCAATTATCTCCACCTGGCCTTGCCCTTTGCGCATGGGGATTATTACAATTCAAGATGAGATTTGGGTGGGGACACAGTCAAACCATATCATTAATATCTTCTTTAATTTCTTTCAGTAATATTTTGTTTTCAGTGTACAAGTTTTCACCTGCATAGTTATTACTAAGCATTTTATCCTCTTTTGATTCTATTGTAAATATAATTGTTTTCCTAATATCCTTCTGGGATTGTTCATTGTTAGTGTATAGGAAGCAAAGGATTTTTGCTGAGTTCTTTTTATTCTCACAAAATATCTCAACATCCTTTAAAATTAGTGTTCTGAAAAGCACAGTTTACTACTCAAAGCAGTAAGCTTTGGAAATACCACTCAAAGGGAGATATTTTTTGTTGTTATTATTGCTGTTGGAAAATCTTTCTTTCAGCTTATTTGCTTTTTCACATCATTTAGAGAGCTTTGTTGATGTTGTTTATAACATTTATGATGAATCATGTTTTTATTTATTTTGAGGAAAAAAACCCTAGAATATTTGAATAATATCATAGTTGAATAAAAGTTGATTTTTTTTTTTTTTTGAGACAGAGTCTCACTTTGTCACCCAGGCTGGAGTGTAGTGGCACAGACTCAGCTCACTGCAGCCTCTGCCTCCTGGGTTCAAGCAATTCTCATGCCTCAGCCTCTGGAGTAGCTGAGACTACAGGTGTGCACCACCATGTCTGGCTAATGTTTTTTGCATTTTTAGTAGAGACAGGGTTTCACCATGTTGCCCAGGCTGGTCTTGAACTCCTAAGCTCAGACAATCCACCCACCTCAGCCTCCTAAAGTGCTAGGATTACAGGCATGAGCCACTGTGCCTGGCCAATAAAAGTTGATTTATTCATCAACCAGATCTCCATATTTACTTGCATTTTATTATTATTATTTTTTGAGATGGAGTTTTGCTCTTGTTGCCCCAGCTGGAATGCAATGGTGTGATCTCGGCTCACTGCAACCTCCCCCTCCTGAGTTCAAGCGATTCTCCTGCCTCAGCCTCCCAAGTGGGTGGGATTACAGGCACCCGCCACCATGCCCGGCTAATTTTTGGTATTTTTAGTAGAGATGGGGTTTCACCATGTTGGCCAGGCTGGTCTTGAACTCCTGCCCTCAGGCAATCCACCTGCCTTGGCCTCCCAAAGTGCTGGGATTACAGGCATGAGCCACCACTCGCGGCCATGCTTGCATTTTATTAATTCAAGAGTGAAAAGTTCGAATGTGAGTTTTACTGCATGTGAACTATATGACTTTGCACATTGTGCTTAATAATTCTGCACCTAAGCTTTCTAACCTATAGGACATAGTAACAACACCAAACACCAAATGTATTTTTGTTATAATCAAAGAAGATTTTATATATATATATACATATATATATTTCATTTTAGGGAGTGTTTTGGATTGAAGATGAACAGTGTGTCTTATATTTGTACTTTGCTGTTGGTTCTATATATTCTAAGTTAAAATATTAAAAAAACTTTTAAACATTAAATCTCTTAGTTCATGGAAAAATGAAGAAATATATGCAAATTGTAGGGTTTGAAATACCATTAATTTGTTTCTATAATTTAGGCTTGTCAGTATTGCTAGACTTATTAATTTCTTTGACATTGATCAGATGTCTGTTGTTGAAAGCACAAAAGTCAATTGTATTTTCTGAGTGGGGGCATCAGATGAGAAGTTCCTAAACATGATTTCTGAGAAACACTGAGCAAACTAGTAAGTGAGAAAGAATCAGTTCCTTACTTCTTGGCAGCAGTCTTCCCTTCTCTTCATTATAAAACTGAACTGTTTTTTTTTTTTTTTTAAATTTAGGCCTATGTATAATGTAAGAATTAATTCATTGATAAGGATAAAACACCATTGCTGCACTTCAAATCATTGACTGCAGAGACTAGTAATCCGTAGAGTTACGACCTGCTATCTTTTCTCTTTCGCTTATTCAAGGTTGTGGAACAGATTTGCCCCCAAAGATTGCAGTTATTTTGTCTTTAATCTCAGTCCTTTCATAAGAGTTTAAACTAACTTCTCATTGCTACCCTTGGAGGTGGCATTGCTATTATCTCTGAGGTGATAACGGGCTTTCTGCTGCACAGAATATTGTTGCAGTCATTTCCCAAAGGGCTTACCACCTAAGCAGAAAATCCCATTCTAGGGTAAAATATCTTAAATGGGAAACATCACCAGTGCCTGGTTACTTACTCCCTGACTCTGGTTAGAAAGAGATTTTAGTTCCTTGAGAAGTCCTACGTTATGAGAGGGGGATCAGCACTTGTGTTTCTCCTAGAGGTGTCCCTGGTTTTCTGAATGTATAATCTGGTGTCTGCAGGCAGCTTTGCTCTGTGCTTATGGTCAGTGAGAAGGCTGCATTTAGTATCATCAGTTCACCCTACTTGCCAGAGCCTTCTGTCCCGGCAGCATTCAGAAATAGCAGTTTTCTCTCTGTCTAAAATGACAAATGCTGAAGAATGCATTCATCCTCTCATTCTTTTATTTGTTGATTTACCTATTTGTTTATCAAGATGTGGCCAGGTGTAGTGGCTAATGCCTGTAATCCCAGCACTTTTGGAGGCTGAGGCAGGTGGATCACTTGAGGTCAGGAGTTTGAGATCAGCCTGGCCAACACAGTGAAACCCCATCTCTATTAAAAATACAAAAAAATTAGCCAGACGCTGTGGCGCATGCCTGTAATACCAGCTACTTTGGAGGCTGAGGCAGGAGAATTGCTTGAACCCGGGAGGTGGAGGTTGCAGTGAGCTGAGATAGTGCCACTGCACTCCAGCCTGGGCGATAAGAGTGAGACTAGAATCTCCAGAAACGTGCAAATAAGAATAATGTACAATGTGTAAGGCATTTCTAGGGGTACACAGATGAAAAACACTATCATTTCTGACCTCAAGGAACTGCCTGTTGAGTGGTAATAAATATGTAACTCTCCTACATTGTGAATAGTAACAGCACACACAGGAAAGACATCTGCAAGGTAGCAGGGAGGGAGCTTACAGTTGAGATTGGAAAAGAGCTGAGGAGGGTACTGAAGTGGGAAGACAATGGAGAGAGGCTTTCAGAAGGGAGGGAAGTGTTACGTCTCCATCCTTGAGGCTGCAGATGAAAGAGAATACCTGCCTTTCTGGCAGGGTGGAGGGGCCGGAGTGATTGGGGTGGAACTTTCCCCTGCCATTCCAAGGGGCCTGAGGTCAGGGCATGGACAGAACTCCAAGGTGCTACCTTCACAACAATAAAGTGATTCCTTCCTTCAATCAAACAGACCCAATTACTGGGAGGAAAAAAACAAGACATTCTAAACCAAGCCATTTGACAGGAGAAAGTTAAAATAGTCACCATGTCACTGCCAGAGTCAAGCCTTACCCCTTTGACAGGATTTTAACAGGTGAAATCTATTCCATTAGTAATTCCCTATAGGACACCATGACAGCTGCCTGAGCTCCCAGTTCCCACGTTTGCACTATTATTTTCCTGAGGCCCCATTGTTTTCCTTAGGCCCCAGTTATAAACCTGGGATAATCGACAAACTAATTTTGTGCCCTTTTTCATGAACTCCCCAGCAGAGAATTACTCCACTTTTTTCAGCTCCAAGACACTGCCTTATCTGAAAGATGCTAATAGGATGGCATCTGCCTAGACAGGGATCATAAATGTTCAGATCAATTCCATGTAGTACTTGTTATGTGCTCAGCTGTGGCTCTGACAAAAGATGAGTATAACATAGTTGTGATCCTCAGAGAAACAGAGTAATTGTTTGTGGGGGGAAATGAGGAGATGCCAAAAATTAAGCATGAAGGAGTCTTATGTTTACAGGGGAATTCTACACCAAAACACTAAAATTCAGGCTGATACATAGCAAAGGACCCAAATGGGCCCGCTATAGAAGGAATTTTAGTATATGTGTGTGGGGTAAGTCAGATCAGTGTGGGTTTGTGGTAATATAGGAAGGCTTTGTGAATGAATTGGGACTTGGTCTCGAGGAATGAATAGGAGTTAGGTAGACAGAGTGGTTGGTGAGAGGACATTCCAGAAGGAGAAGCAGCACAGCAGAGTGTTGAGAGAAGGACACGGGCATGAAGCTCAAGGAGAGGACACAGCCTGATTGAATTAAGTGGGGCAGGGAAAGACAATGTTAGGAGTGACATGTTACCACTAAATTGTGGGAGGCTATAAAGATGAAATGGTTGCTTTTATTTTTTTTCCAGAGAAATTAGAAACTGTTGAAGTTATTTGAGCAATAGACTTGTGAATGGATAAATTTACTTATTAATTTCTTGGAAAAAAAGGAGTGCTTTAGATGCTGAGAAGCAAGAAGCTAGGGAGACCAGTTGGGAGACTGATTTAGCAGCTTTAAGGGAATGAAATATTCTTGGATTCAAGTTGTGGCAATGAGGACAGAAATGATTAGAAAAAAATAACATAAGCCTGGACAACATGGTGAAACTGTCTCTACAAAAAATACAAAAAATTCAGCCTGTCTCAAAAAAAAAAAAAAAAAGCCCAAAACATTGCACTATGATGTGCCAGATGCTTTTTTGTCTTTTACCATAATTATATTACTTATTTACTCCTTGGAAAAACTCTTAATGAGGTATGTAAAATGTAATAATTCCCATATTGGTGTAATTGTACATACCTCACCCATTTTATAGATCGGAAAACTGAGGCAATGAGCAGTTGTGTAATTTTTCCATGGCACGTGGCAGAGCCTCAATCCAATCAGGCAAACTGATGATACAGTCTGTACTCTTAACTGCTAAATCACTTTGCCTCTGGGATGGGTAAAGGGGATGTTTATGAAGAAACACAGATAATATTTGGAAAATCTATAATGTATGGGAAGACAGGCAGCATCACTTTCTGGATAGCTTTTAACTGTTTTTTTTTAACATAGTGTATTATTTGAATTAAAGATATGTAATATACTTTTAAAATATAATGATGGGAGATAAATTTAAAAATTTATGTGATTTGCTTTTAAAGGAGTAGAGAAAACTTAAATCTGTTTATTCAAATGCTTCTAAAATGATAGGTTTTTATATTTTCTAGGAATAACTTGTGCATTTTGAGGTGTTGATTTGTCAGAAATGCAATTTGGAATTGTAAGTGTAAATGATTTATTTATACTATGTCTTGAACCCAAATGAGGCCTTCTGTTCATAACACGTTAGTTGATTGTAGGATTTGTAGCAAAATCCACACATTTTCCTTATATGGTGGGCAATTTGCCAGAAAGCTTTTGGGTAACTTGCTAATGTGCCAATAAATAGCCTGTTTTTAGCTCCACTGTCATAAGAATACTCCATTCTTATATTTGAAGGCATAAAAAGACCTATAGAGAAGAGGATTTTTATCACTTCCTCAGTTCTTACTCTTTATTTAAGTGGGGAATTACATTTCTAAAAAAAGACAATCTCTCATTCAGCATAGGTTACCAAGTACGTAGTTTTCATCTTTCTTTGGGGGAAAATTTTAAGTTGTTTTATAAAAATTCTAATAGTTGGGGTGGAGCCAAGATGGCCGAATAGGAACAGCTCCAGTCTGCAGCTCCCAGCCCCAGCGACACAGAAGACGGGTGATTTCTGCATTTCTGCTTGAGGTACTGGTTTCATCTCACTAGGGAGTGCCTAACAGTGGGTGCAGGACAGACGGTGAAGCGCACTGTGCGCCAGCCTAAGCAGGGCGAGGCATTGCCTCACTCAGGAAGCGCAAGGGGTCAGGGAGTTCCCTTTCCTAGTCAAAGAAAGGGGAAACAGACGGCACCTGGAATATCGGGTCAGTCCCATCCTAATACTGCGCTTTTCCAACGGGCCTGGAAAACGGCACACTAGGAGATTGTGTCCCGCACCTGGCTCCGAGGGTCCTATGCCCACGGAGTCTCGCTGATTGCTAGCACAGCAGTCTGAGATCAAGCTGCAAGGCGGCAGTGAGGCTGGGGGAGGGGCGCCCGCCATTACCCAGGCTTGCTTAGGTAAACAAAGCAGCCAGGAAGCTCGAACTGGGTGGAGCCCACCACAGCTCAAGGAGGCCCGCCTGCCTCTGTAGGCTCCACCTCTGGGGGCAGGGCACAGACAAACAAAAACTCAGCAAGAACCTCCACAGACTTAAAGGTCCCTGTCTGACTGACAGCTTTGAAGAGAGTAGTGGTTCTCCCAGCACGCAGCTGGAGATCTGAGAACGGACAGACTGCCTTCTAAAGTGGGTCCCTCACCCCTGAGCAGCCTAACTGGGAGGCACCCCCCCAGTAGGGTCAGACTGACACCTCATTCAACCAGGTACTCCTCTGAGACAAAACTTTCAGAGGAACTATCAGACAGCTGAATTTGTGGTCTCACGAAAATCCGCTGTTCTGCAGCCACCACTGCTGACACCCAGCCAAACAGGGTCTGGAGTGGACCTCTAGTAAACTCCAACAGACCTGCAGCTGAGGGTCCTGTCTGGTAGAAGGAAAACTAACAAACAGAAAGGTCATCCACACCAAAAACCCATCTGTACATCACCATCATCAAAGACAAAAAGTAGATAAAACCACAAAGATGGGGAAAAAACAGAGCAAAAAAACTGGAAACTCTAAAAAACAGAGCACCTCTCCTCCTCCAAAGGAACACAGTTCCTCACTAGCAACGGAACAAAGCTGGATGGAGGATGACTTTGATGAGTTGAGAGAAGAAGGCTTCAGACGACCAAACTACTCTGACCTACGAGAGGAAATTCAAAACAATAGCAAAGAAGTTAAAAACTTTGAAAAAATATTAGAAGAATGGATAACTAGAATAACCAATGGAGAGAAGGGCTTAAAGGAGCTGATGGAGCTGAAAGCCAAGTTTCGAGAACTACGCGAAGATTGCAGAAGCCTCAGTAGCAGATGCGATCAACTGGAAGAAAGGGTATCACTGATGGAAGATGAAATGAATGAAATGAAGAGAGAAGGGAAGTTTAGAGAAAAAAGAATAAAAAGAAATGAACAAAGCCTCCAAGAAATTTGGGACTATGTGAAAAGACCAAACCTACGTCTGATTGGTGTACCTGAAAATGATGGGGAGAATGGAACCAAGTTGGAAAACACTCTGCAAGATATTATCCAGGAGAACTTCCCCAATCTAGCAAGGCAGGCCAGCATTCAGATTCAGGAAATACAGAGAACGCCACAAAGATACTCCTCGAGAAGGGCAACTCCAAGACACATAATTGTCAGATTCACCAAAGTTGAAATGAAGGAAAAAATGTTAAGGGCAGCCAGAGAGAAAGGTCGGGTTACCCACAAAGGGAAGCCCATCAGACTAACAGCTGATCTCTCAGCAGAAACTCTACAAGCCAGAAGAGAGTGGGGGCCGATATTCAACATTCTTAAAGAAAAGAATTTTCAACCCAGAATTTCCTATCCCGCCAAACTAAGCTTCATAAGTGAAGGAGAAATAAAATACTTTGCAGACAAGCAAATGCTGAGACATTTTGTCACCACCAGGCCTGCCCTAAAAGAGCTCCTGAGGGAAGCACTAAACATGGAAAGGAACAACTGGTACCAGCCACTGCAAAAACATGCCAAATTGTAAAGACCATCGAGGCTAGGAAGAAACTATAGCAACTAACGAGCAAAATAACTAACTAACATCATAATGACAGGATCAGATCCACACATAACAATATTAACGTTAAATGTAAATGGGTTAAATGCTCCAATCAAAAGACACAGACTGGCAAACTGGATAAGGAGTCAGGACCCATCAGTGTGCTGTATTCAGGAAACCCATCTCACGTGCAGAGACACACATAGACTCAAAATAAAGGGATGGAGGAAGATCTATCAAGCAACTGGAAAACAAAAAAAGGCAGGGGTTGCAATCCTAGTCTCTAATAAAATAGACTTTAAACCAACAAAGATCATAAGAGACAAAGAAGGCCATTACATAATGGTAAAGGGATCAATTCAACAAGAAGAGCTAACTATCCTAAATATATATGCACCCAACACAGGAGCACCCAGATTCATAAAGCAAGTCCTCAGTGACCTACAAAGGGACTTAAACTCCCACACAATAATAATGGGAGATTTTAACACCCCACTGTCAGCATTAGACAGATCAACGAGACAGAAAGTTAACAAGGATATCTAGGAATTGAACTCAGCTCTACATAAAGTGGACCTAATAGACATCTACAGAACTCTCCACCCCAAGTCAACAGAATATACAATTTTTTCAGCACCACACCACACCTATTCCAAAATTGACCACATAGTTGGAAGTAAAGC
>NW_026652277.1:18441670-18588130 GCF_009828535.3 Hylobates moloch
ATATAATATATTTTATATAATTTATATAATATATTTTATATAATTTTATATAAAATATATAATATATAATTTATATATTATAAATTATGTAAATTATATAATTTAATATATATACATTATATATATTAAAAATTTAAACAATAATAAAATGTCTAACCAATCTACTTTTCCTTATGTGGTAGCTGTTCCAATTCCAACTGCTACATAACAAACCACCCAATATATAATATATATATATAATATTGGCTTATGCAATTGCAAGGCTGATATGTCCCACTATCTGCCATCTGCAAAGTGGAGAACAAAGAAAGTATTTGGTATAATTCAATCTGATTCTGAAGGCCTGAGAAACAGAGGATGGGAAGGGTTGGGTAGAGTGCTGGTATAAGTCCTGAGTCAGAGGGCCTGAGATGTCCGAGGGCAAGAGAAGATGAATGTTCCAGCTCAAGAAGACAGAGGACTCACTTTTCCTCCACATTTTTATTCTTTTCAGGCTCTGACTGTTCAGGCATTGAATGGTGCCCACCCTCATTGGTGAGGGCAGATCTTTTTTACACAGTCTGCTGATTCTAATGATAGTCTCTTTTGGAAACACGCTCACAGATGCACCGAGAAATAATGTTTTACCAGCTGTCTGGGCAACCCTTAGTTCAGTCAAGTTGGCACATAATATTAACCATCACCTATGATTTCTTAATAAGTTACCATTAGTCCACTAGTGGATTCTCTCCATACTTTCAAAGTTATAACTAGTGATAAAAATATAATGGAGACATTTTACAGTTAATCATTTATTCATAAATATATATTGAGAAATATTACTAGGTGCTGGGATTAGACTAGATATTGAAGGTTCATAGTGAGCAAAAACCAGGCATGGGTTCCACTTGCATGGAAATTACAGGCCAGTGCAGGGGTTGACATTAATCAAATAATCCTGCATACACATGAAACTTAACAACTGGGAATACCAGATGAAGGAGGTCTTAACAGTTCTCTCAGAGCAAGAATGCACTGATTGTGGTCAGGAAAACTGGTCTGAAGAACTGGTATTTGAGTTGAGAGCTGAAGGATGAGTAATTGTATTTAGTTATACATAGGTTTTCTTTTTATGTAGTATGTAGCTTTTAATTTGTTCATTCACTTTCTACCATTTAATTATACACTGCTTTAGGCCAGAAAATGGCCTTTCTGTTTCACTTGAATAACTTTATAGAGCATATTTATGCTCATAGTCCTGCTTAGCCTTCTGCAAATTACTTATAGGAACATGTTGGGCTTGAGAGTAATTTAACTTAGGCTTTCATTTCTGTAATTGTTTTACAATGCTGCTTTTCTATCACTCACCTACAGGGTTTAGTTGAGATCTCTGTATCATTTGCAAAAACCTGTTCCGATGAGCATGGTACCCATGGGTTTGGATACTGATCTCCGTGGAGATTCAGTTGGCTGATGAGCCATGCATTGACTTGGCAAAACGATGGGTTATTTTTACTGATGACATTAATGACTCCTGTACTGTTAAGTTACAAGAACATTCAATGGTTATTAATTGGCAAGATAAATTAGTAGCAGTTTATGAAGATTGGCAGAGCAGAATTTCTTTCTACTAATAATGTAAGAATGGAAAGAAAATGATAGAAAGGTAGGATCCAAAATCCTCTAAATCTCTAAAGCTCATTTGATAACGTACTGCCTTAGATTCTCAGTATTTTATAATGGAATTTCTACAAAGGGGTTGTAACTATAAAGGAGTCTTTCGGTGGACCCAGACTTAGAGGGTCTGTTGGAACTCAGGATGGATATGCAAGGACTGAACATGAGGCAGAACACCATGCTTTCTCTAATTTAGTCAAACACTGGTATTCCATCAGGGTTGTAAAGAGCAGATATTCTGAGATGAATATCTCTCTAGAATTTATCTCTGGTTTATGGCCTCCTTCCTTTTGAGGGGCCTACTAATTTTGGTATTGAGCTTCTTCTACACTTGCTCAGCCACAGTCCATTTATCTTTTTGTTGGAGACTTAGCTAAGGGTTGGGCAGTCACCGAAGTGGACCAGGTGGTAGCAGAAGATGTGATCTTTTAATGTTAGGGACCAAGAGATGCTGCTAAAGGGGCAATATTTTTGGTGTTTGTGCTGATTTGTGTCAGGGACAAGTGGATGGCTCAATTGTCTTTGTAGTAGTTTGGGTTAAATTAGAGCTATTTATTTCACTTGAAGTTAACTTACCACTCTGATTAGCTGTATGGCCAGGAAAAAATGCAATCATTTCAGAAACTTGGCAGAGGACACCTTAACTACAAGAAAAGATTATGGGTCTTTAGCCCATGGTGATGTGATTTGGGAAGTCATGGAGCCAAAAGTCTTAGAATAGGGTTTCTGTTTAGATAAACTTAAGGAAAAGACTGATTGTTCTATGCTCATGGCAACTGTTAAACTAACAAAATTGGTTCTAAACCTGTTTAATCATCCAATGACAGTTCAATAGCCATAGTATGAAGTAATAACCAGATGTAGTTTCAAACCTCTTTAGTGGACTAATGACAAATTGCTTCAGTTTAACAGACACCTGGAAGCCAACCATGAATGATAGCTTCTCACTTTTTTTTTTTCAACTTTTATTTTAGGCTCAGGGGATACATAAACAGGTTTATGACGTGGGTGGATTGTGTGTTGTGGGGGTTTGCTGTACAGATTATTTTATCACCCAGGAAATAAGCATAGGACCTGATAGGTAGTTTTTCCATCTTCACCCTCCTCCCTTCCTCCCCCCTCTCCCACTCTTCACCCACAAGTAGGCTCCAGTGTCTGTCGTTCCCTTCTTTGTGTTCATAGTGTTCTCAATGTTTAGCTCCCACTTATAAGTGAGAATATGTGGTTTTCTGTTCTTGCATTAATGAGATTAGGATAATGGCCTCCAGCTCCATCCATGTTGCTGCAAAGGACTGATTTTGTTCTTTCTTATGGCTGCATAGTATTCCATGGTGTATATGTACCACATTTGCTTTATTCAGTCCATCATTGATAGGCATCTAGATTGATTCCATGTATCTGCTATTGTGAATAATGCTACGATGAACATATGCCATGCATGTGTCTTTATGGTGCAATGATTTATATTCTTTGGGGTATATACCCAGTAATGGGATTGCTGGGTCACAAGGTAGTTCTGTTTTAAGTTCTTTGAAATTCTCAAACTGCTTTCCAATCTCTTAACTACTTTTTTTCACTGATGAGCTAATTTGCATTCTCATCAGCGGTGTATAAGCATTCATTTTTCTTTGCAGCCTGGCCAGCATCTCCTATTGTTTGACTTTTTAATAATAGTCATTCTGACTAGTAGGAGATGGCATCTTACTGTGTTTTTATTTGCATTTGTCTACTGATTAGTGTTGAGCACTTTTTCATATGCTTATTGGCCACATGCATGTCTTCTTTTGAGAAATATCTGTTCATGTCTGCTGCCCATTTTGTTTTTTGTTTTTTTTTTTTGAGATGGAGTCTCGCTCTGTTGCCCAGGCTGGAGTGCAGTGGTGCAATCTCGGCTCACTGCAAGCTCCGCCTCCCGGGTTCACGCCATTCTCCTGCCTCAGCCTCTCCGAGTAGCTGGGACTACAGGTGCCCGCTACCACACCCGGCTAATTTTTTGTATTTTTAGTAGAGACGGGGTTTCACCGTGGTCTCGATCTCCTGACCTCGTGATCCACCCGCCTCGGCCTCCCAAAGTGCTGGGATTACAAGCGTGAGCCACCGCGTCCGGCCTCTGTTGCCCATTTTGTAATGTGGTTGTTTGTTCTTTGCTTGTGATTTGTTTAAGTGCCTTATAGATTCAGATATTAGACATTTGTTGGATGCATAGTTTGCAAATATTTTCTCCTATTCTGTAGGTTTTCTGTTTACTCTGTTGATAGTTTCTTTTGCTGTGCAGAAGCTCTTTAGTTTAATTAGGTCCCACATTCAACTTTCATATTTGTCGCAATTGTTTTTGAAGACATACTCATAAATTCTTTGCCAAGGCCAGTGTCCAAAATGGTATTTCTTAGCTTCTCTTCTAGGGCTTTTAAAAAATAGTTTTAGGTTTTACATTTAAGTCTTTAATCCATCTTGAGTTGATTTTTGTATGTGAAAGGAAAGGGTGGTTCAATTTCAATCTTCTGCATGTGGCTAGCTGGTTATCTCAGCACCATTTATTGAATAGGAGTCTTTTCCTCATTGCTTGCTTGTGTCAACTTTGTTGAAAATCAGATGGTTGTAGGTGGGCAACTTTGTTTCTGGGTTCTCTAACCTGTTCTATTGGTCTATGTTTTTGTTTTTATACCATACCATGCTGTTTTGATTACTGTAGCCTCATAGTATAGTTTGAAGTCAGGTACCGTAATGCCTCCAGCTTTGCTCTTTTTGCTTAGGATTGTTTTGGCTGTTCTGGCTCTTTTTTTGGTTCCATATGAATTTTAGAATAGTTTGTTTTCTAATTCTGTGAAAAATGATGTTGGTAGTTTGATAGGAATTGCATTGAATCTGTAAGTTTCTTTGTGCAGTATGGCCATTTTAACATTATTGATTCTTCTTATCCATGAGCATGGAATGTTTTTCCATTTGTTTATGTCACCTCTGATTTCTTTGAGCAGTGTTTTGTAATTCTCATTGTAGAGACTTTTTACCCCCTTGGTAAGCTTTATTACTAGGTATTGTATCCTGAAACTTTGCTGAAGTTGTTTATCAGTTCTAGGAGCCTTTGGGCAGAGATGATAAGGTTTTCTAGGTGTAGAATTATATCTCTCTGAAAAGAGATAGATGGACTTCCTCTTTCTATGTGGATGACTTTTATTTCTTTCTTTTGCTTCATTGCTTTGGATAGCCTCACACTTCGAAAGTGAGACAATTGATGGTGGACTGATTGGGCCGATTGGAAGTCAATATTTTCATCAATCTGTATTCTATGAGCACTACTCCTCTTAGACCTTGAAAAGCCCTTACAAATTGCATTTTTGTATTTCTGTTCTGTTTTTAGCATTGGATGTTTATAGTTCAGTGTTTAAAGCACTCAATACATATTTATGTATTTTTATTTTATTTTTAGACGAGTGTTCAGTTGACATTCACCTGAGCTGCTTTACAGAAGTCTCTAGGTGCTGCTAAGGGAGAGTAATGACTCAGGAACCATTGAAGCCCCGTTGCAGCTGGATATTGGTAGAAGTCAGAATGTAGAATGATAAAAATGTGGAACAGAGATAGAGATTGCAGACATAAAGGGATAGAAACATCTAAGTTCAGTGAATGCATAAATATTAACTTCAAGACAGCATAGATATTATTTGTTGGCCCTAAAACATTCCAAAATTTATAGTTTTATAATAAATTCACTATGATTCTAAAAGTTAAGAATTGCTTCAAACCTCTGTTCACAGATATGTTAACTCCAAAAACAGACATATTTCTGGTTAAACTCCACAGATTGTCACATGTAACAGCCAGATAAATATACTGTATACATTTTTCATTGTCTTTGTCCCCACAGCCACTTGCACACTCTTTTAGTTTTGATTCTCTTTAACTCCCAGCACTTATGGAATACATTTTTAGAAAAAGACCATTGCATGGAACACTGAACATAAAAACCCCTTTAGAATCTGGCTTCTGTTTTTCTGCCCTAATCTCTTTCCATTCCCACTCCAAACATAGAGACACACACATGCATGCAAACACACGTACCGAAATATTAATCGTCATCTCAGCACGCTAAAGCCTGCCTTTGCATCCATAGTCCTGCATTTTCTTTGCTGGGAAGGCTTTCTCAGAGTTGTACAAATCCTCATCCTATAAACCTCAGTTTGGAGAGGGCTTTGAAATAAATCTGTTTTCATCCTAGGAAAGGAGTTGATTATTTCAAAGGCTCGTTGTCATCTAAACATCTTCTAGCACTTACCACGGAGAATTGTAGTTGGTACATGTCAACAGACTCCAGAGAGGAAAAGCTCAAATATTATTATTATTATTATTTGTTTTCTGAATCTTAGAATCAAAGAAGACTTATAGGTAATGTTTGAATGAATATAAAGAATTCTTTCCAATTGGTAGTGCAGAAAACAATGCATTACATCTAGTAAATAATTAATTGATCTGTATTGTATGGCCAATAGATGAAAAGCTTCTATTTTGGCTATATCTCCTGAAGTGTAAGTGGTCTTTTAAAAATGTAATCATAATGAATGAAAATTCTTAAGAAGAACTCTACCTATCCTAGTTTACAAATGTTGCGTCATGATGATAGAAATTACACCGAACTTCAACATTTTTTTGGGTGGAATTTGTTCTTTATGATTGTCCCATTTGATAGCTTTTTAAAAATTCCACAAATCTAAACAAGGCATGTCTGTTCATAGCATTAGTTGCATTACGTTTTACTAAACACATTCTTTCCCGGAATAGAATCTCAGGTAAAATAGCACTTCCCATCAGAGCTTCCCAGCCTCTGGTAAGTGCAGGAGTTGTTTGCTAAGCCTGTTTTCCTGAGATGTGTGCTAATGTTTTCTCTTACTCAGAGCTTCCATTAGCAGGCTTTTAAGACCCCTCCAATCCACCTCTAACAAGGCTGATGCTCAGATAAATGTAAGTTGAAGGAAAAAGAAAAAGTGTATATACATACACACACACACATACACACACACACATAAATATATATATATACTCACGAAAAGTTTCAGAAAAATAATTAGTGTTTCCTTTGAGGTTTTCACTTTGAAAGCATCTTTTTAGAAGCAGATCTGTAGATCATTAGGCAGACTTCTAAATAACACAATAGTAGATAAAAACTCTAGTGAAAAAGTGTTATTTCTTTCTGAGTTAGTTTTGAATATAAGATCAAAAGGTATCATTTCAGGGTTATATCTATATTTAGGTTATTTGGGCTAAACTCATTTTTAGGCAGGATTAATTCACACCAGGAAGGCTGGGAAGTATTGTTAGAAAATGTCAGGAAAGAACTGTTTTTACTGTGGGGTAGATTTCTACTTGATGCAGAGACGTCCAGGCTTTTATAGCATTATACCACAAAGGTCAAGGTAGTACTCAGGATCAACAAGCAGCCCTTTAGGGTCAGTTTCTTCAAAGGCCTGGATTTCACTTCCACTCAAGGTGGTAAACTGATAAATGTGGAGTCTGGGTAAAGAGATTGGCTGGATCAGCAAATGTATTATCGCTGAAACCAAAACACAACATGACAAACAGCAAACAAAAAACAAAATCAAAGCCAGTATCAAGTAAAGTCCCATCCCCTCCCTTAAAACAATTAACATTTAAGGAGGACAGGCCAGTATCTTCCTAGTATATAAAAAGTAGTATATTAAAAGAATTAAGTTCTTGCTTTCATAACCCCTAGGTTCAGCCTTTCATTAAAAAACCAGTAACCTTAATTTGAATTAGCAAGTCTGTAATAGAAAGAACTGGCTATGGTAGTATTAGGGACCTGATGTTTTGAGCTCTATGTGCCAAAATTAGCTGTGTCACCTTGGGCATGACCTTGCCTTCAGATTTTTTTTTTTTAACTAAGAAAATTTAATTAGATGAACTAAAAAGTCTCTTCTGGCTCTAGTGTTAAGAAGGATTTCTGAGGAAGGATGATTAAATTTGGAAGCATAGGTCTGGGGTGCCAATTGATACTATATTAGGACATTTCCTGGAGCTGAAAGGTGCTGGAAATTTTAATTATTCATCATGCATGACGCAACTTTCAGTTGATTTCTGGTTTGAGGGCTGAAACAATTGAAATTGCTCTCCAAGAGATCTTGGCTCTCCTTGTGAAAACTCCTCCAGCAGGCCTCCCCCATAGTTATATTTCAAGTCAGGAATCTTCTCTTCTCTTCTCTTCTCTTTTTTCTTTCTTTTTTTTTTTTTTTTTTTTTGAGACAGAGTCTTGCTCTGTCTCCTAGGCTGGAGTGCAGTGGTGCGATCTGGGCTCACTGCAACCTCCGCCTCCCGGGTTCAAGCGATTATCCTGCCTCAGCCTCCCAAGTAGCTGGGATTTCAGGTGTGCACTACCACACCCAGCTAATTTTTGTATTTTTAGTAGAGACGAGTTTTCACCATGTTGGCCAGGCTGGTCTCAAACTCCTGACTTAAGGTGATCCACTTGCCTTGGCCTCCCAAATTGCTGGGATTACAGGCGTGAGCCACTGTGCCCAGCCGGGAATGTCACTTTTCATATTGAGATATCTTTTTATTCCTTCTTCTCTATTAATATGGTCAATAGCTAGTATAGAAGTTTTCAAACTTTATTGTGCAATTGTATTACTTAAAATACAGATTCCTCTATTCCACCACTAAGGAGTCCCCAGCTCTGAGGAGAGTCAAAGGAATATGCATTTCTAGCAAGCCACCAAAGGGAATGGGCCACACTTGGACAAACTGATCCCAGAGACCATGGTTCCTCTTACCTTCAACCATGTACCTTCCAGTCCCTTGCTGGCTTCTGCTGTCTTGAATCAGAACAACTCAAGCAGCAGCAGCAACTTACTTTTTTTTTTTGAGACAGAGTCTCGCTCTGTCACCCAGGCTGGAGTGCAGTGGTGCGATCTCGGCTCACTGCAAGCTCCACCTCCCGGGTTCATGCCATTCTCCTGCCTCAGCCTCCCAAGTAGCTGGGACTACAGGTGCCCGCCACCACGCCCAGCTAATTTTTTGTATCTTCAGTAGAAACGAGGTTTCACTGTGTTAGCCAAGATGGTCTCGATCTCCTGACCTCGTGATCTGCCCGCATCGGCCTCCCAAAGTGCTGGGATTACTGATGTGAACCACCATGCCTGGCCAGCAACTGACTTTTGACAGTGACATTTCTAGGAGGTGGTGCCTCCACCATCATCTGAGAATCACTTGTTCTACATACAGATTCCTGGTCCCAATCCAGAGGTTCTAGCAGTATAGGAACTTACATTTCTTAGCAGAAAAATTAATTTAAGAAATCACAGGCTTAATGAACTTAATTCTTAAGATTTCTTGAGTTATTATGTGATATTAATCATTATTCTATTGGAGGAAGTTACCAAAAGTCCTTATAGTGTTATGAAATCATTGTGACCTTTGTTTTTACTAAGGCTTTGATATGAAAAATAGCCATATGTTGAATGACATTCTTTGTTCTTTATTGCTTTGGAGTTCATGGCCCATTACCTTCTCAATGTTCCTTCTATTAAGACCCTTGGGACAAATTTTTTCTAACACACAGGTGTGTGTGTTAGAAAACAGTAAAAAAACATTTGTTTCTCTTGGTGAACTGATGTGATTTCTTCTACTAGACAATGAGAGTTGTGTAACATATCATATTACCCTTTGTGTAGGCTGCTAGGAAGCTCAGGGCAAAGCTTTGAGTTCAGTTGTGGTAGTGTTCATTGGTCAGAGTTTTCTGGATGTAATTTCTACCTTCCATCTTTATAAATTGGCTTTTTGGTTTCATTTGATATCAGTATATTTGTGGTTTTATTGTTAGCCAGTTCAAATCACTAATTGAAGTGGAAGGAATAAGCAGATTTAATGAGAATGATTAGTTTTAAAAGCTATGCTTCTTAACTACTCTCCCATATGCTCTGGTGAAATAGTGTCTTCCTTGTTTTTTACGTCTAAGGCACTGGTTTCATACCTTTCAATCTACATTAACTAACTGCTTCTGTGTATTTATTGGTCTAAGCATTATTTGGTTATTCCTACATTGCATTTATTTCCCCCCTGGTTCAGTGTTTCCAAAACTTCCCTAATCATAGAATCCCTTGGAAGTGCTTGTTAAAAATACTCAATCTCAAGACACCCTCCCCTGTTCCAAAAATCTGATTTGGTAAGTAGATGACATGGTAGGTTATATGGTTTGGGTGTGTCCCCACCCAAATCTCACCTTTTATTCCCATGTGTTGTGGGAGGGACCCAATGGGAGGTGATTGAATCATGGGGGCAGGTCTTTCCTGTGCTGTTCTTATGATAGTGAATAAGTCTCGCAAGATCTGATGGTTTTAAAAACAGGAGTTTCCCTGCACAAGCTCTCTCTCTTTGCCTGCTGCCGTCCATATAAGACGTGACTTTGCCCTTCCTTGCCTTCCACCATGATTGTGATGCCTCCCCAGCTATGTGGAACTGTAAGTCCATTAAACCTCTTTTGTAAATTGCCCAGTCTCAGGTATATCTTTATCAGCAGTGTGAAAACAGACTAATACAGTAGGGGTGCATTATCATTTTAGTATGCTGTACTTGAGAAACCCTGAAGTGGGCATGATCTTACCGTCAAGGAGTTCATTACCTAATAATCTAGCTCAGTCATCCTGATGGTAACATGCCTGGAAAACATCTTTTGAAATAAACTTTGAACGCCATGGTGGTTTTATTGAATCAGAATCCTTTGGAGTGGAATAAGAAATTTATATTTAAAAGAAAAATCTGAATTGCATCTGATTATCAGCTATATTTGAGAACCACATGTGAATATCAAGAGACTTTGGAAGAAAAGACTTATGAGACAATTGAATTAAATGATCTTTGGAAGGGCCAGTATCCTGCTAGCTAACATCTGGGAGGCTGTAAAATTCTAGAGCAAAATTTTTTTTCTGATTATTAATCTGAGGATGGCTAAGGTTGAGATTTTACCATATCACAGCTCTCTTAGCTTTCTCTTCCTCTGTGATTCCTCTAGTCTTTCCTTTCCCTGTTTCCCTTCATAACTCCCTCCCTCATTTTTGTCATTCATGTCTGCAATATGTATTACAGAATTTAAAGTTTATTATGTTATATTATTTATCTCAGAAAACACTGTTGAGATACAGTTTTGATTAAATTCATGGCAGAGGTTCTCAAATCTAACCTTACATTACAATTATTGGGTCATCTGTGGTTTCTTTCAGCAGTATTTTGTAGTTCTCCTTGTAGAGATCTTTCACCCCCTTGGTTAGATGTATTGCTAGGTACTTTATTTTTTGTGGCTATTGTAAATGAGATTGCATTCTTTATTTCACTCTCAGCTTGAAGGTTATTGGTGTATAGAAATGCCGCTGATGTTTGTACGATGATTTTGCTGGTGGGGCTGCAGAGAATAGGGAATGCTTGTATATTGCTGGTGGGAATGTAAATTAGTTCAGCCACTGTAGAAGGCAGTTTGGAGATTTCACAAAGAACTTAGAACTATCATTTGACCTAGCAATCTCATTACTGAGTATATATCCAATGGAAAATCAATCATTCTACCAAGAAGACACGTGCAGTCATATGTTCACTGCAGTACTATTCACAATAACAGAGACATAGAGTCAACCTAGATGCCGATCAGTGGTGGGTAAAGAAAAGGTGGTACATGTATACATGGAATACAATGCAGCCATAAAAAAGAATGAAATCCTGTCCTTTGCAGTAACATAGATGCAGTCAAAGGCCATTATCCTAAATAAATTTACACAGGAACAGAAAACCAAATACTGCATGTTCTCACTTGTAAGTGGGAGCTAAATGTTGGATATACATGGACATAAAGATGGGAACAGTAGATACTGGGGACTCCTAGATGTGGGAGAGGGAGGGACAAGGGTTGAAAATCTACCTATTGGGTACTATGCTCACCACCTGGGTGACAAGATCAGTCATACCCCAAACCTCAGCATCACACAATATACACATGTAACAAACTTGCACATGCACCCCTTGAATCTAAAATACATGTAATTATATATAAAAAAGAATTACTTGAGGAGCTTTAAAATATGTAAACCTCACCTTATGGTAATTAAGTCTGGAGTTGGGGTCCTGGTATGTGTATTTTTTCTGAAAGTTTTCCAGTTAATTTGAATGGTGTTCAGGCTTGAGAATAACTAGTTTATTTTGTTTTTTGTTTTTCTTTTTTTCTTGGGACAGAGTCTCTGTCAGCCAGGCTGGAGTGCAGTGGCACGATCTCAACTCGCTGCAACCTCTGCCTCCCGGGCTCAAGCAATTCTCCTGCCTTAGCTTCCCGAGTAGCTGGGATTACAGGGGTGTGCCACCTTGCCTGGCTAATTTTTGTATTTTCGGTAGAGACGGGGTTTCACCTTGTTGGCCAGGTTGGTCTTGAACTCCTGACCTCAGGTAATCCACCCGCCTCGGCCTCCCAAAGTGCTAGGATTATAGGCGTGAGCCACCGTGCCCAGCCTATTTTGTTTTTCATTAATGCATTCAAGTTTTTGAACTTGAACTGAGGTCTTTTGCATTCTGCCTTTTTTGTTGTCACTCTTTGTATGTTTTTAATGCAAATATTTTGTTATATTGGACAGCCTCTAATGAGACAGTAAACTGTTGCATTGAGGCCAAAGAGAAAACCATGTAATAAGACATTACTTTATATCTTCTAATCAGAAAACTTACCATCAGGCTCTGACATAATCTATGGGAAATATGGATGTTATCCCCACAAAACTAAGATTTTGGGTTTTCTGTTGTCATCCATTTTTTTTCCTGTATAATTCTAAATATTTTGCAGTGAACTATGCATCTTCCTTAGAGACTGAAGTATTTAGTCCTTATAACTTCCAAGACATGCCATGGCATATTCTCTTGTTTTATTTTCCAAGTAAGGAAAAGCTTAGATTTTGAGTATTTTAACAAAATATTTTTTAAACCCATAAATATTATTTGAATACCTGTAAATTGAAGGAAGCATAATAATGAGATGTTTGTCTCTGTATTAGTCTGTTTGCACGCTGCTGATAAAGACATACCTGACACTGGGTAATTATTTAAAAAAAGAGGTTTAATGAACTCACAGTCCCAGCCCCACGTGGCTGGGGAGACTTCACAATCATGATGGAAGACAAAAGGCATGTCTCACATGGCCACAAGCATGAGAGAAAATAAGAGCCAAGCGAAAAGGGAAACCCTTCATAAAACCATCAGATCTCGTGAGACTTATTCACTACCATGAGGACCCTATGGGGGAAGCCCCATTATTCAGTTGATTCCCACTGGGTCCATCCCACAACATAGAATTATAGGAGCTACAATTCAAGAGGAGATTTGGATGGAGACACAGCTAAACCATATCAGTTTCCTTCAGAGAATTTATAGTTATTCACCAAACATTTAGGGGGTCTCTGTGCTAGATGTGTTGCTGGGCATTGGGAATAGGTATAGTAAATTCCTGTGGGAGTTCCCATAGGAAACTCACAATCAAACGAATGTAAAAGACATACTAAGAGATATGACAAAGATATGTGCAGTCTAGTTGGGGAAATAAAATCAGTACTTATGAAACAAATACTAGGAAATTGTTATTAGATCATAACTGGAAAATAATTAGAGAATGATTAAGTGCTAAAATAGAGTGCTACTGTTTAAAGTGTGATAGGAGTTCAGAAAGTATAGTGTCCAATATGGGCTAGAGTAGTTGGGGTAAGTGTCATGGAGAAGGTGGTACTTTACTGTGTCCTGAAGGAAGGACAGAGTTTGCTAGATGAGTGTGGAAGGGGAGGCCATTCCAGGCATAGGACTTAGCAGAGTATCCAGTAAAGATATACATCATCTGTACGTGTAGCAGGGCAAGGTATATGCAGACACAGAAGAAATAAGTTTTCTTTTTTTTCATTTCTTTTTTTTTTTTTTTTTTTGAGACAAAGTCTTGCCCTGTCACCCCGGCTAGAATGCAGTCACGTGATCTTGGCTCACTGCAAGCTCCATCTCCCGGCTTCACGCCATACTCCGTCCTTCGCCTCCTAAGTAGCTGGGACTACAGGCGCCCACCACCATGCCCAGCTAATTTTGTTTTTGTATTTTTACTAGAGACAGGGTTTCACCATGTTAGCCAGGATGGTCTTGATCTCCTGACCTCGTGATCTACCCGCCTCAGCCTCCCAAAGTGCTGGGATTACAGGTGTGAGCCACCGCGCCTGGCCAAGAAATAAGTTCTTACATTTTGGAGGGGTGTCGTGCATTTTTTTGATGACTGAATGAAATCTATGCAACCCTTTCTCCAGAGAAAGGAGACATGTATAAACATGTATACATATATATACATATATATATAAAGAGGCAAAGATTTTGTAACTAATTTTAGGGGATTTATAGCTTCCTTAAAAGCAAATGGAGGAAATAAATTATATGTGTGTGTGTTTTTTTTTTTTTTTTTTTTTTTCAAAATGGCTATAGGTTTATGAGCAAGGGCGTGAGATTATTATCTTGGTTTAGGGACATTTTCCTGGTTTGGGGAAACTTTCTTTGTTGTATCAGTGTAATTACAAGCATCAGAGCCAGGAAAGAACTGGAAATAGAGGAAATGAAGATGACCTAGACTGGGAAGGCAGTTGTCAGGATGTAGATTAAAGCAATAAAAGAAAGATGTTGTGCATTAATTAACTGACAATGAGTCTTTTGAATAGATGGAATGCAATGAATTTTTTGTGTGCATTTTAATTTTTACATTTAATGTTCCAAATATTTTAGGAAGTATTCTATGATACCAAAGTTTATGTTAGCTATCTTAAGAAGCAGTAAAACTGTAGTAAACATTTTTAGAAGTGACCACTGTAAATGAAGAAAAAAAATAGTATTTTTCACCAGATTAATTTGAAGGATTATCAGTGCTATCAAATTTCTCAAAATGGTTTGAATTTGGAAGGAAGGTTTTGTAGTTAGCATGAGTTCAATAATAAGCCATTCAAAAAAACCCTATTTTTAAAGAAGTTTTTATTTACTCATTCATTCATAGCTGAATTAGGTAACTTGGTTCTTTATAAAGAGGTATAACATAGGAAATCTGTTTGTAAGGGAACCATATGTTCAAGGAAGAGATGATGAGCTTGGATGTCCTTAAGGTTGAGGAAGACAGCTGTTAACCAGCAGAGGGAGTGTGTTAACTGGATTTTTGATAGTGTTAATATTTTTCGCACAAGTGACTGAGTGATATTAAAAGCTTTACTCTGATAGGGTGAAAGATCAAAATTATAAGTGTGCCATATAACTTTGTAACTAGGATCAATTACTTTTTTTTCAGGAGAATCTCTGCATCATGCTTTTATGAAATTAGATATGAGATCGAAATTGACAAACTAAAGAAAATATGGTAATAAATATTGTTTTATTCCTGTTTACTTTTGCGAAGTTCATAGCTTTTCTTGCTTTCTGCCAGAATGCAGGAAGGGATGTCTGATTTTCAAGAACTGATGTGTGGCAATGCGTATGTTCACATTTTTGACTAAAATATCCTTGGGTAACTTTTATTTTCTTAAAGGACTGGATTGTGTCAATCTGTCTTCCATTGAAGTTTTATATACTATACGTTTACTTGAAGGGTATGGTTAACTTTACACAATGCTTTTAGAATGAAAGAAAACTGATTTTAAGAAGGCTGTGCTCATTTTGCATTGCCTGCCAAAAATGAAAGCATGAAATAACACAGCAAAAATAACAGTAGTTTAAGCAATCTATCAGTTGCTTTCAGATAAATACTTTTGACAGTTCTTCAGTCCTTCTGTTTCAGATATAAAGAAATCCCTGAAATAGCACAGGCTTAACCAGTTTCTTAAAAAATAAGCCACAAAAGGTAAAATATTGCTCTGTAATTAAATGAAGATGAGATTTTCAAATAGGTGAAACTCAACAAATTAAATTTTTACATACATTTTAATTTTTCTCTCCTTGAAAAAGAAATTTCAAATCTGGTGTATATTGTTACTGTAAGACCAGGTTTGCCTAAACCAACTGGTTCTTTTAAGAACAAAGCTTAATTAAATTAATAATAATAAGTTTAATTAAAGATTAATAGTACACATCATTCCAGAGAGAAAATGAGGCAGTGTACAAGTTTAGCTAGAGAATAAATAGATGCAAAATAAGTGAAAAAGTTAGGCTTAGTGTGTTTGTGAGAGGAGAGATGGAAATATAAGGGTTAGGAAATGGAAGATGAAGCTAGGTTAAAATCCCTGTTTTAAAAATCTAGGGACCTGGGTAAGATGGCTGGCTAGACACTCCCACGAGACAGACCAATATGTTGAGTAAATGGGCATACTCCAAACAGATCATCTGAGAGAACACACTGAGAGAGGGTGGAGAGATGACCCACATGCCGGGAGTGAAGTGGGAGGAAACTGGGAACCACGCATGGGGTTGCTGAGCACTGGGACAAATTCCAGGCCCTGAACAGCTCCAAAGGAATGGACAGCTCTGACCTGTGTAATCTGCCTGACCTGGAGAAAGCAGGGCTGTTTCCCATGGGACTGGGGTGAGTGTAATGTGCATGCGAGCCCCTCCCAGAGTCCCTGCCTGAACATGCTGGCACACATCCGGCATGGATGTGGTCTCTGCTACCCTGCTGGAATGATTTTGCCAGCAGCCACCGCCATTGTGCTTTCAGCAGCGGCACCCGCTGCCCCACCGGAGCACATTTGCTGACAACCTCCCATTGGAACATGTTTGCCTGCAACCCCACCACCATCCATCCAAAGCACGTTTGCCTGTGGCACCCCTGCCAGACTGCCTCCTGTGTGCTGCACTCCTACTGTTCCTGCTGGAGCACTTATGCCCACGGCCCTTCCTTTTGTTCCCTATGAAGTGCTGTTGCCAGCAGTCTGGGAGTACCTTGGCCCTTCCAGCTCCGCTGGGGCTTGACCTTGGGGGACCAGAAGACAGAGCCATGGACCCAGTCCCAGCCACCTCGGATTAGAGCACACAGACCAGGAGTGCAGAGCTGAGCCTTGGTTCTCTCCAAGCATTAGAAAGGAAGCCATTCAACTATACCCAGCTTGCACTACAGTTAAACCCTCAAGGTCAATAAAGATCATGAAAGCAAAAAGCCCACCCAAAGGACAGCAGTTCCAAAGGATAAAGGACCATCAGCATTCACAGATGAGGAAGAACCTTCAAAATACAATTGTAAGCATTAACAACGCGACAGATCAAGCTGAGGAAAGAATCTCAGAGCTTGAAGACCACTTCGCTGAAGCAACACAGGCAGACAAAAATAAAGAAAAAATAATTTCAAAAAGTGAACAAAACCTCCAAGAAATATGGGATTATGTAAAGAGACCAAACCTATCACTCATTTGCATTTCTGAAAGAGAAGATGAAAGAGTAACCAATTTGGAAAACATATTTGAGGATATAATTTACAAAATTTTTCCCAATGTCACTAGAGAGACTGATAAGCAAATTCAAGAAATTCAGAGAACCCATGTGAGATACTATGTAAGATAACTATCCCCAAGTTACACAGTCAGCATTTTCCAAGGCCAATGCAAAAGAAAAAATCTTAAAGGCAGCTGGAAAGAAGGGCAGGTTACTTACAAAGGGAACACCATCAGGCTAACAACAGATCTTTCAGCAGAAACCTTACGAGCCAGAAGAGATTGGGGGCCTACTTTCAACGTCTCTTTTTTTTATTATTATTGTACTTTAAGTTTTAGGGTACATGTGCACAATGTGCAGGTTTGTTACATATGTATCCATGTGCCATGTTGGTGTGCTGCACCCATTAACTCGTCATTTAGCATTGGAGGTGTATCTCCTAAATAGAAGACATTCCAACTAAGAATTTCATATTCTGCCAAACTACAAACTAAGCTTCATAAGCGAGGGAGAGAGGAAATCCTTTTCAGAGAAGCAAATGCTAAGGAAATTTATTACCATGAGACCTACCTTACGAGAAGTCTTAAAAGGAGTGCTAAGCATGGAAATGGAAGAATGATAATTGCCACCACAAAAACACACTGAAGTATATAGCTCATTGACACTATGAAGCAACTATACAATCAAGTCTACATAACAACCATCTAACAATATGATAACAGGATCAAAATCTAACATCTCAATATTGATTCTGAATGTAAATGGGCTAAGGTATAGAGTGGCAAGTTGAATAAACAAGCAAGACCTGTTCTTCAAGAGACCCATTTCACAAGTAATGGCACCCCTAGACTCAAAGTAAAGGGATGGAGAAAGATTTATAGAGCAAACAGGTTACAAAAAGGTACAGGGCTTGCTATTCTTATGTCAGATAAAACCAACTTTAAGCCACCAATGATCAAAAAGGAAAAAGAAGGGAATTATATAATGATAAAGGGCTCAATCCAACAAGAAGATTAACTATCCCAAATATATATGCACATCCAACATCGAAGTGCTCAGATTCATAAAACCGGTTCTTATAGATTTATTAAGATATTTAGACAACTGCCCAGTAACAGTGGGGCACTTTAACATCCCACTGACAGTGTTAGACAGATCTTGAGGCACCAAAATAACAAAGACATTCTTGACTGAGACTCGACGCTTGACTCATTGGACTTAATAACCAACTATAGAACACTCCACCCAACAACAACAGAATATACATTCTTCTTATCTCCGCACAGCACAAAGTCTAATGTTAATCACATGCTCGGCCACAAAGCAAATTCAAAAGAAATGAAATAATATTAACCACACTCTGAGACCACAGCACAATACAAACAGAAATCAATACCAAGGAGATCTATCAAACCCATATAATTACATGGAAGTTAAACAACCTACTCCTAAATGACTTTTGGATAAAAAGCAGTATTGAGGCAGAAATAAAAATGTTCTTTGAAACTAATGAAAACAGAGACACAACGTAACAGAATCTTTGGGACACAGGTACAGCAGTGTTAAGGGGAAAGTTATAGCACTAAACACCTATATCAAGAAGTTAGTGGCCAGAAGTGGTCACTCATGCCTGTAATCCCAGCACTTTGGGAGGCCGAGGCGGGCAGATCACGAGGTCAGGAGATTGAGACCATCCTGGCTAACATGGTGAAACCCTGTCTCTACTAAAAAAAAATAGAAAAAAATAGCTGGGCATGGCGGCGGGCGCCTGTAGTCCCAGCTACTTGGGAGGCTGAGGCAGGAGAATGGCGTGAACCCGGGAGACGGAGCTTGCAGTGAGCCGAGATCACGCCACTGCACTCCAGCCTGGGTGACAGAGGGAGACTCCGTCTAATGTTGCACCTAGAGGAACTAGAAAACAAGAGCAAACCAGCCCTAAAACTATCATAAGGAAGAAATGATCAAAATCAGAGCTGAACTGAATGATATATTGAGACACAAAAATCTGTACAAAAGATCAATGGGACCAAAAATTGGTTCTTCAAAAGATTAAACACAATTGATAGACCACTAGCTAGATTAACAAGAAAAAAAAAGAGAGAAAATCCAAATAAACACAGAAACAACAAAGGGGACATTACAACCTACCCCACAGAAATTTAAAAAAAAAAAACCATCAGCAACTATTACCGCTATGCATCCAAACTAGAAAACCTAGAAGAAATGAATAAATTCTTGAAATGAATAAATTCTTTCAGTCTTTCCCAAGATTGAAACACGAGGAAATTAAAATCCTGAATCGACCAACAGTAAATTCCAAAATTGAATCAGTAGTAAAAAACCTACTAAAAAGAAAAAGCCCTGGACCAGATGTATTTACAGCTGAATTGTACCAGATGTGAAATCCTACTGAAATTATTCCAAAAAATTGAGGAGGAGGGACTCCTCCCTAACTCATTCTGTGAAGCCAGCATTATTCTGATACCAAAGCCTGTCAGAGACACAACAAAAAAGGAAAACTTTGGGCTGGTATCACTGATGAACATAGATACAAAATCTTCAACAAAATACTAGCAAACTGAATACAGCAGCACATCAAAAAGTTAATTTACTATGATCAAGTAGGCTTTATTCCTGAGATGCAAGATTGGTTGAACATATATGAATCAATAAATGTGATTCATCACATAAACAGAATTAACAAAAACCAAATGATCTTCTCAAGAGGCATAGAAAGGGCATTCAATAAAATTCAACATCCCTTCATGTTAAAAACTCTCAACAAATTAGGCATCAAAGGAGCATTCCTCATAATAGTAAGAGCCATCTAAGACAAAGCCACAGCCAGCATCATACTGAATGGGCAAAAGCTGTAAGCATTCCACTTGAGAATTGGAACAAGACAAGGATGTCCAATTTCACCACTTCATTTCAAAATAGTACCGGAAGTCCTAGCCAAAGCAATCGGTCAAGAGAAAGAAATAAAGGCATCCAAATAGGAAGAGGGTAAGTCAAACTATCTCTCTCCACAGACAGTATGATTATATACCTAGAAAACCTCATAGACTCTGCCAGAAGGATTCTAGAACTGATAAATAACTTCAACAAAGTTTCAGAACACAAAATCAGTGTTCAAAAATCAGTAGCATTTCTATACACCAATCATGTTCAAGCTCAGAGCCAAATCAAGAACACAGTCTCATTTGCAATAGCCACAAAAGGATAAAATACCTAGAAATGCAGCTTACCAAGATGGTAACAAGGCTGTACAGTGAGAATTACAGAATAATGCTGAAAGAAATCAGAGATGATACAAACAAATGTAAAAATTAATATTGATAAAATGGCCACACTGCCCAAAGGAATTTATAGATTCAATGCTATTTCTATCAAACTGCCAATCATACTTTTCACATAATTAGCAAAAACTATTTTAAAATTCATATGGAACTAAAGACAAGCCCGAATCACCAAAGCAATTCTAAGCAAAAAGAGGGAAGCTAGAGGTATCACACCACTTGACTTCAAACTATACTACAAGGCTACAGTACCAAAACATGATGATGCTGGTACAAAAACAGACATACAGACCCACAGAACAGGATAGAGAACCTACAGATAAAGCCACACACCTACAATGACCTGATCTTTGACAAAGCTGACAATAACAAACAATGGGGAAAGAATTCCCTGTTCAATAAATGGCGCTGGGATAATTGGCTAGCCATATGCAGAAGATTGAAAGTTGACCCCTTCCTTTCATCATATGCAAAAATTAAGAAAATTCAAGAGTTAAATGCAAAACCTAAAACAATAAAAACTCTAGAAGAAAACCTAGGAAATGCCATTCTGAACATTGTCCTTTGCGAAGAATGTATGACTAATTACAACAATTACAATTACAACAAAACCAGAACAATTACAACAAAAACAAAAATTGACATGTGGGACCTAATTAAAGAGTTTCTGCACAGCAAAAGAAACTATCAATAGAGTAAACAGACAACCTACAGAATGGGAGAAAGTAATTGCTGACTATGCATCTGATAAAGGCTTAATATCCAGAATCTGTAAGGAACTTAAACAAATTAACAAGCATAAAACATATAACTCCATTAAAAAATGGGCAAGGGACATGAGCAGATACTTTTGAAAAGAAGACCCACACATAGCCAACAAATACATGAAAAAATATTCTTCACTAATCATTACAGAAATGCAAATCAAAACCACAATGAGATGCCACCTCACATCAGTCAGACTGGCTATTATTAAAAAGTCAAAAAATGACAGATGCTGGAAAGGTTGCAGGGAAAAGAGAACACTTATATACTGCTGGTGGAAACATAAATTAGTTCAGCCACTGTGGAAAGCAGTTTGGAGATTTCTCAAAGAACTTAAAACAGAACTATTATTTGACCCAGCAAGCTCATCACTGGGTATATACCTAAAGGAAAATAAATTGTTTCACCAAAAGGCAAATGCACATGTATGTTTATTGCAGCACTATTCACAATAGCAAAGATGTGGAATCAACCAAGATGCCCATCAGTGGTGGACTGGATAAAGAAAATATGGTACATATACACCATGGAGTACTATGCAGCCATACAAAAGAATGAAATCATGTCCTTTGCAGCAACATGAGTGCAGCTGGAAGCCATTATCCTCAGTGAACTAAATCAGGAACAGAAAACCAAATGCTACATGTTCTCACTTATAAGTGGGGTGTTAAGCATTGAACACGTATGAACACAAAGATGGGAGCAATAGACACTGGAGGCTGTTGAGGGAGGGTAGAAGAGAGGCATGTGTTGGAAGGCTGCCAATCAGGGAATATGCTGACTGCCTTGGTGACAGGATCATTTACACACTAGCCTCAGTGACATGCAATTTACCTATGTAACAAACCTCTATATGTGCCCCTTGAACCTAAAATAGAAGTAGAAGAGGAAAAAAACAATCTATAAAGTTTATACATTTTGCCAAAGTTGTGCAGAACCTTGATTCTGACTCCTTCAAAGTAGGAGCTAAAATATGCTTTGTGATTTTCTTCTCTTTTATTTTTTAAATTAAATAACAGCTTCATTAAGATAGAATTCACATGCCATATAGTTCCCACATTTAAAGTGTATCATTCAATGGTTTTTAGCATATTCATAAATACATACACTTATCATTGTAGTCAATTTTAGAGCTTTCATCACCCCAAAAATAAACCCTGCATAACCTGGCTTTTCCTCTCTATCCTTGAGTATCCTCTACCCCTCAGCAATAAGCAACCACTTATCTATTTTCGGTCTCTGTAGATTTCCTCATTCTAGGATTTTATATAAAATGGAAATATTAAGCATGTATTCTTTTTTGTGGCTGGCTTCCTTCACTTAACATAATGTTTTCAAAGTTTATCCATGTTGTAGCATGTTACCAGAACTTCATTCTTTTTTATGGATGAATAATATATTATTCCTTCATATAAAATATTTTATATTATTCATTCATATATGTTTTGTTTATCTATACATCAACACGTAGACATATAGTTGTTTCCAGATTTTGGCTAATATGAATAATTCTGTCATAAACACTTGTGTATGGCATGTCTTCATTTCTCTTGGGTACATCTCCAAGAGTGGACTTGCTGGATCCTATGGTAACTGTATGTTTAATCATTTGAGGAACTGTCAGACTGATTTCCAAAGGAGCTGCACCATTTTATTTTCCCACCAGGAGTGTATTAGGGTCCAATTTCTCCAAATATTTCTCAACACTTAGCTGACTTTTTGGTTCTAGCTATCCTAGTAGATGTGAAGTGGTATCCCATTGTGATTTTGATTTGCATTTTCATGATGACTCGTGATGGTGTTACATGATCTTTAATGATCATAGGATAAAAAGAAATAATTTTAATAGAATATATTCATTTTTTATGTACATGGACCCAAGGGAATGTTATCTTATAGGCCTTCATGAAGAAGTCTGTAACATTTGTATAGTCAATGGAATAATATATTCCACAGGGTAAAACGTGCAGTTAATAAATGATTTTGTGTCAGAATTGGGGGATGTGAAGCCATGAAAGAATGATTAAGCTTTACAGTTGTGTTTTATAATCAAGGCTACCTAATATTTCCTTCATGCTGTTGATTAAGGAGACATAGCTGTTCAATAAACATATGTTTTCTCTGAGGCACAGTTACTAACAGCTGAGGTTCACCTTTATTTGTCCTTATAGGTGTGCTCATCTTACCAAAGGTAAGTCAACAGTCTGTTTACTCTGTTCTGCTTGAAATTAGCAGGAAACAGTTTAAGGCTCCTCTGAAGAGCTCATTCTAAAGAGTGCAATTTCTACTTTTTCTTTGCAGAAATCCTGTGTTATCAGCTGGCCCTGTAAAGATCATGAATCCTGTCTTTTCCTGAATGTTCGCCCCGTTAGAAACTCAGTTTCACTCTGCTTTTATCCACTTTAGACCCTATGTTGATCTTTCCGGATCTTTACAGTTGGGTTGAAAATAACAACAGACGAAGCCCTATGAAGGCTTCATTCCCTCAGGTGTTTTGCTGCTGGGACACAAATAGCACAATTTTTCTTTGTCCTTTTCCCAAAATTGCATCAGAGCAAGCTGAAACTGTGATATTATTAAGAAAAAAGTACTCTCCTTTTCCTTCAAATTAAACCCTGTGGTTGTGAATGAATCCCTGGAGGTGGTTGAATAGGGATAGTACATCTGTTCAAAAATTAGATGCTTTCCAGTTAATAAGACTGCATTGGATGTTATATTATTCTCTTGTCAGAGCATTATAAATTATTTCATAATTTTGAAAGTATTGCAGCAAGTTATAGTAAAACTTTGCTGTTCTCATTAGCAACCTTTGTTACCAACAGTCTCCTTTAGCTTTGAGGACTTAATTTTTTTGATGACTTATTTAATGTGCTGCAGATTCTCTGAGTTTGGCAAAGAAAACTTTCAATTAAAAAAATAATTAACTGCCCTCTTTGTGAAATTGATGGGTCTCAATCACTGTATGGTGAATTTTTTACCAAATGGAAGAAACGAATTCAGCAACATAGAAAAATCTTGTTAGATAACCTCAGCAGATATTACAAGATAACCAGGTGAAATTATTCCAATTACCTTATCATAGAACATATACATAATTTTACTACATCTTCTTTTCTTAAAATAATTTTTTTTTGAAATAGAGGCAGGGTCTCACTATATTGCCCAGGCTGGTCTCAAACTCCTGGGCTCGAGTGATCCTCCCACCTCAGCCTCCCAAAGTGCTGAGATTACATGCGCGAGCCACCACACTTGGCCGCTTTCTTCTTCTTCTTTTTTTTTTTTTTAAACAATGAATTTGCAAGTAGTGGGGAATTAAATTTAATGGAAATTAGGTTAAAATTTGTGGATCTTCGTGGCAGCACAGTGAGTGAAAAAGTAAATTTGGCTTGAGTAATAGGTAGAAACTTAGAAAGGAAAATAGATTTATTTCCTAAACATTTTAATATCCAGTAACAGCAAAGCTGCTAATTAAATATGTCAGGAATAATAAACATCAACCAATTCAAAGCACTTCCCAGAAAGTCTCACTTTGACTGCAGATTTGGTTAAATCTCATTTGTCTTGTCCCAGCAGCTTAGCAGAATAAGGTAAAATATGGAAAGGAGGATTTGGGGGTGCCAGAGGAGCCATTTCCACCAGTGCCTCTGGCTCTAGTTTATTATCATTTAATCGGTTAATATGCCCTGGGCTCTGACCCTCCTCTGTTATCAAGACGGGCTTCATGGACATGCAACCAGTGCAGCTCAAAGCACTTAGGGCTTAATGCTATATTAGTCTATTTTAACACTGCTATAAAGATACTACCTGAGACTGAGTAATTTATAATCAAAAGAGGTTTGATTGACTCACAGTTTTGTATGGCTGAGGAGGCCTCAGGAAACTTACAATCATGGTGGAAGGTGAATGGGAAGCAAGGCAGCACTTCTTACATGGCAGCAGGAGACGGGGACAGGAAGTACCAGACACTTATCAAACAACCATATCTCATGAGAACTCACTTGCTATAATGAGAACAGCATGGGAGAAACCACCACCGTGATCCAATCACCTCCCACCAGGTCCATCCTTCAACATGTGGGGATTGGAATTTGGATTACAATTTGAGTTGAGATTTTGGTGGGGACGCAGCCAAATCATACCAAATACTCTACATGCAATTGCTGTCCTGAAATTCTGAGCAATTTAATCTTTCCATTTGTGCTATGCAAGTGAGATCTGACAACTGGGACAACTGAGTATGGGCTAGGGGCTTGGAGCCTTGGTCCATGTGGGATTGCACCTCCTGCCTCCTCCACACCTCCTAGGATGGATTCTCAGGCACCTGCTCCTCTGCCCCTACCAACACCACCTGTGACCTATACCCCCCACTCCAAGTAGGATCTGGATATGTGTCAGAGGTTAAAGTTGGACTTATGCACCATTAAATAGCAAACAAAAAAAAACCCCAAAAAACAAAAACCCAAAAACCCACCGTGGCAGGTCAAGAGACAAAACTTGGAAAGAAGGGAGAAAGCTTTTTGTCAGTGCTGCAAACAAGGGGCCCTGCATTTTCATTTTGCTCTGGGCCTTGCAAATTATGCAGCTGGCCCTGTCTGTTACTCAGTGATGCTCCCTGTCTTCTCCTTGCTATCAGGTTGTTTTCTTTTGAAATGAGTGGATAGAATAAAAATAACCTCACATTTTCCTTATTTCCTTTTCCCCATGCATCTGAGTGCTTCTACTGTGATTTTCACTGTTCAGATCCACCCCTAAGGCACAAGAGCTATAATGATGCTTTCTTACAAAGACCATTGTTCTGAGTGCTTCAGGGATTAATGTCTCTTTGAAAGAGCCAATTGTTTTTTTTTTTTTATTTCCGGTAATCTAAGAAACTGGTACAGAAAATATTTTTTGCTATGTGTGTAATGCCCCATACTTATTTTTGTTATTGTCTGTATTGATTAACAACATAATCTTACAGTCAAAATCTTGCCACTGGAAGCATAACAGAAAGATCACTCATAGGTTTTCCTATAGTTTTTTAAATTGGACTAGCTCCACTCAGGTGGATATGCCCTAAGATGAATTGTATTTGGAGATACTGAAGACTGCTGAACATTTTACTCCTCTCTTGTACCATAAAGTAAAAACCAGCCATGCTGCCCTAAAGGTCACTCAGAAAATACTTTCTTTCAGGAATTTATCTAGTCCTATATATTGATATACTGTAGGACATATTTTTTCTAATATTGGTAGTGATTAGAATTTGATTACTTTTGTTGTTTACAGAGAGTCAACACCACCTATGCCAAGTTAAAATAGGTAGTGGCTTAAACAAAATTGAGTAGATATACTGAGCATCAAACTGAACGAAGTGGAAAGCTGATGTCAGGAGATAATTTCAGAGTTTCTCTAGACCCCATTCTCCCTCTCTGCACCTCCCAGGAGAATATGCCTACAGCTCTCTAACGTCTTGCATTCCTTTATAGATACGACCTTCCCATGTTAACTTTGTAATGTTTGTGCGGTCTAGCGAAGTGTTTTGCAAACTACCATCTATACACTCTCATTGCTTCCTGAAGTTAATCCCCCCTAAAAGGGATCGACAACTGGCAAGTGCTACAGACACCAAACTTCCCCAGGGGAGCCTTGGCATACATCAGTCCACTGAAGGCTCTCAGTAGGCTTGGAATAAAATTGGTATTTAACCCTGGATTTTCCAAACTGATTTCATCATGAGGCATATTTTTTCTCATTATTTTCTATTAAGATTTTGGGGTCAAAGCAATCTGTGGCAAACCCTTTGGTAATTTCCAATATAGATAGTTAGAACTAGTCGCAGAGGGTGGGGGAGGGATTTTGGCCTTTAACCAGTTTGATTTCAATTGTTGTAAAGATATTTATGAACTTAGTGATTGGTGTCAGAATTGTGACAGAACACATTTCTGATGCTTTAAGTTTATGGTAATTGTAGCAGCCATAGGAATCTAATCCAGCGAGTAAAGACAATAATAGTTAAACTTTTCAAAGTTTTCATACTGATCTAGGCTTGAGACCATTTTTCTTGCTTCCACAAAACTGGAAAATCAAGGTATCTTCAGCATTTCTTCAGATTCAGCCTGTGGACTCAGATCTATTTTAGCTATGTTATTTTAGGATTTCTCAGGAGGCCATGGTTACAGGAGGAAACACACATGAGAGGGTGGAACTTGGAGCCAGTAATAGGAAGAATTGCAGTGGTGTTCAAGGTGAAAGAGTGGATAGCGATTATGAAGTTGATATACTACCTTGTCAGCCTATTACGATGAGAGGTTCCCTCAAATTTGAGGCAACTCTGGCCACGTAGTCTAGGGAGAGCAAAATCAAAAGGGAAGATTGTTTTTATCACAGATACATATTGTTTGTTTCATGGAATCTGTCTTGAATATAAGGTTAGAGTCAATTGGGATCAGGTGGAGATGATAAACTAAATATACTTTATTTATTTAATTTTTGTTTTTGAGACGGGGTCTTGCTTAGGCTGGAGTACAGTGGCACCATCATGCCTCACAGCAGCCTTGACCTCCCAGGTTCAAGTGATCCTCCAACCTCAGTCACCTGAGTAGCTGGGACCACAGATGCACACTGCCATGCCTGGTTAAGTTTTGTATTATTTGTGGAGACAGGATTTTGACATGCTTCCCAAGCTGGTCTCAAACTCCTGGGCTCAAGCAATCTGCCCGCCTCAACCACCCAAAGCACTGGGATTACCGGTGTGAGCCACTGTACTCAGCCACTAAATGTACTTTTATATCTGTACAAACAAAGATGGATAAAATCATCCATCTATCTAGCCATCTGCCTGTCATCTATATCTATCAATGTATGTTTTAACATTTTGTTTGAATTATGACAGTGTCATTATTAACTTTTATATCACTGCAAAAGAAGTAAATAATCAGGTAAATTAGTTCAATAAGGGCCCTAACTAAAGACTGAAAGATAACAAAAAAAAAAAGAAAAAAAATAGTATCTTACTGTCTTTTAGCAGAAATTTGCACTGTATAAAAGCAAATATGGACATATTCAAATTGGTGCTGAATAAATATGAGAAGGCTAGAATGTCTTGGCCCAGAAAAACTATCCCTACAGTCACGACCATATAATGATATTTAAATTTTATTTATTTCTAAGCTCCCATTCACACCACAAAGCTCCTGCTTATAATGCTATACCATTGAGTAAGAGCAAAATCTTCATTTCAAAATCAAAAAGGTTTAGCGAGGCTCAACTGAATGGATGTGTGCATAAAATGGTATTTTTCCCGGGGAGTTGAGATTTTGCTAATACTAAAGCCTCTCCCCTGACTGAATTGGCCACAAGGAGGAATCCATCCCTGTATAATGAGGCCAAGGATGGTCTAGCATTTCTGGAATGAAGCCCCTTGGAACTGCCACGCTGATTTTGTCACACCTGAGTACAGCAGCCAGTTGTTGACCCCAGGTTCTGTGCACAGACAGAACTGGGAATGCTGGCCAGCGGTGGATTGAAATGGAAATGAGGAACCTTCTGTGCTCCACTGGCTCAAAACTACCTGCTCTTGTCCTAGCATGCAGGTTGCCCCTAGTATTACCCCATCCCTTCACTGTCCTCATCCTACAGCCTCAGTCTTATCTGAAATACCTGAAGTTTGTGATTTAGACACACACTGAGTATTCTGGTTCTGACTCAGGCTGAGTTTCCTGGACTAATTCTTCACTGGTCATTAGCAGCTTTAAATCTCTTCCCCTGGTTTGCTTATAATTCTTGATGATACTCATCACTGTTATTATATTTTTTCATTTTAGTGTGTCACTCAAGCTTCAAATCTTGATAATTGGGAACTCAGCATATTGGGGACTGGAAGGATCATAATTTTTTCTGTCTTTCTCGTCAAATATTAAGCTCAATTATCTTTCCCCCATCATCAGTAATTATATAGGTTTGCATAAATTTACATTGCCGCAGCAGTCATATTGCCCAACTGAATTTCTGGCAAGTATAAATGTTATTGTCAGAGGCAATTTACAGTGCAAGTCAAACAGATATCCTCCTCCACCCAAATCTCTTTCCTCTCGACTCTTTGGAAGCATAATTAAGAGAAATGTAGAAAGCTACACGTGAGGAAACATGGAAATATAGCTGCTGTGTTAAAGGAAGAGAGAATAAACAAAGTAAAATAATTATTCCTTACTTCCCTTCCTTGGAGTGTTGTGTGTGTGGGTGACAAAGATGGAAACTGGAAAGAGAATTCCCTGTTTTCCTACATATTTGGGTCAATTCAGTTAAAAATTCTTTCTAAAAACACATCATTTATTAATGATGCAACTCAACTCTGTGCAAGGCAGTAGGGATACACTAAAGAGTAAGACAAAAAGTCCGGACATGTTGGCTCATGCCTGTAATCCTAGCACTTTGGGAGGCTGAGGTGGGAAGATTGCTTGAGCCTAGGAGGTCAAGACCAGCATGGGCAGCAAAAAGAGATCCCATTTCTACAAAATAATAAAAAGATTAGCTGAACCTGGTAGTGCACTCCTATAGTCCCAGCTACTTGATGTGGGAGGATCTCTTGAGCCCAGGAAGTAGAGGCTGCAGTAAGCCATGATCGTACCACTGTACTTCAGCCTGGGTGACAAAGCCAGACTGTCTCAAAAAATGAAAAAAAGAGAAAAAAAAAGAAAAAGGGAAAAAGAAAAATCTTGCTTGGAAGGGGCTGGTTGTGTGATCATTCATTCATTTTGGTTTTGGTGAATTCTCTCCCTTGTATTTAATGGGACGGATTATGGGTTCCATAATAACTTAGATCAAGACCATTCTGGGACTTTGAAAATAATTCTACAATCCCAAATAATTAAAGAATGGCCTAATACTTACTCATTTTCTATTTTGGAGACAGTTTCAGAGAAAAATGGACAATGGTCATCCCCTAAGATTTTGGTCTACTTATCCTAGGAGATGCTGGGGTTTTTGGTATTCAGTGGGTGCATAGTGTGGATAATACATTTGATAGTTGGTAAGATAATGGAAAAGATGCTCTTCAATTATTAAACTCTTAAAGTTAGACAGCACTTTAATGGGACCTTTATTGTAAGGAAAAAAATTTCCCCTCTGGATATTATTTTTCAGCATAGTTCCTTCACTCTCCTTGCTTGTTTAATGACTGCTGCTTAAAATTCTTTCATTTCTTATACATTTAGTGGGATAAATGGAGAGAATAATGGTCAGAATAGAAATAATAATCTTTTCCTGTTTCACACTGTTCATTCTTTTGGGAACAATCACAAATTGTGTTTGAAAGCAGAGTGTTCATCCTTTGAAGAAATACTGGGCTTGAAAACCATCAGAGTAAAACTGTGTTTTTCTCAAGGAAAATGACTCACTGTCTCCTGCTCTAACGTTGCCTAGAAAATGCCATTATAGTTTAAAGTAAATAGCAAGTACGTGCATTCTAATAACTCCTGTGGGTAGGTGGCATTTGCTCTCCAAGCTGAACCCAAATAAAGTTTTCTTTATGGATTTATAATTTTATAATGTTCTTGAACTCTTATCTTTTAATGGGTATTATTCAGAAACCAAAAATGGTAACACAGGTAATTAAATACATGTTGAGGTGGAATATTAAGTATTTCACTCAGGAGGGATTTTATCTAATTAAATTGACTCATCATGAAGACTTGAAGCAATCAATTTTATTTTTACAGGGAGTACACCCTTGTTAGAAATCACCTTAATATAGACCTTTCACAAGTCAGAGAAATTTACCTTTTAGCTTTATAAGATACACAAACTATGCTTGTAAGCAGGAATAGTGTGGTATCCCAGGTACATGTTTTATACCTGCATTATTGAACAGTAATTATTTGGTGATTTTAATTTCCATCATGAGTTGAAGCAAAAATTTCGATTTCATTAGAAAGTGAGCTATCATGATATAACAAGTTATTATAGAATATTATGGCAATTCTTTTTTATATAATGCATTAGGGGTTAAATAAAAAAGGAGTGGATATTAGAAAATTCCAGTTAGAGGGAGGCGGAGGTTGCAGTGAGCTGAAATCACGCTGCTGCATTCCAGTGTGGGCAAGAGAGTGAGACCCTGTCTCAAAAAAAAAAAAAAAATTCCAGTTAAAGATATTGGATTAAATGGAGACTGAAACTTCCTGTCACCCTTTAAAAACAAAATCATTTCATTGAGTATGATGGGCATGTAAAAAGCTGTACATATTTAATGCATACACCTTGATGAGATTGGAGATAAGTGTACACCTGTGAAACCATCACCACAGTCAATGCTGTAAACTTTTCAGTCATCTCCAAAGACTTCCTCCTTCCCATCCTTCCTCTCTGCTCCCATCCTCCCTCACTGTCGCTCCCTCCCTCCCTTCCTCCATTCCTCCCTTCCTTCCCCTTTCCCCTCCGCTCCCCTCCCCTCCCCTCTTCTTTCCTCACTCCCTCCCTCCCATGGACACAAGGCGGGGAACATCACACACTGGGGCCTGTGGGTGGGGGGCTGGGGGAGGGATAGCATTAGGAGAAATACCTAATGTAAATGACAAGTGGATGGGTGCAGCAAACCAACATGGCACATGTGTACCTATGTAATGAACATGCATGTTGTGCACATGTACCATAGAACTTAAAGTATAATTTAAAAAAAAACCATGTTGAAAAAAATTTTATTCTTAAGAAAAATACTTGTAACATGTTATCAAAGAAATGAATTAGACTACATGAATATGTTCTAAGAATAATTATTCTGATTTTTAAGCATTTAGATACTATAAAGAAATATTTTTATACTATTGTTCATCAGTACATGCTAATTTTATTCTTATAAATCATTTTTTCGAAATACGTTTTGAAAGGAGCTATTTCATAGGTTTACCAGCGTAATGAAACCAATTCATCAGATGGTTTAAATAACTACACAATTATAATAATTGTAGCACCACCTTTTATTCACCAAAATGTCCAAGTTGGTACTGTAATTTTACAGTTACCCTACTAATGCAAAAGCCAAAACAAGGAAGAAAGTAAAAAACAATGAAAGAGGAAAAGAGAGCCAAAATTTGAAGAAGATGGAAAAATTTGGGCACCTTAAAACTTGAAAACATTTAGCAAAAGGAGGTATCAAAGTTGAAAACAACTAGTAGTCTTGGGAGGACAATATGTGCAATGTATATCACAGACAGCCTATGTATCAAAAGAAGAATATGAACAGCATATACAGCATATATAACACATAAGATATATGAAAACTCCTTTTGCTGGCAAGCAAAAGACCAACAACCTAATATAAAAACAAAATGAATCAGAACACAAACAGCCAATTCACATAAGGAAAAAATGGAAGAATATCTTCATTGCTTTCAAGTTTTGACAATTATGAATAACATTGCTATAACATTCCTGTACAGTTTTTTGTGTGTACATACATTTTTAATCTATTTAAGTAAATAACTAGGAGGACAGTTTCTAAATTGTATGGTAAAATTATGTTTAACTTTGTAAGAATTTCCAAATTCTGCCCATCAGCAAAGAATGAGAATCCACGTTACTCTGCATCCTCATCAACACTTGGCATTGTCAGTGTGTTGGATTTTAGCAATTTTAATAGATGTGTAGAAGTACTACAAATTTATTTTCAGTTTTCTAATGACAGATGATGTCAAGCATCTTTTCCTATGCTTATTTGCCATTTTTATAACTTCCTTGGTCAGGTCTGTTCAGATCTTTTCTATGTTTTTTAACTGGGTTTTTTTTTAATTGTTGAGTTTTATTTTTGGAGTTTATTTATTGGAGTTTTGGAGTTTATTTTGGAGTTTATTTGTTGAGTTTATTTTTGGAGTTCCTTGTATATTTTGTATACTGATCCTTTATCAGATATATATTTTGTAATATTTCTTTCCCCTCTGTGGTTTATCTTTTCACTGTCTTGGAAGTGTCTTTTGTAGAGTGAAAATTTTCGTTTTAATAAAGTGCAACGTGCACATTTTTTTCGTTCATGGATCATGCTTTTGGTGTTGAATCTAAAAAGTCATCATCATACCCAAGTCACTTAGATTTTATCCTATGGTATCTCTTAGGAGTTTTTAATGTTTTACATTTAGGTCTATGATTCATTTTGTTTTGGGGTAACCTTCCCCCAATATTTCAACATAGGTTGTTTCTATTTTCCATAAGTGTTGGCTGGCTGAGAAATAAACAGAGACAGTACAAAGAGAGGAATTTTACAGCTGGGCTGCCGGGGGTGACATCACATATTGGTAGGACCGTGATGCCCACCGGAGCCTCAAACCGGCAAGTTTTTTATTAAGGGTTTCAAAAGGGGAGGGGATGTAAGAACAGAGAGTAGGTACAAAGATCACATGCTTCAAAGGGCAAAAAGCAGAACAAAGATCACATGCTTCTGAGGGAACAGGACAAAGGGCAAAGCGGAACTACTGATAAGGGTCCAACAAGGATCACAAGGCAAAGGGCAAAAGCAGAACTACTAATAAGGATCCAACAAAGATCACAAAGCAAAGGGCAAAAGCAGAACTACTGATAAGGGTCTGTGTTCAGCGGTGCACATATTGTCTTGATAAACATCTTAAATAACAGAAAACAGCATGCGAGAGCAGAAAACCCGTCTCACCACATATTTACCAGGGTGGAGTTTTTCCCCACCCTAGTATGCCTGAGGGTACTGCAGGAGACCAGGGTGTATCTCAGTCCTTATCTCAGCCTCATAAGACAGACACTCCCAGAGCGGCTGTTTATAGACCTCCCCCCAGGAATGCATTCCTTTCCCAGGGTATTAATATTAATATTCCTTGCTAGGAAAAGAATTTAGTGATATGTCTCCTACTTGCACGTCTGTTTATGGGCTCTCTGTAAGAAGAAAAATATGGCTGTTTTTGCCCGACCCCACAGGCAGTCAGACCTTATGGTTGTCTTCCCTTGTTCCCTAAAAATCTGTTATTCTGTTCTTTTTCAAGGGCACTGATTTCATATTGTTCAAACACACGTTTTACAATCAATTTGTACAGTTAACACAGTTACCACAGTGGTCCTGAGGTGACGTACATCCTCAGCTTACGAAGATAACAGGATTAAGAGATTAAAGTAAAGACAGGCATAAGAAATTATAAAAATATTATTTGGGAACTGATAAATGTCCATGAAATCTTCACAATTTATGTTCCTCTGCCGCAGCTCCAGCCGGTCCCTCCATTTGGGGTCCCTGACTTCCTGCAACAACTTTGAGTTAATTTTTAAGAAAGTTTCAAGGTCTGTGTCTATATTTATGATTTTGCATGTAGATATCCACTTGTTACGGTATCATTTGTTGAAAGATAGTCTACTATTTTGGATCAAATTCTGCTACATTGAATTTCATCTAGTTTGTTAACTTCTTTTCTATGTCTTTTTCATGAATATTTTAAGTGTTTGAATTGCCTTTACTCCTTTGTCGAAGATCAGTTGACTATATGTGTGGGGGTTGATTTCTGGACTATTTTGATCTAATTCTCTATTTGTTCTTTTACTGATACCACACTGTCTTCCTACTGTCTTCAGTACTGTACCTTTATAGTAAGTCTTCAAGTCATGTAGTGTCAGTTTTCCAACTTTGTTCTTTTCTTTTACATTGTATTAGGCATTCTGGACTTTTTGTCTTTTCACTGAAACTGTAGAACGTGTTGGCTTCCGAAAAATAACTTTCTGGGGTTTTAATTGGGATTACATTGAATCTATACAACAAGTTGGGAAGACTGACATCTTAATATTGAGTCTTCCTTTTCATGTACATGCAATGTGTTTCCACTTAATTAGGACTTCCATGTTTTCTTTCAAGAGAGTTGTATTTTTCCTCACATAAATCTTGTACATATTTTGTGATACTTATGACTATTTCATTTCTTTGCTAATGCAAGTGGCATTATGTTTTAGTTTCAAATTACAATTGACCATTGCTGGTACATAGGGTAGCAATTGACTTTAATATATTAACTTTATATCCTGAATTCTTATTAGAATCGCTTACTAGTTCCAGGAGTTTATTATTGCTTCTTTGGGGTTTTCTACATAGAAATGATGTCAATGATGTCATCTGTAAACGAAGGTGGTTTGATTTCTTCCTTCTTAATCTATATAATTTTAATTTCCTTTTCTTGTCTTATTGCACAATCTAGCACTTCCAGTAGGATGTTGAATAAGAGTGATGAGAACAGAAATACTTACTTCATTCCCAATTATGGTGGAAAAGTATTTATTTTCTCAATGTTAAGTATGATGCTAACTATGGGTTCTTTTGTAGATGGCCATTATTAAGTTGAGGAAGCTTCCCTCTGTTCCTAGTTTGTGGAGAGTTTTTTTTTTTAATCACAAATGGGTGTTGGACTTTGACAGATGCTTTTCTGAATATATTGACATGATCCTATAATTTTTTTCTTTAGCATGTTTATGTGATTGTTTACATTAACTGATTTTTGAATGTTTGTCCAACATCAGAATAAATCTCACTTGGTCATGGTGTATAATTCCTTTCTAAAAACAAATTACAGGATTTGGTTTGCTAATATTTTGTTGAGACTGTTGTATTTATGTTCATGATATGGATTGGTCTATAGTTTTCCTATTTAGTAATGTCTTTGTTTTTATATTAGAGTAATGTTGGTTTCACAGAATGAGATGTGAAGTATTCCTTCTAATTGTATGCTGGAAGAGATTATAGAGAATTCATGTTGTGTCATCCTTAAATGTTTGGTAGAATTCATAAGTGAACCCATCTTTGCCTGGTATTTTCTATTTTGGAAGATTATTAATGATGGATTCAATTTCTGTGATAGATACAGGCATATTCAGATTGTTTCTTCTTATGTGAGTTTTAGTAGAATGTGTTTTTCAAGGAATAGGTTCATTGCAATATAAAAATGTGATTATAGAGTTGCTCGTACTATTTTTTTATTATCCTTTTAGAAAGAGAGTGTGTCCATAGGATTAATAGTGTTGACCCCTTTTTCTTTCCTGATATTAGTTATTTGTGTCTTCTCTTTTTATACTTGGTTAGCTTGGCCAAAGTTTTACTGATTTTCTCTGTTGATTTCCTATCTGTTTTATTGTTATGGATTTCTGCTCTAATTTTTATTATTTCGTTCTGCTTACTTTGGATTTACTTTGCTCTTTTCTTATAGTTTCCTAAGGTGGAAGCTTAAATTATTGGTTTGAGGTCTTTCTTTCTTTCTATAATATGCATTAAATGATATAAATTTCCCTCTACGAACTGTTTCATTGCATTCTGCCTAATTTGATTGTATTTCTTTCAGACTCAAAATTCTCTTTCATTCCCACCAAAAAGGACATGCAACTTTGATTTTAGTTGTGAATACAAATTTGAGAAAGACAATAGGGCTGATCAGTTGTGAAAACTTTTATTTCAATAAGTTCAATGAGACCTATAAATGGTTAGTCATGCCTATAGTTTGAGTTAAGAATGAAACCTATGATTCTTAAGTTTTACATAGGCCACCTCCAGATGTATGTGCTTTCAGTCAATTGGTTTTGAGTCTCAATCTCATGTTGCTTTTGTGGAACTAATACTTTTAATGTCTTCAGAGTTCACATATTATCATAATTCATGTGCAAAGCTTCTAAAAAACCAAATTATTTTTAATAAACTAGTTATAAATATAATGCATTAGAAAATAGTCTTTATCCTTATTGTAAATTTTTATAGCTTTCTTTTTAAAGAAAATTGTAAAATTTAAAGAAGATTGTAAAAACCAATCTTCATGCAGTATGAAAGAAACACGTATAATTGGGTCATTTTCTCCAATAATTCTACATAAAATACCATCCAAGTTTAAAATTTACTTTGGAAAGAGAAACTTCAGTTCTGAGTATCTGAGACTAGCACTAGTTAGTAGTGCTTTATTTTAGATTTGTAGTAAGTAAATGTCCTCTCTTTTCACCTTTATTCCAGAAAACCACATTCTCAGGCATAGCACATCTTGAGCTATCTTGATTAGCTTCAGTTGTCAGACAACCAAAGGTGTAAAACACGCATAGAAAAGGCAGTTTTTTCCCTTTAGGATAATCTTTTCCTTTATGAATTTGTATGACCTGTACCATATTTAAGCTTAAGATTTCTCATAGGCTGTTAAATGCACTTGCAAATGTCACTCACATGCTTCATTAAGTAGAAGAGTGTTTGGAAAGTGATTACAATTGTGTAACTCTCTGTTGGAAAGTCCTATGCCCTGTGAGATAAGCATGTTCAACAGTAAGAACAAGATATGGAAAGTGGCTGGAGATGGGGGACTGGTTGAAAAAAGCATGTAGTCTAAAGCTGTAACATTCTGGCTATTTGCAACTTCTCCATGAAGGTAGAAAAAAGCAAAAGTATATGAAATTGTAAACTCATGGAACCCCTCCACATAAGTTAAAAATAACCCAAACCAAATATCTCCAAACCCAAATGAACTTCCAGAGTGTGCTCTCTCTCTCTCTCTTTCTCTCTCTCTCTGTCTGTCTGTCTTTTTTTGAGACAGGGTCTCACTTTGTTGCCCAGGCGGAGTCCAGTGGTGTGAACATGGCTCACTGCAGCCTCGAGCTCTCAGGCTCAAGCAGTCCTCTTGCCTCAGCCTCCCAAGAAGCTGGGACCACAGGTGCACACCACCACACCTGGCTAACCAGAGCTCTTCCATACTCCATATTATGTTTAGTTTATCCTCCATGTACTATTTTGGATCAAATTCTGCTAAATTGAATTTCATCTAGTTTATTAACTTCCTTCCTGGGTCTTTTTCATGAATATTTTAAGTGTTTATTTACTTTTAGCTTTTTTTTTTTAAGATGAGAAAGATACCACTTGTAATTCTTTGGGTAAGTTGTGTGTGTGTTAATGCACACTAGACTCATATTGCGTGATTTCTCTAAGGACAACATTGCAAATTTTTGTTACTCTTCTTATCCAAATTAATTCTGTGGAGTCACAGGAAGTGCATACTTTTTGAAAACTATTAAAAATGAGATAGGCCGGGCGCGGTGGCTCATGCCTGTAATCCCAGCACTTTGGGAGGCCAAGGCGGGCGGATCACGAGGTCAGGAGATCGAGACCATCCTGGCTAACATGGTGAAACCCCGTCTCTACTAAAAATACAAAAAATTAGCCAGGCGTGGTGGTGGGTGCCTGTGGTCCCAGCTACTTGGGAGGCTGAGGCAGGAGAATGGCATGAACCCAGGAGGCAGAGCTTGCAGTGAGCCGAGATAGTGCCACTGCAGTCTGGCCTGGGTGAAAGAGCGAGACTCCGTCTCAAAAAAATAAATAAATAAATAAATAAAAAATAAGAAGAAATGAGATAGAATTTTATCTCACTTCCATGTCCTAACTTTGCTCATGTAACTATTTTGTCCATGGGTATACTGATGCCACCTAACTTGAAAAAGAAATGAAAAGTAGGCATTCACAACATGATGATTTGCCAATCAAGCCTATTTTTAGTAGTCAGTAAAAATTCCTGACTGAATATCTAATTTAACAAAAAGTGAATGAGCTATGAAAATTGCCAAGAACAGGTAGTTTAAAATTATCAGACATAATTGGCTTCTAGTGTCTCTCCTAATGCAACAATCCTATTCTGTCGTTTTACAATAGTGGTTCTCAAACTTTAGCATACATCAACTTCAACTAAGAGGTTTGTTAAAGCACAGATTGTTTGGCTTCATTTTTAGAGTTTATGATTTATGGAATAGGGTATGGGTTGGATAATTTGCATATCTAACCGGTTCCCAGGTGATGCTGGTCTGGGACCACAGTTTAAGATCTACTATTCTAAGCAGTAAGATCAGTCTCTTCTCTGACCTCCCTGCAATAGCTAATCTGAAATGACTTACATTATTTTTTTTATGCTTAAAGATGTTGGTTGCTTCTTCTCTGAAAGGATTATTTTAAAGATTTATTATTCCCTCTCCTGAAGATTAGAAGTTAAGGAGAGGGCAGTTTTGTCACTTAAAGTTTAATCTTGAGAACACACAAAAAAATTGTACCACATACAGAAGCCATCTCTCTCATGTAGGGGACGTCTTCAATTTTGTTTCAAAGTTCTCTATATTTTGTATATCTTTATGTTTCTTTATTGTTGACAAATTAATAATCCATATTCATACAAATAAAACGATTTAAAACTATAAATGAGTATCAGTACCAGATTCAGCCAGAGATGCCATAATATTCCACATAGAATTTTGAAAACCCAAATGGCCATACTGTCCAAGGTAATTTATAGATTCAATGCCATCCCCATCAAGCTACAAATGACTTTCTTCACAGAATTGGAAAAAACTACTTTAAAGTTCATATGGAACCAAAAAAGAGCCCGCATTGTCAAGTCAATCCTAAGCCAAAAGAACAAAGCTGGAGGCATCATGCTACCTGACTTCAATGTATCCTACAAGGCTACAGTAACCAAAGCAGCATGGTACTGGTACCAAAACAGAGATATAGACCAATGGAACAGAACAGAGCCCTCAGAAATAATGCCGCATATCTACAACTATCTGATCTTTGACAAATCTGACAAAAACAAGAAATGGGGAAAGGATTCCCTATTTAATAAATGGTACTGGGAAAACTGGCTAGCCATATGTAGAAAGCTGAAACTGGATCCCTTCCTTACACCTTATACAAAAATTAATTCAAGATGGATTAAATGTTAGACCTAAAACCATGAAAACCCTAGAAGAAAACCTAGACAATACCATTCAGGACATAAGCGTGGGCAAGGACTTCATGTCTAAAACACCAAAAGCGATGGCAACAAAAGCCAAAATTGACAAATGGGATCTAATTAAACTAAAGAGCTTCTGCACAGCAAAAGGAACTACCATCAGAGTGAACAGGCAACCTACAGAATGGGAGAAGATTTTTGCAATCTACTCATCTGACAAAGGGCTAATATCCAGAATCTACAATGAACTCAAACAAATTTACAAGAAAAATACAACCCCATCAAAAAGTGGGCAAAGGATATGAACAGACATTTCTCAACAGAAGACATTTATGCAGCTAAAAGACACATGAAAACATGCTCATCATCACTGGCCATCAGAGAAATGCAAATCAAAACCACAACGAGATACCATCTCACACCAGTTAGAATGGCTATCATTAAAAAGTCAGGAAACAACAGGTGCTGGAGAGGATGTGGAGAAATAGGAACACTTTTACACTTTTGGTGGGACTGTAAACTAGTTCAACCATTGTGGAAGTCAGTGTGGTGATTCCTCAGGGATCTAGAACTAGAAATACCATTTGACCCAGCCATCCCATTACTGGGTATATACCCAAAGGATTATAAAACATGCTGCTATAAAGACACATGCACATCTATGTTCATTGCGGCACTATTCACCACACCAAAGACTTGGAACCAACCGAAATGTCCAACAATGATAGACTGGATTAAGAAAATGTGGCACATACACACCATGGAATACTATGCAGCCATAAAAAATGATGAGTTCACGTCTTTTGTAGGGACATGGATGAAGCTGGAAACCATCGTTCTCAGCAAACTATTGCAAAGACAAAAAACCAAACACCGCATGTTCTCACTCATAGGTGGGAAATGAACAATGAGAACACATGGACACAGAAGGGGAACGTCACACATCAGGGCATGTTTGGGGTTGGGGGAGCGGGGAGGGATAGCATTAGGAGGTATACCTAATGTTAAATGAAAAGTTAATGGGTGCAGCACACCAACATGGCACATGTATACATATGTAACAAACCTGCACGTTGTGCCCATGTACCCTAAAACTTAAAGTATAATTAAAAAAAAAGAATTTTGAAAATCCTATCAAATAACTAAATAGTCTCACTTTTATGTCTATATTTTTGACAGAATGTTAAAAGAGAATTCCACCTTTGGCTTTCTGAGGGTGCTTCTCCATTTTCTTAGACAGTGGTCTCAGCTGCTTCCTGTTATAAAATAACACTTCAGTAAATTTCTGTAGTGATTGCTCCTTCTACCTTTGCAGACTCCTGTTGTCTAGAGGACAGATATCAAACTCAGGGAAAATGATGGACTTAAGTGTGTATGTTTAATCTCAAGTGATAAATGTCCTGTTTACTTACTGCTGTAGGCTATAGACATCTCTTTTCATGTGAAGGCAGCCAAAAACATACCCAATTTACAACAATTTTATTAATCCACTCTGTAATAGTCTAATCTCTACAAACCTTATAAATTACAGCTTATATTGTCATAGGAACTCGGAAATTCTTTAGGTGATAATATTTCTTTCCATGTGAAAAAGCTTGACATAATTGCAACATTAAAATTATTTTGGCTGGTCGCAGTGGCTCATGCCTGTAATCCCAGCACTTTGGGTGGCTGAGGTGGGTGGATCACCTGAGGTCAGGAATTTGAGACCAGCCTAGCCAACGTGGCAAAACCCCGTCTCTACTAAAAATACAAAAATTAGCTGGGCATGGTGGCATGTGCCTGTAATCTCAGCTACTTGGGAGGCTGAGACAGGAGAATTGCTTGAACTCAGGAGGCGGAGGTTGCAGTGAGCTGAGATTGCGCCACAGCCTCCAGCCTGGGTGACAGAGCAAAACACCATTTCAAAAAAAAAAAAAAAATTTGAGGAGAAATAGTGTATATTTCATGTCATCTCAAAGCCTTGTTTTTTAATAGGTTCAGGGTTTCTTTTAATAGGATAGATATAAATAATTCAAAAATTGGATTCACTGCATTTGTATTTTTACAGGGTTCCCTGTGGCATATTATAAAAATGGCTACAGATTTCTTTCACCCCTGTATGTGCATTACTTTATATTGTGACTTTCCATTTTCCTTCCATAAAAGGGTGGAGGCTGTTTGTTGATTCTTTGGCTGAGAACATGTCATGCAAATTACTTTGGACTATGAGGAAAATACGTCACAAGGATAAGCTTTTAAAATGCCATGCAGTGGGGCTTGCTTTTTGCTGAATATGGAACCTCAGATACATCGTATGAATGAACATAGGCTATCCTGGTGGAAATTTAGAAGCAATGTAGAACAGAACTGAAGCATCTTGGCTTCTCTTGAGCTAAGCAGCTAGACATGTATGTTAGACCACTCTAGACCAAAGATCAGCAAACTATGGCCCATGAGTTGAATACAGCCCATCAGCTGCTTGTGCAAATAAGGTTTCATTGAAACACAGCCATGTCTATTTATGTACGTACTGTCCATGGCTGCTTTTGCACTAAAGCAGCAGAGTTGAGTGGCTTCAAGGGAGACCCTACGGTCCATAAGGTCTCGTACAGGAAAGGTTTGCTGACCTCTGCTGTAGAGCTTTTAGTCTCAGGTAAGCTGGCCCAAATCAGAAGAACCATCCAGCCAGCCCACAAAATCATAAAAAATAATACATGCTTGTTGCTTAAAGCTGCTAAGGTTTGGGGCGTTTTTTTTTAAATGCAGCATAAACTGATACTAACTGAAACTAACTGATAACTAACTCCATCGCTACCACCTCAACCCCAAGCTTTACTTTTATCTTTCTTAATAATGCCCATTCTCTGATGCTCTTAAGCTTGGAGGTTTGGCCCATAAGCTCAGTGAGTATAAGAGGTGAAATTATCTTGGAGATTATTTCTTGGCTCCAGTTTGCAGCCAAGAAAATAAAACCCAGGGAGAGTAACTTAATGCTGCAGAGATAGTAGTCTTTGCCAACTGACTGGGAATAGGCATTTCACTTGTGCAATTCAAACCTTTCTTCCTTTCCTAGTTGATTGTAAAAATGCCTTGATTTGATTATCTGAGGAAGTGATTCAACATTTGTTTGGTTATTCTTAAGGCAACTTGAACTTCTTTTATATATTTTTTTCTAACAGGGGCATTGAAAATAGGGGGATGTAACGACTTATGGTCACTTAGAATTCTGCTACAATGGTGTTTGAGAGGACTGTTTTAGGGAAGTGACACTTCATCTTTAATCACATCTGAATGGCAGCTTCGTCTAATGGCTATGTATAATTTTTTTTTTGATTGCTTGTTTCCCAGTTTCCCTGAGTAACTCTGATAAACTTCAGATAAATTCTTTTATTAATTAGATAAGTTCATTAACTGGTTTGCATTTACCTTTCTCAAAAACCTTTATTTGGATTGTATGGCAGACACTTGGAGTGCAAATTGTCACAACTCTTTTGTGCACTTGATTTCAGCACTAATGTAGCGGACAGTTCCCTCCCCTTGTCTGCTTTCTGCACCAAGTACTTTGTAGGCATATGCTGTTCTGCTTTCTTGAAACCTGGACAAGCCATTCAGCTGCAAGCAGGTGCAACCTTGAAGTTCAAAAAGAGGTCATACACTAGGGCAATCCTTCATCAACAGAGGATGAGCATTGATGGAAACATGACCCAGAATCTCTCTACAGGGACATTTGGAGGCTCTTCTCCACAGTTCCTTAGAGGGTTTCCCACAGGACTCAGCTAAATGGCCAACTGCTTCATTGCACACCTTGTTAACTTGTTAACATCTTTCTCACAGGAACGGACTCCAAGATCTTATTCAGTTATTGCATCTGACTCTATGCCCAGTGTCTTTGGATGGTGTGTAATTTTTCTCCCTCAAGTATCAATCTGGTTCCCCATAGTTCAGGTTTATAGAGAAAATAGAACTTAATCTTCTTTTTCACATATACATTAACGGATTAGAAATGCTAGTCCATTAGTATTGTCTACACATTCATAAAAGGGGAGAATGGGAAACACTTACTTTATTTCCCTAGAAAGGAACAATGAAGACTTTTGCTAATTAAGGAATGAAACATGAAAGGCCAGAGGAAGGAGTGGTGGTTCTGGAGGAAGAAAAGAAGGATGAAGGAATGGCTAATGTGTAGACAACCAGTGTAGACAACCAATGTAGACAACCAATGTGGTATATCTGCTGGTATACCACAAAAGTATTTTCTATTTTGTTCTATTGAGATTTAAAAAAATCTGATTTGTATCAAATGAATTTTCATCATCTATCAAGATAATCCTATGCTTTCTATTTTACTTATTAATATATGTATTGGTAGATATATTAATATGAAACTAGTAACAAGCTCTATTTGTTCATTATATATTATACTTTTAATAAATTTCTGATTTAATTTTTATGGTATTTATTTAGTGTGTTTGATTGTATTACATGTAAGATTAACCTGACATTTTTTGTCTGTTTGCTTATTGCCTGCTAATCTTATTTTCAAGATGGTTTTAGCTGCATAATAAGAATTAGGGTGTTTCCCATTTTGTCTATTCCTGGAATATTTTAAACAGTATGGGCATTGTCTAGTTTTTGTATCTTTAAAAGAACTCATCAGCAGTACAGTTTCGTCCCAATGTTTTTGTAGAGGTTATTTTTAATAACCCAGAAATTAAGCCCAGTACCCAGCAGTGATCTTTTCTCCTCTTCTCCCTCCTCCCACACCCCACCCTTAAGTAGATCCTAATGTCTGTTGTTTCCATCTTTGTGTTCATAAGTTCTCATCATTTAGCTGCCATTAATAAGTGAGAACATACGGTATTTGGTTTTCTGCCATTTCGATATTTCTAATGAGATTATATCATGATATTCTTCAGCAACTTGCTTTTGATTATGTGGCCTTGGGTTGGCCAATTAAATCCTCCTCTCTTGGGTGTAGTATATGATTTTCCTCATTCCTTAAATGATTTCATGATAGTCTGTTGTTGTTTAATTTGGTTAAATGTTTTCCTTTATTTAAAGTTATAATTTAAGTTCTGGGGTACATGTGCACGATGTGCAGGTTTGTTACATAGGTATACATGTGCCATGGTGGTTTGCTGCACCCATCAATCCGTTATCTACATTAGGTATTTCTCCTAATGCTATCCCTCTCCTACCGCCCACCCCCGACAGGCCCCCGTGTATGATGTTCCCCTCTCTGTGTCCATGTGTTCTCATTGTTCAACTCCCACTTATGAGTGAGAACATGCAGTTTTTTGTTTTCTGTTTTTTTGTGTGTGTTAGTTTGCTCAGAATAATGGTTTCTAGCTTCAGCCATGTCCCTGCAAAGGACATGAACTCATTCTTTTTTATGGCTGCATAGTATTCCATGGTGTATAGGTGCTGCATTTTCTTTTTTTTGGGAGAGGGGGACAGAGTCTCGCTGTCGCCCAGGCTGGAGTGCAATGGCGCAATCTCGGCTCACTGCAGGCTCCGCCCCCCGGGGTTCACGCCATTCTCCTGCCTCAGCCTCCCGAGTAGCTGGGACTACAGGCGCCCGCCACCTCGCCCAGCTAATTTTTTTGTATTTTTAGTAGAGACGGGGTTTCACTGTGTTAGCCAGGATGGTCTCGATCTCCTGACCTCATGATCCACCCGTCTCGGCCTTCCAAAGTGCTGGGATTACAGGCCTGAGCCACCGCGCCTGGCCAGGTGCTGCATTTTCTTTATCCGGTCTATCATTGATGGACATTTCAGTTGGTTCCAAGTCTTTTCTGTCATGAATAGTGCCACAATAAAGATACTTGTGCATGTGTCTTTATAGTAAAATGATTTATAATCCTTTGGGTATATACCCAGTAATGGGATTGCTGGGTCAAGTGGTATTTCTAGTTCTAGATCCTTGAGGAATAGTCATACTGTCTTCTACAATGGTTGAACTAATTTACACTTCCACCCACAGAGTAAAAGCCTTCATGTTTCTCCACATCCTGTCCCGCATCTATTTTTTTCTGACTTTTTAATGATCGCCATTCTAACTGGCATGAAATGGTATCTCTTTGTGGTTTTGATTTGCATTTCTCTAATGACCAGTGATGATGAGCTTTTTTTCATATGTTTGTTGGCCGCATAAATGTCTTCTTTTGAGACGTGTCTGTTCATATCCTTCGCCCACTGTTTGACAGGGTTGTTTGTTTTTTTCTTGTTAAATTTGTTTAAGTTCTAAGAGCCAAAATTAACAAATGGGATCTAATTAAACTAAAGAGCTCTGTGCAGCAAAAGAAACTATCATCAGAATGAACAGTCAACCTATAGAATCAGAGAAAATTTTTGCAACCTATCCATCTGACAGAATATTTTCATTTTAAAGGACAAATAAATATTTCTTTCTATGACAAGTAGGATGTCAATGGAAACTTCGTGTTTGTGCTGGTACTAATTTCTAATATTTCTGTGGAATGGTCTCCCAGAAGCAGATTGGCTGGCTTAAAGTTCATTCACATATAAAGTTTTATATTTCTTCCTAGCTAAATTGCCAATTTATATTATTTGTCCATTTTTTTCTATTGAGATACTTGTCTTTTTCTTATAACTTTATAGGAACTTTTGATGTAATATAGATATTACTTGCTTTATAGAGCACATATAGCTTCAGTGTTTTTGTAGATTTTAATCTTTGCTTATGTTATTTGTGTTAAACTGAATTTTAAATTCGGTGACCTTAGTTTTTATGGTTCTTATCTTGCTTACAAAGTTCTTCACCTAAATATTATAAATTATTACTGTATTTGTTGGAATATTTGTTTTGTATTCACTACGTTTAGTTTTAATGAGTACAACTTATTTTTTCTCAACTAGCCAACTGTCTGATAGCATTTACTGAATGGCTCTCTATTTCTTTATTGATAAGAATTTATATATCACATTCTCAATGAATATGAAAGTATAAGCATGTGTTCATTTTTATGCTTATTTCTGAATTAACAACAAGCCATTTTAATTACTGAGTCTTTACTGTAAGTTTTGAGATTCCTTACTATTTTTGTTTCAAAAATGTATAGGTTTGCCTTGAGTACTTACTTTCCCTTATGAACTTTAAAATCAGTGTGCTATTCCTCAGTCAAAAAATAAATATGTATTAGAAATTGGATTGAGATTGTATTTACTATAAAGATTTGGAAGATTTGTTCTAGCCAGTTTCAGATTGTTATTACAGCATAAATAGCCAGTCTCCTTGAAATGCATTAAAATATTGGTTAAAATAAATAACTACATAAAACTAGAGTGTTATTAAAGTTTACCTATGAATGTATGCAAACTGCAAAAGCAAAATAACCATTAAAAAATAAATATATGGTATCTCTTTACTTTCTGCAAGATTAATTTTGATCCTGAATATTACAGAACTGATGAGGAGAATGATAATTTTAAGCTTGGCTTCATTTTGATTCCATAGTTTGGAGTTTATACATCTGGAGACTACTGTCACAGATATATTTCTGTAAGACTGAGAATGTAAATGAAAACTCAAAATTCCATTTCTGTAGATGCATGTCAGTATTGCTTTTTTTCTATATTAATTAAAAATGTCAATGTATAAGGTTAGTTACATATTTATTATGTATCAAATTATTTTATTGACAGTATAGACTTGTTAAGTACATATTACAATGTAATAAAGTGGATTGGCTGTAATTTTTTGCCACGTACTCTATGCATAGTTTAAAGGAAGTTATCTCTTCCTGAGGTTAACTAATATTAATATTGAATGTTATATTTTTAGATCGCTTTCTTTTAATTTACATGTGTATGCATAATATGTCTGTATTTCTCAAACACAATGGTATCTGAATGTATATATGGTCTGCCACCTCAATTATTTTACTTATATTTTGGGAGAATTTTTTATGTTAGAACACATAGGTATTCCATTTTCTTTTTAACATCTAAATATAATTCCACATAGTAGATTATCATAATATATACAATTTTTTAAATTGAGTCACTTAAGTTATCTTAATTTTTATTGTTATAAGCAATGCTTTAATAAATGCTTTTGTGCACATATTCAAGTATTCCTGAGGGATAAATTTATAGCAGCGACATACCTGGATCTATTTTTGTGCACATTTTTTTTTTTTTATTATACTTTAGGGTTTTAGGGTACATGTGCACAATGTGCAGGTTTGTTACATATGTATCCATGTGCCATGTTGATTTCCTGCACCCATTAACTCGTCATTTAGCATTAGGTGTATCTCCTAATGCTGTCCCTCCCCCCTCCCCCCACCCCACAACAGTCCCCGGAGTGTGATGTTCCCCTTCCTGTGTCCATGAGTTCTCATTGTTCAATTCCCACCTATGAGTGAGAACATGCGGTGTTTGGTTTTTTGTCCTTGCGATAGTTTACTGAGAATGATGGTTTCCAGTTTCATCCATGTCCCTACAAAGGACACGAACTCATCATTTTTTATGGCTGCATAGTATTCCATGGTGTATATGTGCCACATTTTCTTAATCCAGTCTATCGTTGTTGGACATTTGGGTTGGTTCCAACTCTTTGCTATTGTGAATAGTGCCACAATAAACATACGTGTTTTGTGCACATTTTAATGTTCTCCAAAATGGTTGTGATATTTTATATTCTTGCCAGTAGCATAAAGACATGACAACAGTAAATTTTATCAGTTATTAAAATTTATGCTAGGCTGATGATAAATTTGAATTCCTATGGTTCCTAATGATTTTATCATTTCAAATGTTTATTTGAAATTTGTATTTCTTCTGTTAATTTCTTATTCATATATCCCAGAGACATTTATATTTATTTAAAAATAATTTATAGATATTCTCTATACAGTATAATTAAGAGATTTTTGTGATTCAAAATTTGGCTTTTTAAAAGTCAAATTATAAATTTTTATGGTATTGGGATTTAGTTTTGTTTAAGGCCTTTCCTATCAAAATATAATTTCCTAGATTTCCTTCTAAAAGTTTATATTTTTATTGTTTACATTCAGATGTTATTTATTATTATTTTTTTTGAATCAGGGTCTCACTGTCATCCAAGCTGCAATACAGTGACAAGATCATGGCTCACTGCAGCCTCAAACTCCTGGGGCTCATGTAATCCTCCCACCTCAGCCTCCTGAGTAGTTAGGATTACAAGTACGTGCTATCATGACTTACTAATTAGATGTTTTGTTTTTTTTTGTAGAGATAGGTTTTCACTGTGTTGCCCTGGTTGTTTCTGAACTTATGGGCTCAAGCAATCCTCCTGTCTCGGCCTGTCAAAGTACTGGGATTACAGGTGTGAGCCACCACTCCCAGACCATTTAGATCCTTAGTATGGCAGGAATTTATTTTTCTAAATGAGTGATATAGAGATCTGTCTTTAGTTTTTCAAGTATATAGCTGACTGTTTTAATGCAACCTTCCCTAATTATCTGCAATGTCACTTGATCATATATTAATTGCTTGTACTTGCATAGGTCTGTTTTGCACTGTTTAGGGTGATTTATCTACTTCACCATTCCTTGGGGTTCCAAAACTTTCTGTTATGTTTTGGTATTTGAGTGGTCACGTGAATAATTTTTTTTAAATTTTATTATTATTATTATACTTTAAGTTTTAAGGTACATGTGCACAACGTGCAGGTTTGTTACATATGTATACACGTGCCATGTTGGTGTGCCGCACCCATTAACTCGTCATTTAGCATTAGGTATATCTCCTAATGCTATCCGTCCCCCCTCCCCCCACCCCACAACAGTCCCTGGTGTGTTATGTTCCCCTTCATGTGTCCATGTGTTCTCATTGTTCAATTCCCACCTATGAGTGAGAACATGCGGTGTTTGGTTTTTTGTCTTTGCAATAGTTTGCTGAGAATGATGGTTTCCAGCTTCATCCATGTCCCTACAAAGGACATGAACTCATCATTTTTTATGGCTGCATAGTATTCCATGCTGTATATGTGCCACATTTCCTCAATCCAGTCTATCATTGTTGGACATTTGGGTTGGTTCCAAGTCTTTGGTATTGTGAATAGTGCCACAATAAACATACGTGTGCATGTGTCTTTACAGCAGAATGATGTATAATCCTTTGGGTATATACCCAGTAAAGGGATGGCTGGGTCAAATGGTATTTCTAGTTCTAGATCCCTGAGGAATCACCACACTGATTTCCACAATGGTTGAACTAGTTTACAGTCCCACCAAAAGTGTAAAAGTGTTCCTATTTCTCCACATCCTCTCCAGCACCTGTTGTTTCCTGACTTTTTAATGATGGCCATTCTAACTGGTGTGAGATGGTATCTCGTTGTGGTTTTGATTTGCATTTCTCTGATGGCCAGTGATGATGAGCATTTTTTCATGTGTTTTTTGGCTGCATAAATGTCTTCTTTTGAGAAGTGTCTGTTGATATCCTTTGCCCACTTTTTGATGGGGTTGTTTGTTTTTTTCTTGTAAATTTGTTTGAGTTCATTGTAGATTCTGGATATTAGCCCTTTGTCAGATGAGTAGATTGCAAAAATTTTCTCCCATTCTGTAGGTTGCCTGTTCACTCTGATAGTAGTTTCTTTTGCTGTGCAGAAGCTCTTTAGTTTAATTAGATCCCATTTGTCAATTTTGGCTTTTGTTGCCATTGCTTTTGATGTTTTAGACATGAAGTCCTTGCCCATGCTTATGTCCTGAATGGTATTGCCTAGGTTTTCTTCTAGGGTTTTCATGGTTTTAGGTCTAACATTTAATGCATCTTGAATTAATTTTTGTATAAGGTGTAAGGAAGGGATCCAGTTTCAGCTTTCTACATATGGCTAGCCAGTTTTTCCCAGCACCATTTATTAAATAGGGAATCCTTTCCCCATTTCTTGTTTTTGTCAGATTTGTCAAAGATCAGATAGTTGTAGATATGTGGTGTTATTTCTGAGGGCTCAATTCTCTTCCATTGGTCTATATCTCTGTTTTGGTACCAGTATTGTGCTGTATTGTTTCCTGTAGCCTTGTAGTATAATTTGAAGTCAGGTAGCGTGATGCCTCCAGCTTTGTTCTTTTGGCTTAGGATTGACTTGACAATGTGGGCTCTTTTTTGGTTCCATATGAACTTTAAAGTAGTTTTTTTCCAATTCTGTGAAGAAAGTCATTGGTAGCTTGATGGGGATGGCATTGAATGTCTAAATTACCTTGGGTAGTATGGCCATTTTCAGGATATTGATTCTTCCAACCCATGAGCATGGAATGTTCTTCCATTTGTTTGTATCCTCTTTTATTTCATTGAGCAGTGGTTTGTAGTTCTCCTTGAAGAGGTCCTTCACATCCCTTGTAAGTTGGATTCCTAGGTATTTTATTCTCTTTGAAGCAATTGTGAATGGGAGTTCACTCATGATTTGGCTCTCTGTTTGTCTGTTATTGGTGTATAAGAATGCTTGTGATTTTTGTACATTGATTTTGTATCCTGAGACTTTGCTGAAGTTGCTTATCAGCTTGAGGAGATTTTGGGCTGAGACAGTGGGGTTTTCTAGGTATACAATCATGTCATCTGCAAACAGGGACAATTTGACTTCCTCTTTTCCTAATTGAATACCCTTTATTTCCTTCTCCTGCCTGATTGCCCTGGCCAGAACTTCCAACAGTGTGTTGAATAGGAGTGGTGAGAGAGGGCATCCCTGTCTTGTGCCTGTTTTCAAAGAGAATGCTTCCAGTTTTTGCCCATTCAGTATGATATTGGCTGTGGGTTTGTCATAGATAGCTGTTATTATTTTGAGATATGTCCCATCAATACCTAGTTTATTGAGAGTTTTTAGCATGAAGGGTTGTTGAATTTTGTCAAAGGCCTTTTCTGCATCTATTGAGATAATCATGTGATTTTTGTCTTTGGTTCTGTTTATATGTTGGATTACATTTATTGATTTGGGTATGTTGAACCAGCCTTGCATCCCAGGGATGAAGCCCACTTGATCATGGTGGAGAAGCTTTTTGACGTGCTGCTGGATTCGGTTTGCCAGTATTTTATTAAGGATTTTTGCATCGATTTTCATCAAGGTTATTGGTCTAAAATTCTCCTTTTTTGGTTGTGTCTGTGCCAGGCTTTGGTATCAGGATGATGCTGGCCTCATAAAAAGAGTTAGGGAGGATTCCCTCTTTTTCTATTGATTGGAATAGTTTCAGAAGGAATGGTACCAGCTCCTCCTTGTACCTCTGGTAGAATTCGGCTGTGAATCCATCTGGTCCTGGACTTTTTTTGGTTGGTAAGCTATTGATTATTGCCTCAATTTCAGAGCCTGTTACTGGTCTATTCAGAGACTCAACTTCTTCCTGGTTTAGTCTTGGGAGGATGTATGTGTTGAGGAATTTATCCATTTCTTCTAGATTTTCTAGTTTATTTGCGTAGAGGTGTTGATAGTATTCTCTGATGGTAGTTTGTATTTCTGTGGGATCGGTGGTGATATCCCCTTTTTCATTTTTTATTGCATCTATTTTATTCTTCTGTCTTTTCTTCTTTATTAGTCTTGCTAGTGGTCTATGAATTTTGTTGATCTTTTCAAAAAACCAGCTCCTGGATTCATTAATTTTTTGAAGGGTTTTTTGTGTCTCTATTTCCTTCAGTGCTGCTCTGATCTTACTTATTTCTTGCCTTCTGCTAGCTTTTGAATGTGTTTGCTCTTGCTTTTCTAGTTCTTTTAATTGTGATGTTAGGGTGTCAATTTTAGATCTTTCCTGCTTTCTCTTGTGGGCCTTTAGTGCTATAAATTTCCCTCTACACAGTGCTTTGAATGTATCCCAGAGATTCTTGTATGTTGTGTCTTTGTTCTCGTTGTTTTCAAAGAACATCTTTATTTCTGCCTTCATTTCGTTATGTACCCAGTAGTCATTCAGGAGCAGGTTGTTCAGTTTCCATGTAGTTGAGTGGTTTTGAGTGACTTTCTTGATCCTGAGTTCTAGTTTGATTGCACTGTGGTCTGAGAGACAGTTTGTTATAATTTCTGTTCTTTTACATTTGCTGAGGAGTGCTTTACTTCCAACTATGTGGTCAATTTTGGAGTAGGTGTGGTGTGGTGCTGAAAAGAATGTATATTCTGTTGATTTTGGGTGAAGAATTCTGTAGGTGTCTATTAGTTCTGCTTGGTGCAGAGCTGAGTTCAATTCCTGGATATCCTCGTTAACTTTGTGTCTTGTTGATCTGTCTAATGTTGACCGTGGGGTGTTAAAGTCTCCCATTACTATTGTGTGGGAGTCTAAGTCTCTTTGTAGGTCACTCAGGACTTGCTTTATGAATCTGGGTGCTCCTGTATTGGGTGCATATATATTTAGGATAGTTAGCTCTTCTTGTTGAATTGATCCCTTTACCATTATGTAATGGCCTTCTTTGTCTCTTTTGATCTTTGTTGGTTTAAAGTCTGTTTTATCAGAGGCTAGGATTGCAACCCATGCCTTTTTTTGTTTTCCATTTGCTTGGTAAATCTTCCTCCATCCCTTTATTTTGAGTCTATGTGTGTCTCTGCACGTGAGATGGTTTTCCTGAATACAACACACTGATGGGTCTTGACTCTTTATCCAGTTTGCCAGTCTGTGTCTTTTAATTGGAGCATTTAGCCCATTTACATTTAAAGTTAATATTGTTATGTGTGCATTTGATCCTGTCATTATGATGTTAACTGGTTATTTTGCTCATTAGTTAATGCAGTTTCTTCCTAGCCTTGATGGTCTTTAATATTTGGCATGTTTTTGCAGTGGCTGGTATGGGTTGTTCCTTTCCATGTTTAGCACTTCCTTCAGAAGCTTTTTTAGGGCAGGCCTGGTAGTGACAAAATCTCTCAGCATTTGCTTGTCTGTAAAGTATTTTATTTCTCCTTCACTTATGAAGCTTAGTTTGGCTGGATATGAGATTCTGGGTTGAAATTTCTTTTCTTTAAGAATGTTGAATATTGGTCCCCACTCTCTTCTGGCTTGTAGAGTTTCTGCCGAGAGATCAGCTGTTAGTCTAATGGGCTTCCCTTTGTGGGTAACTGGACCTTTCTCTCTGGCTGCCCTTAACATTTTTTCCTTCGTTTCAGCTTTGGTGAATCTGACAATTATGTGTCTTGGAGTTGCTCTTCTCGAGGAGTATCTTTGTGGCATTCTCTGTATTTCCTGAATGTGAATGTTGGCCTGCGTTGCTCGATTGGGGAAGTTCTCCTGGATAATATCCTGCAGAGTGTTTTCCAACTTGGTTCCATTCTCCCCGTCACTTTCAGGTACACCAATCAGACGTAAATTTGGTCTTTTCACCTAGTCCCATATTTCTGGGAGGCTTTGTTCTTTTCTTTTTGTTCTTTTCTCTCTAAACTTCTCTTCATGCTTCATTTCATTCATTTCATCTTCCATCGCTGACACCCTTTCTTCTAGTTGATTGCATCGGCTACTGAGGCTTTTGCATTCATCATGTAGCTCTCATGCCTTGGTTTTCAGCTCCATCAGGTCCTTTAAGGATTTCTCTGCATTTGTTATTCTAGTTATCCATTCATCTAATTTTTTTTCAAAGCTTTGAACTTCTTTGCTGTTGGTTCGAATTTCCTTCTGTAGCTCGGAGTAGTTTGATCGTCTGAAGCCTTCTTCTCTCAACTCGTGAAAGTCATTCTCCGTCCAGCTTTGTTCCGTTGCTGGTGAGGAGCTGCATTCCTTTGGAGGAGGAGAGGCGCTCTAATTTTTAGAGTTTCCAGGTTTTCTGCTCTGTTTTTTTCCCATCTTTGTGGTTTTATCTACCTTTGGTCTTTGATGATGGTGACGTACAGATGGGTTTTTGGTGTGGATGTCCTTTCTGTTTGTTAGTTTTCCTTCTAACAGACAGGACCCTCAGCTGCAGGTCTGTTGGAGTTTGCTAGAGGTCCACTCCAGACCCCGTTTGCCTGGTATCTGCAGCGGTGGCTGCAGAACATTGGATATTGGTGAACCGCAGATGCTGCTGCCTGATCGTTCTTCTGGAAGTTTTGTCTCAGAGGAGTACCCAGCCGTGTGAGGTGTCAGTCCGCCCCTACTGGGGGGTGCCTCCCAATTAGGCTACTCAGGGGTCAGGGACCCACTTGAGGAGGCAGTCTGTCTGTTCTCAGATCTCAAGCTGCGTGCTGGGAGAACCACTACTCTTTTCAAAGCTGTCAGACAGGGACATTTAAGTCTGCAGAGGTTACTGCTGTCTTTTTGTTTGTCTGTGCCCTGCCTCCAGGGGTGGAGCCTACAGAGGCAGGCAGGCCTCCTTGAGCTGTGGTGGGCTCCACCCAGTTCGAGCTTCCTGGCAGCTTTGTTTACCTAATCAAACAACTAACTCAGCAAAGGTGGTTGCCCCTCCCCCAGCCTTGCTGCCACCTTGCAGTTTGATCTCAGATTGCTGTGCTTGCAATGAGCGAGACTCCTTGGGCGTAGGACCCTCCGAGCCAGGTGCGGGTTATAATCTCCTGGTATGCTGTTTTTTAAGCCTGTTGGAAAAGTGCATTATTAGGGTGGGAGTGACCCAATTTTCCAGGTGCCGTCGATCACCACTTTCTTTGACTAGGAAAGGGAATTCCCTGACTCCTTGTGCTTCCCGGGTGAGGCGATGCCTCGCCCTGCTTCAGCTTGTGCACGGTGCGCTGCACGCACTGTCCTGCACCTACTCTCTGACACTCCCCAGGGAGATGAACCCGGTACCTCAGTTGGAAATGCAGAAATCACCCATCTTCTGCACCACTCACGATGGGAGCTGTAGACTGGAGCTGTTCTTATTTGGCCATCTTCTCAGCCAGCAAATAATTCTTTATTCTTTTTTATTTCTTTAAGATTTTGTTGCCTATTTTGTGCATTTACTTTTTCAATTGAATGTAGAATAACTTTGTAAAGTTCTATAAAATGTAAGTTTGCATTCGATTTAAATTACATTGGTTTAATAGATTTATTTAAGAAAAATCAATAGTCTTATGGTACTTTTCCCTTCAATCTAAAACGTGGTGTTCCTCCCTCTGTCTTCTGGTCTCATGTTATGCCCATGAATAAGGTTTAAATATAATAACTTTTGTTTATATATCTCTTGAATATTCTCATGTTAATTCTTAAGTATTTGCTAGTTTTTGTTGCTCTTATAAACTGAATCTTTCTTAACATAAAAAGAGTACTTCAGCCAAAAATTGTTGTGTCCTTGCTGAAATGTTCAACTGCTATTATGTCTAGTTTGCCAGTCTCAGAATACATTTTAAGGTGGAAGTGGTTTTGAAAATTGTTTAAAAATCAAGGATCTAGTATTTCATTTTTCTGTTATCAAAAAATCCTCTCTGATACTTGTTTGAAACTGTCAACATATGTCATTGTCATTCCCTTTTTATTCTATCTTATTGTTCTATATTCCATGTTTTGTCTGTTATTGGCACTCATCAGAAGTCATGAACTTTCCATGCATCTCTCAATTTGTCTCCATCCTTTGGGGGAAAGAGATTTGTCATACAGAGTACAGTAATTTTATTGTACTTAGGAACATCTTACTTCTTTGAATGTCTTATTAGAGCTCCAGAGTGAGAACTATAAGAGAAATCTGACTAGAATAACCATAATTTTTCCAACCTTTTTTAGTGCCTGCTCTCAAATGTGTCACCACCAATGCAGTGTTTGTGGCATAATAGTTGTAAACAGTTGTTTATTTGTAAAAACATTTTAATCTCAATGTTTTTGGCATCTTCTATATAATCAATATACTTTCTATGCTGTGGTATTTCTAAAATCTTGGGCATAGTTATTCTGGGCACAGTTATTTCTTGGGTACAGCCTAGAAAGTAGCATTTGGATATTTCAAATCCGATGACTAAATGGCATAAGTTAAATTGAAGCCAAGAGTTCTACTAAATTTAACCTTAATTTTACCTAAATTTAGTATTACATTGGCTGATATTGGCACTTAGGTTTCTTATGCCTTATAGTCTTAGCCACTAGTATATAAACACCAAAACACAATTCTTAAAGATATAAAAACAAGAACTCATGTTTTCAAGCACTTAATAAATTCGAGGTACATTTAATTCCTAATGTCAACACTATTCTGACTTTTTTTTTTTTTTTGAGAGACAGAGTCTTTGTCACCTAGGCTGGAGTGCAGTGGCGCGATTTCGGTCACTGCAACCTCCACCTCCTGGGTTCAAGCGATTCTCTTGCCTCAGCCTCCTGAGTAGCTGAGATTGCAGGCGCGCACCACCATGTGCAGCTATTTTTTGTATTTTTAGTAGCAATGGGGTTTTGCCATGTTTCCCAGGCTGGTCTCCAACTCCTTACCTGAAGTGATCCACCCACCTCAGCCTCCCAAAGTGTTGAGATTACAGGTCTGAGCCACCGCAACTGGCCTATTTTCTGACATTCTAAGTGCAGTACAATGTAGAGTCTTCGAAAGTGTGGATAATGCATTTCTATTTTTAGTTGTTAAGGAACACCCATAGTGAAAGGATAGTTTCCCTCAATTATGAAACATTAGGTTGTGATGTTATATGCAGAAATTTTGTTTAATAATAAACATAACAGCTTGGGATTTGATGTGGTGACAATGGCTACAAAAGTGCGGCTTAAGTGCTTTTCAAGCTCTGCTCGCTTCATTCATGCAGAATTGCTGTCTTTGCTGACTTCTGGTTTCTTGCTTAGGTGCTGACAAGAGAAAGTATCTGTCTGTAGTTTCTAATACTAGTGTTAGTCTAATCATAAAGCCAGCACACCTTTGTCTCATATAACACAAAGTTATTAATCAGCTCCCCAGTGTCTCTTGTAGAAAGAATGAAAGGATTTTAAAAATTACATATTCTATAAATATATTCTTATTGCCCATTCTTAGAGTTTTCATTTGTTGAGCATCAGTGTACCAGGTAATTTACAGACTTCTACAATCTTCATAACTATGGTATAGGATAAATTTTTTCCCCTATTTTACAGAAATGACTATTTTTTGTAGTTGTATGTGAAAATTATAGAACAGTTTTGGGGCTCTGCACAATGTTATGTCCTCACACAGAGAATTTGCCTTTGTTTCTTGTATGCAGGTAGTTTGGAGAAGAACAATTCAATCTCTTTGGGAATTAAGTTGATTTGCAGCTCTATTTAAGTTTCTAAAAGAGCTGTTTTGCCCTTACTCCAACAGCATAGCCCTTCATGAGTCCCAGGTGAAAGTTAGGAGTGTTTACTAAGCTCCTTCTCTCTCCAGTTTTTGTTTTCTCAGTCTCATGAACCACTGAACTCACTGCTGAACTCTGCTCAACTTTTCAGCCTTTAAGTTGCTGCTTCCTGTGTGGCTTTTTTGTCTCTCAGCCAGCATTTTAAAAAAAAGTCTATGTGTATAAATAGAACTACCATGTGACCCAGCAATCCCACTACTGGATATTTGTCCAGAGCAAAGGAAATCAGTATATCAGAGATATTTGTACCCCTGTGTTTACTGCAGCACTATTCACAATAGTCAAGATTTGAAATCAACCCAGGTATACAATATCAGATGAATGGGTAAAGAAAATATAATATATATACACAGTGGAATACCATTCAGCTATAAAAAGAATGGAATCCTGTCATTCCTGTCATCCATGCTAACATGGATGGAATTGGAGGACATTACATTGAGTGACATAAGCCAATCATGGAAAGATAAATACAGCATGTTCTCACTCGTATGTGGAAGCTAAGAAAGTTGATCTCATGGAAGTAAAAAGTAGCACAGAGGATAGTAGAAGCTGGGAAGTGAGAGGGGAGAGGGGACGTAGGGAGAGATTTGTTAAAGGATACAAAATTACAGCTAATTAGGAGGAATAAGTTCCAGTGTTCCATAACACTGAAGGATGGCTGTAGTTAATAATATATATTTTTTCAAATAGCTAGAAGAGGATATTGGATGTTCCCAAAGCAAAGGAATAGTAAATATTTGAATGATGGATATGCCAGTTACCCTGATTTGATCACTATACATTTTATGTATCAAAAACACATTATGTATGCCATAAATATGTACCATTATTATGTGTCAATTAAAAAATAGAATTTTTTAAAAAAGCCAGTGACTTGAGGAAAAATATGATGAATTTGGGAGTTACCATTCTGTACTTCCTTTCTCTCAGGGATGTCAGCTGTCAAGTCCTTGAAACTTTGGTTGCACATTGCCTTCAGGTTTTAAATTAATTAATTAATATTTTTTATATCCAGGATTTCTAGTTGTTTTCAGCAACAGCTGGCTGATTGCAGTTAGTCCTCTATAACTGTAAGTGGAAGTCTTTCCTAGAGTCCTTCTGGAAGCTTATTGATTTTGTTCTGGAAACAAATTCCAGTATTGTTTTGAATCACATTGATTTGGTTATTGCCCGTATTTTACCAATAACAATTCACAGTCCATGAAAGCTGGAAGTATGTTGTGCTTCTACAGTGTTTCTCTTACATGGTAAGCTTTGTCCATCTGACAGGCAGTTGACAGGTACTCACTTCCAAAGCTGCTGCTGCTAATGTATAACTAGCAAATGACACACAGTAAAATGAGGTGATAAGAATTCAGGAGCATTTCCTAACCCATCTTCTGGTTATAATTTAGAATATACTAGATCTTTAAAAAATTAAAACAAATTTTTTTTGGAGAGACGGAGTTTTGCCATGTTGTCCAGATGCAGTATTTCGAGTCTATTGTGTGCATAACGTAAAGACGATTAGAAAATTTGACAAATTATCCCATATTAGATAATCCCTTGTCATGAATTGCATTACCCTGACTGACATTTTTCTCAGTAGGTGAGCCATGAGGCACTAGATGAAACAGTGATGATTAACAAGGGTATGTATTAGAATCACTTGGAGGGTTTGGAGTATAGATCATGCTTCAGGTCCCATCTGGGGAGATTCTGATTGAATTGATCTGGGGTGAGATACAAATGTCTTCCACTTCGTATTCCTGATCCTCTGATTCCTACTTAGCCAAGGTGTCCTCTTCTCTGTAATGATTTCTTTTACATCCCTGGGCTCTATTTTTTCTCTTCTCTAAATTTCCAAGTTTACAATACTCCCAGGGCTCTTATGTATATACTCATTTCTTATTAAATCATCTTTTTTTCTTAATTCAACTTTTAATGTTTTTACATTTTTCATTCATTTATATTCAGTCATATATCCCAACTGATGTTTAGCGTACTTTATATTATTATCATTATAGTTTTTCTTGTGTCATTCATAATCAAATAATGTGGTCTTACCTCACCACCTAAATTGTCAACCCTTTGATTAGGGACTATATCTCATATTTATTTTGTAAAACGATAGACACGGCCCTGTCCCTGGTGAAGAAAACATTCTTAAAGATTAAAAACAAGCAAAACAAACAATATCGTCCCGGGAATAGCACTACCTTTATGTAAGAAAATACTTTGATAAGCCACTTATAATTGAATGTAAGTATTTGATGGTGGGCCCCTAAGGCTGAAGACTACACCTGAGATAGGCAATGCAATTGCTAAATGTCTTTATTTTTATTTTTAGAGATAGGGTCTCATTCTGTCATCCAGGCTGGAGTGCAATGGCACAGTCTTGGCTCACTGCAGGCTTGACCTCCTGGGCTCAATTGATCTGACCACCTCAGCCTCCCTAGTAGCTGGGACCACAGGTGCACGCCACCACATCTGGTTAATTTTTGTATTTTTCTTTTTTTTGAGCAATGGGTTTTCATCATATTGCTTAGGCTGACCTCAAACTCCTGGGCTTAAGCGATCTGCCTGCCTCGGCCTTGCAAAGTGCTAGGGTTACAGGTGTTAGCCACTGCACCCAGCCTTTACTTCAGAATGAAGATAAATGCAGGGGTGATGGAAAAGCAAAAACTAGATAAGACAGAAGGAAACAGAGAGAAAACAAGACAGTGGGTGTGGCTGAGCAACCAGCTTAGTCAGGTGGCTGGAGAAATTTTAATAAAAGGGAATCATTATTCAATTTTAAGTTATCTTGCTACACTTAAAAAGTAATAAACTCTCTGTTTCACCTAAGAAATCAGTAAAGAAGTTTACTATACATTACCCTATAAAACCTACCATTTAGTTTAGTTTTTTTCTTTATTTCCATATGAATGAAACATTGGCAAGTGAATGCAGTAGATAGGATGCGCTTGAACTGAGCTAATTCAGTGAAAGCCACACCTTGGAGTCAGAACTGACCACTTGTCAGCCCCTGTGTAGACATCTCAGATATGCAGTATAATACAGATAATTCAAACCAATTTCATTTAAATCTTAAATTCTTTGAGCTTTAAGACTTCAAGAATTAAGATCTTAAACTACTGAATGGGCTATAGAAATAATTGCTTTTTCTTAGCTGGTGTAAGGAACATGTGTATATATTTATGGCAAACTGCCTGGGATTAAATCCTGGATCCACCATATTACCTTGGGAAAGTTACCCAGTTTATTTCTGCCTCAGATTTCTTAACGATGGAGGTAATAATAGTCCCAACCTCAGAGGGTGGCAATGAAGATAAAAATGAGTTAAGACACTTAAATCCTTTAGGCAGGTCCCTGAATGGCACGTGCAGGAATGCAAACAGTGTTAACAACCATTATAATTTTACTGCTGTGGTGTAGTTCTCAACCCTGCTTTGCATCAGAGTCACCTGCAGTATCTGAAAAAATGTACATCCTCAGGTTCTAGCCCACACCGATTAAGCAACATTTCTGGCATTGGAAAGTGGGCATGCATAGAAAAAAACCATAGGGATCCTGAGAGACAGTCAGCTCTGCAGAGCACTTCTGGGACATGTTTGCAGGTAGCAAAATGTGAAGGTAAGTGTGAATGGTGAGCTCCTATAGAAATTAGATCACTAGAGACACATAACTCAGGCTACCAATCCCCAAACTCATTAATATCAAAATGAGTACTGTCCAAAAGTCTTTGGCTGTCAAATGGAGATGTGAGAAACCAGCTGTTGAACACCTTTCTGGGTCTAGCTGGAACCCAACCTTGAGGAAAGAATGTTTGTCATTCCAGCTGGTTCTTATTGAAAGAAAATAGCATTTTTCTCTCTGCTTTGAGAATGAATTCAAGGATCCAGAGAACACAATTGGCATCTATGATGATGAATGTTTACATGACAATTCCGAGCTGTCTTTTCTTCAGTGTGAACCTGTTATTGCTTTATAGGATTTAGCATTTTAGAAGCCTAGAGTGACAGTAGCAGTTATGTCATGACCTCAGGAGGAGGTAGACTTTTCCAGATAGTTGTGATTTTTCTGGAATCCCTCTTGCCTGACACTGACTATTACACGGCCACTATTTGTGTTACTCAGTCTGACACCTGACCACATGTACGTACTTGTAAGTTCTTGCTCAGATTCTTCAATAATTCTTTATGATTGTGTTTCCAGGATAATAAAGATGAAACTCCATGGCTGGCGTTCAAGATTCTCTAGTGTGAGTCTCAGTTACTTTACTCTTACTTTAGCCAGTTGAGCCTGTTTCTGTTATACCAAACATTTGGGAGATAGAGATGACGTGATTGTTACACTTAGCCCAGCAGACTCAGCTCTTCTCTCCTGATCTTACCCCTGTAGCCTAATGATAGGCCAGCGCTAGTAATAAGAAGGCAAAAACTTGTCTTAATAATATGGATTTTAGGCACAACCATATACTCGAGTATCTATCAGATTATCATTTGGAGGAGGGCAGAAGACTATAATGGTTAAAACCATGTACTTTGGAGATAGATTTTGCTTCAGGGTGTTCCTTAACCTCTTCATGCTTCAATCTATAAAATGGGGATAAATCGTAGTAAGTAATTCATAGATACAGGAGAAGGAATTGAGTTTTATTTTTCTTTCTATTTTGTTTTATTTAGTTCTAGTTTATTTTAATTTTATTTTGTTTTACTTATAGAACAGTGCTTGTCACATAGTAAGTCTTATACTGGTGTTTGTTAGAGGGAAAGAAAAAGTTACAGCGGTGGAAGTTCTTAGCACAATGGAAGCTTCCAAGCATAGCTTCCTCTACTGATTCTTGCCTAGTATTAAGATGTTAGACTCTGATCTTAATATTTGACTTATTCTTTACCATATTGATTACATCCTGGGTTTGTCAAAAGTGAAAGGAATAATTCTTACCCTTATTATTTTAACCAGTATTTTTTTTACTTTTATCTAAAAGGGCATTTTTTACAACTATTATAATTTTTCTAGAGTATAAGCAAATCCTACTTGAGTATTCCCTCTTTGCTACTTTCTGGAGGAATTTTGGGTTTATATCTGGTTTCTAAAGTACAGCAAAGAAAGGAAAACTAGAGTCTTATGCTCTGCTGCTGTATCCTTAATCTTTCAATCTCTCCTCAATTCTTCTGTTTGGGTCATTTTATAGTTTCTGCAGAACTAGAACTTTGCTGCTTAAAATCATCCCTGGACTCTTAGTCATTGGCCAGCCCAAGTATGTTGTTGGTTCTTGATATGGTTTGGTAGTGTCTCCACTCAAATCTCATCTTGAATTCCCACATGTTGTGAGAGGGACCCAGTGGGAGGTAATTGAGTCATGGGGGCAGGTCTTTCCCATGCTGTTCTCATGATAGTGAATAAGTCTCACAAGATCTGATGGTTCTATAAGGGGGAGCTTCCCTGCACAAGCTCTCTTTCTTTGCCTGCTGCCATCCATGTAAGACGTGACTTGCTTGCGCCTCCTTGCCTTCCACCATAATTGTGAGGCCTCCTTAGCCACATGAAACTGTAAGTCCATTAAACCTCTTTCTTTTGTAAATGGCCAAGTCTTGGGTATGTCTTTATCAGAAGCATGAAATGGACTAATAGAGTTCTCCACTCATATTTCTCCACTCCTATTTCCTTACTACATTAGTGCCTGCCATCAGACTTCCAGACACTGTGGCCTGCTGGAGGACTTCCAGAGGACTTTCTCTGCTGCTAAAGAATGCACCTCTGCCTTTGCCCATGACTGGCCCAAAGTGCAGGAGAATTGACATTGCCCAACCAGTGACTGATAAATATACCATGTTCCTTCCTTCTCAGGTTAAATTTAGGGCTTTTCCAGTGGGATTGAGCTCTAGAAACTCTCTCTATTGAATGCCTCACCATCCTTCACTGACTTCTCCACTCCCTAACTGTTGTTCTTTCCCTCTGCAAATAAAAGACTTGGACTCCAATACTTATATCAGCTTCTGCTTCTGGGGGAACCCATGCTCAGGCCTACATGTTCTTCCAATGTGTAGCATAAAGGTTGGAGTCATAAAGTCCAATTTGATCTGTTCTGCAGGTGCAGCAGGTACTGGGGACTGGTTGCCACCATTACAGCATTAGTTGGTGCTATAGACTGAATGTGAGTGTCCCCTGAAATTCATATGTTGAAACCGTAATCCCCAGTGTGATGGTATTTGGAAGTGGGGTGTTGGGAAGTAATTAGGTCATGAGGGTTGAGCCCTCATGGAGGCATTAGTGCCCTTGGAAGAAGAGGAAATGACAAGAACCTCCTTTCACCCCCCAGTCTCTGTGCATGCACCAAACAAAGGGCATGTGAGGACATACCAGGAAAAGGCCCTCACCAGACACCAAATCTGCCAGCGCTCCAGTCTTGAACTTCCCAGCTTCTAGAACTGTGAGAAATAAATTTCTATTGTTTAAGCCACCCAATGTAGAGTATCTTGTTATAGTAGTCTGGAGTGACTAAATCAGTTGGTGACAGAAGTGATATGGGAGATAACATCAAGTAAAGAGTTTATATACCATGTAAAGAGCAAAAGTGCCTAAGGTGTCAGGTGCGGTGGCTCACGCCTGTAATCCTAGCACTTTGGGAGGCCGAGGCAGGTGAATCACCTGAGGTCAGGAGTTCAAGACCAGCCTGGCCAAAATGATGAAACCTCATCTCTACTAAAAATATAAAAAATGAGCTGGAAGTGGTGGTATGTGCCTGTAATCCCAGCTATTTGGGAGGGTGAGGCAGGAGAATCTCCTGAACCAAGGAGGCAGAGGTTAGTGAGCTGAGATTGTGCCACTGTACTCCAGCCTGGGTGACAGAGAGAGACTGTGTGTCAAAAGAGAAAAAAAAAGTGCCTAAGGGATAAATACATCCTTGCTTTTTTATTTTGAGGCCTCTTACTACTTTTACTCTGGATCAAGTATCAGAGCTGCTTCACAGATTACATAGAACAATTACTAGAAATAGATGCTGAATAGATGTGCCATTCCAGGTCTTTAAAAATGATGTATACCAGCCCTATGTATATGAGGACTAAGCAACTGAAAAATTCCTTGCAGATTACTATATACATATCTTAAATCCCCTCCTCTCTTGTCCCATCAACCCTTCAATGAGTCTCTATTTCCCACTCTTCGTGGACATTCAGAGACTATATTTGGACCCCTTCCCATAGCTACAAACCCATCTTGTGTATTACTACCTCCTATATATCCTTGACTTCAGTGAATTTGTTATGTTCATTTTTTTTCCCCCAAATACAGGATGTTCATTTTTGGATATGGCTATGTTTCTTCCTGTTTTTCCCATCTGGATTTCCTTCTCATTCTTCTCTGTTGAACAAAATTCTATTCTCCGCTCAGGCTGCATCCACTGGGATAAATTTTAATTAGAAATAGCAGAAAACTCAACTGATAGTGGTAAAATGAATAGGAGTTTTATTTATATCATACAACAAGAAATTTGGAAGTAGGATATCTTAGGGTGGTTGAATAGTATAATGGCTTCATACCTCAGTTCCTTTTGTGCTTAAACTGTGTCTTTTATGGCCATAGTTCCAAAAGGCTGTTGTACCTCTAGGCATTGTATCCATGTTCCAGGCAGAAGAAAGGGAAAGAATAAATGGCAAAAGCTAAATGCCAAAACGTATACCTTTTTTCATTTTATAAAGCCTGTCTATTGACTTCTGCTTTAGTTTCACTAGCTGGAAGTGAGTTGCATGGCTAAACCCAGCTGTGGGGGATTCTGGAAGGATTTCTTAACTCTCTAGGCTCCGTTTCAGAGAAAGTTCAGGGAAAACAAAGTTGTGAAAGATTTTTGCGTAGCTGATTCACAGCATCCAAACATTCAGCTTTTTAAATTCTATGAACTCCAGCAATATTTATTGATGGCAACCATTTTGTTTTTCTAATTTAACCCATGATGTTACAGATGAAAAATAGTGTAGATATATGTTTTAGCTTTTTGACTGGATTTGAAACAAATGTGAATTTCATTTTTTCATATGACTAGCAACTACTACTTACAAGTTTCTTGAAAATAAACATATGCCTTTGAGGATGAATTAAGCAAATGAAGAGAAACTGTTGTAAACCGGACTGGCCAGATCCATGATCATTAGTTCACTGGCTCTTCCTCCTTCTTGCTGATACTAGGTAAGCCCCAGATTTCAAGGATCTGGTCAAATCCATGTGCTAAGAGGTCAAAGCTAAGTGCTAAGAGCTGAAGAGGAGATGTGAATAAAAAGCCTATAGGAAGATGAGTATAGGATGTTTTTCGAAATCCTACTGTAGGTCAGTTGTGTGTAAAGAAACAGTATTGATGTAATTCTGATTATACAGTGAAGGAAATCTATTGGCAGGCATTCAAAGAAGTCAAACAACTTCCATTAGATAATATAATGGTAGAAAATGAAGCTGGGATTGTCTGACAGGTATACATTCAAAGTTAACTTCTTTCTACTCTTTCAGGATAAAAAACTAAGGGAATTTATGTGGGTCAAAGGTTAGCCAACAGCCAGAATTATTTTTCTCAAATCACTTTTGGAAGGACTTTAATTCAGAGTTCATCAAGGTTAATCACTTCTGACTATAAAGTAAATATCTAGGCAATTTATAGCAACGACAACATATTGGGGTCTTAAAACGATTTTGTTTTACGGTGGAGCTAAATCTTTTCAGAATCAATTTGAGCAAGTGAAATGAAAGGCTGAAAAAATACAGCTTTATAAATAATGGAAGTCTTGACATTCTTTAATACTACAGAGCAAATAGCCCCACGCTGTAATTACTGTTGTATGGTGTTTGAGTATCTTTGGTGATGTTAATTAAAGAGTGACTCCTGCATATTTTGCTCAAAATATCCATGCATCCCTTTATGCTGCTAAATTCTTCCCAAAACACATGCCAATAACTGGGAAGAAACACAGACCAGACTACATTTCTTTTCAGGCTCTTTGTCTCAGTTATTTGTATTAAGAGGCTGCAAAAATGGATATTATTTATGCTGGAAGAGAGAATGGAAAGGTATCCTAAATATCAGTATTGGAGCTTTTTGCTCTTTTAGGTTCTTAGGAGCAGGTGATGAAGTATTATATTTTAGGGGCTTTTCATCTTTTGCTTGTGGGTTTTTTGTTTGTCTAATATTACAATTTTGAACAATTATGAAGAAGATATTACACTCCTTTTCTTGGTCAAATTACAATAAACCTAGTAGAATGGAAATTTTACTGTTTAAGGATTAGTGTAGTGGTTTCCAGCTTTTTCAGCTATGTGGAATTCTTTTTAAAGTAAGAAATAAATTAATAGAAACATTCACATTTTATTACTTAATAGTATTTTTCATGGTGGTTGAAATAACAAAAATGCTATGAAAATAATACTTTCACATAACTTGTAATTTGTTAATCAGTAAAATCTGCATAAATTTGAAATGTAATAACAAGTATATGTGTAAGACACATTATTTATTCCACTACATTCAATGCTTAGTGCTTTGTGAATCTACGGATTATTATGCTACCTTTTAGGATTCAATGGAAATGATCTACAAGATACCTTTATAGAGAATTAGAAGAGAAGCTGAGCAAAACAGCTTGGGGCAGGAGATGTGTCCAGAGGGGCTGCTAATTGTCCCGTGGTTTAAAGAAATTTCTAAAACTCCAAATAAGAGACATTCAGCCATAACATCCTAAATTTTTCTTAAGAAATGTTTACATTCAGTATGGTAAACTAAGTGCGAGACGTTCATGGTAGACTGTGGTTCTTCTGAAGGTAAACTTGTCAGTTGAGCTTCCTACAGTAGTTGGTACTATTTTAAATAATAGATATTTTAGGACATTAAATAATAGACATTCTGCTCAGAAATATTTAGCCTTCTTAGATTAAGTGCTAATTTTAGGGAGATTCACATTCAGAACATTTTGGTATTCATATAGAAACTACTAAAACTCTAAAACTAAGTGAGGTCATTGTTAATGAGAGATCATATTCTATAGTGGTGAGCATAGGTTTTGGTTTGGGACTCAGATGTTGATGCGTAATCTAGCTTAGTGATTTATTAGATATTTTTTTCTTTTCTTTTCTTTTTTTTTTTGAGATGTAGTCTCTGTGTGTTGCCCAGGCTGGAGTACAGTGGCATGATCTCAGCTCACTGCAGCCTCTGCCTCCTTGGTTCAAGTGATTCTCCTGCCTCAGCCTCCCAAGTAGCTGGGACTACAGGCATGTGCCACCATACCCAGTTAATTTTTGTATTTTTAGTTGAGACATGTTTCTGCATGTTGGCCAGGCTGGTCTTGAACTCCTGACCCGCCTGGCTTCCCAAAGTGCTGGGATTATTACAGGTGTGAGCCACTGTGCCTGGCCAGCTATTTGTTTTTGATCCTTTGTTAAAAGAAATCTTGGATTTCTCAAGAGAAACTATTATTAGGATTTTTATAGAGATTGAATATATTATGATTAATGTATCTATTATAGGTTTGGCCCATTTTAGTGTTTATTAAGTTATAGCTATCGTTATTCAATTTCATCTTTTCTAGATACAGCAATAATTTCTGAAACAGAAGCTATGATTTCAGAGTTGCATAGGTAAATAATAGAAACACAAAGGCTGATATTTTTCAATATGGATATATTTTGCTAATATTTTCAATAAAACCTTTTGGAGAAGTCTTTTAGAATATGAATCCTATATAAGTGGATTGGCTATGCACTAAAAAGTCAGTTTGAGGGAAATAGTTAATGTGAAAAGCCATGTACATGGGATGCCTAAAGTGGCCAGTGTTCAGAGGGAGGAACTGCAAAGAAGCCTTGATATTTCAAATAGTCTACATCCGTGGTGCCCAACCTTTTTGGCACCAGGGACCGGTTTTGTGGAAGACAGTTTTTCCATGGACCAGAGAAGAGAGGGAAGGTTTTGGGATAATTCAAGCACATTACATTTATTGTGCAGTTTATTTCTATTATTATTACATTGTAATATATAATAAAATAATAATGCAACTCACCATAATGTAGAACCAATGGGAGCCCCAAGCTTGTTTTCCTGCAACTGGATGGTCCCATCTGGGGATGATGGGAGACAGTGACAGATCATCAGGCATTAGAACTCTCATAAGGAGCGCAGAACCTAGATCCCTCGCATGTGCAATTCACAATAGGGTTCATGCTCCTATGAGAATGTAATGCTGCCACTGATGTGACAGGAGGTGGAGCTCTGGTGGTAATGCAAGCAGTGGGGAGCAGCTATAAATACAGATGAAGCTTCACTCATTCGCCTGCCACTCATCTTCTGCTCTGTACTCCTGGTTCCTAACAGGCCATGGACTGGCACAAGTCCATGGCTCAGGGAGTTGGGGACCTCTGGTCTATATGGTACTTTCTTTCTCATGGATACCATGTCCTTGCATATGAAATTGTTAGAAAGCAGCTCCTATCTCTTATTTTCCTTCTACTCTTCTATATCTGTTCTCAGAAAGCCAAATCAAGGAAATGAATGTGTGTGTGTGTGTGTGTGTGTGTGCGTGTGTCTGTATATATATATATATATATATATATATATAACACTGGTGATCTTTATCCAGTCATATCTAAAATAAATCTAGAACTAGGACAAAGAAATGGACTTTTATAGATAGTTTTAATGGTACTTAAACTAAAAAAGGTAAATATTTACTTTAAAATGAGAGTTCAAAAGAGAAGCAATAATGAAAGTTAAATTGATTGCCAAATAAGCATAATGTACTTTAGGGGTAAAACCATGGAGGAATAAGTTTTTTTCTCAATTAGGATGGAGTTGGAGTAATGACATTCAGTTTCTTATTGCATATTATTACATATAATATGTGCAAATGTTGCTGTGTAAAGACATAAAACAAATTAAAAAACCTAATTGAACTGCATCCTATTACCTGGTCTTGAAATAAGGAAAAATACTAAACTAGAAAAGTAGCTCTGCCTTCTTATTTTGGATATTTCAGAATGGATTTTTGACTTTTCTGAGAAGTAACATGAATAATTTAGGGAATAGAGCATAATGCTGTTAAAAATGGTTAAAGCGGCCGGGCGCGGTGGCTCACGCTTGTAATCCCAGCACTTTGTGGGGCCGAGGCGGGCGGATCACGAGGTCAGGAGATCGAGACCACAGTGAAACCCCGTCTCTACTAAAAATACAAAAAATTAGCCGGGCGTGGTGGCGGGCGCCTGTAGTCCCAGCTACTCGGAGAGGCTGAGGCAGGAGAATGGCGTGAACCCGGGAGGTGGAGCTTGCAGTGAGCCGAGATTGCGCCACTGCACTCCAGCCTGGGCGACAGAGCGAGACTCCGTCTCAAAAAAAAAAAAAAAAAAAAAATGGTTAAAGCATAATACCACAGAGGCAACTGCGTTAAAGTCCCTGAAAAATCACAAAGGTGTTTAATATCTCTAACTATGTTTAAGGAATTCAGTGGCGAGGTCTGGGAAATGACTCGCTGAGCTTGTCAGCTCACTCACTGACCCACTCAAATTGCTAAACAGAAATCTGGACTCTTTCTAAGTCATTACTTCAGCTGAGGAAACTTTAGGCAATTTCATTTTGCCTAAAGTGGGCTTTAAGACTCCAGAATGATTTGGGGGAGGGTGTAGGTTAATTGAAGTAGAAATAAAGCTCACCTATAATAATGGGGTCTATAGGGATGAATATTTCCTATCTAAATGTATTTTCATCGTAGCAACTAATTACTACCAATTTGAATCTATCTTAATAGAAATAAAGAAAAATGTTTTCTCCACTATTGTTTTATGAACGATACATATGTTAATGCCGAGGGCTTATTATTTTTAAGAAAACGTATTTATACAGTTGACCCATAAACTACGCTGAGGTTAGGAACACCGACCCCTGTGAGGCTGAAAATCCCTGTATAACTGTTTTTTTTTTTTTTTTTTGAGACAAGGTCACGTTCTGTCACCCAAGCTAGAGTGCAGTGACGTGATCTTGGCTCACTCACTGCAACCTCCTCCTCCTAGGCTTAAGCGATCCTCCCACTTCAGCCTCCATAATATCTGGGACCACAGTCACGTGCCACCACGCCCAGCTAATTTTGCCCAGGCTGGTCTCAAACTTCTGAGCTCCAGCAATCTGCCTGCCTTGGCCTCACAAGAGGATTACAGGTGTGAGCCACTGTGCCTGGCTCCAAATTATTTTCTCCTGAACATATATTCTCTAAATTTCTTGATATTTTAAGTTGTCATAGTCTTTTTAGCTGCCTGATAATCTATTTGGGAGTAATTGATAACATTTTAATGTGTCTCTATATACTGCAAGCAATTCCAAATGGAATGACTTGAAGAAATGTGCTAGGTTGTGGCTAAACTATTAGGTAGCTCAAAAAATTATTTGTAAATAGCTATTTGCAAAAGGTAAAGGTAAAAAAGCAGAATGTGAGAAATTGATTTTGAGGAACTAGTTCCCTTGTTACAAAAAGACTCCAAGAAAACCTCTCAAGAACTAGTTCTAGAGATAGCTGACACTTTTAAATAATATTCACCAAATCAAGGTAATACAAAGAAAATATTTAACAAAAATTGTGTATTTGGGAAGTCATGTGCAGGTAAAATGAGTTAATTTGCGTTTGCATTATGCTATTTACATTATGATGATCTAAGACTCTCAAAATATTTTGGTTTCTGAGGAAAGAAGTGATATACACAAACATATATGGAGGACTATAATGAAGAATTTAATGGTCAGGTGATCTCTACCTTCTCTGTAGGTGGAGTAAAGGCAATTGGCTTCATACAAGCAAACAAAAATGATGTGGGCGACGTAAAAAATTATCAAATTGTTAAATATGAAATCATGTATTGGGTTGTCTAATTTTCTTTATTGCAGATTTCAGAGCAGCCAAGTTTTCATCTTAGTTTATGTAGAGCTCTTTGTTTAGATGCAGAGCTGAGAAGTTAATCCTCTGATGCAGAGGTCTGCAAACTTTCCGTAAAGGGCCAGATATACATGTGTTCAGTTTCCACGGCCATGTAACCTCTGTTGCAGTACTCAACTCTGCTATGGCAGAATGAAAGCAACCATAAGCAATATGTAAATGACTGATCATGACTATGTTCCAATAAATCTTTATTTATAAAAACACGAGGCAGAAGGGATTTGGCCCTTGGGCTGTAGTTTCCTGACCCCTGGTTGAGATTACTCTCCTGTGGGAAACATGAAAATTTGCTTGATAGGGTTTAAGGAAAATGAAATAAAAAGTGATCATTTTTGTGACTTAAAAAAAACTTGATTATTCTACAGTTTTAAAAATTCTATAATAGCTTGTTATGGGTATGACCTTTTATGGAAACAAGACAAATCTTTAATTGCTTTTTACAAGGAGTCTCTCTCTTGTAGCCCAAGATGGAGTGTGCAGTGGCGTGATCTGGGCTCACTGCAGCTTCCACCTCCCAGGTTCAAGCAATTCTCCTGCCTCAGCCTCCCAAGTAGATGGAATTACAGGCACCTGCCACCAAGCCTGGCTACTTTTTGTATTATTAATAGAGATGGGGTTTCACCATGTTGTCCAGGCTGGTCTCAAACTCCTGACTTCAGGTGATCCACCTGCCTCACCCTCCCAAAGTGCTTGGATTACAGGCATAAGCCACCATGCTTGGCCTCTTTAACTGCTTTTTATCTGTCTGTATAACTCTGGGACCCATTCCAGCCTCAATGCATTCTAAAGACAGAACTGATTTACTTTGTTTCTATATTCCCAATGCACATTATAGTACCCATCACTAAATAGGTATTTAATAGATATTTTAACTGAAACATCAAGTGTTTAAACATTTTTAGGCTGCTTTAAGTGCATGGAAATTTTGACAAAAGTCTAGAAACAAGGAAATATTCAAAGGCCCTTTTTTATACAATGACAATAAATGTTTTTCTTGCTTTCGGAAACATTTTTATTGCTGCAGTACAAAAAAGTTCTTGATTAAAACCTTTGATTCAGGAGTTCCATGTAGTCTAAGACAGACCAGTTAGGTTAAGGCAGAGTACTATCAAATTCAGTGTCTGGAGAGCTAAGATCCAATTGGGCAACATTGTAAAAATTCCAGTATCTGTGGTGCTGCAGAAACAACTCGCAGAGTGAATCCCAATTCCATTATCAAGCTCTTTGGTGAGAGCAGTAAATATGACCAGGGTCTAGCAGGTTTTCTTTAAGCTCCAATGACAGCTGATGGACAGAAAATGTTGACTGGAAAACTTTCCAAGGAGAAAAGTAAATGTCTCATTCTATGAGAATGTTTTACATCTATTGTTTGGTAAAGAGAGGTTACAGTTATAGTAATAGCAGTAAAGGATGGCATGGATGAGTAAACCCCATACTCCTGGTCATGAAAGTTTTTTTCAGTAGTTGAATAACTGGTACAATGAACAAGAACAACCTGTGGGATGTAATGAAAAGATAATTTTATTTTTTTCTCTAGGAATGTCTCTACATTTATTTGATGGGTATAATTTGTCCTCTTCCCTGACTGAAAACCAGTCCTTGTCTGATTACTCTTAGGAAATAGGAAGTCCTACTGTCACTTAAGTCAGAAGCAAAATTTCATTTCTGAAATTAAAAATGTTTTAACTCTACTGGATTTACATTCCCCCCTGAAACAAAAACTAGACAAAATATATGAAACAACAGTTTTGAAGATGTTGGATGTCAGGTAATGAAAGACAGTGATGTCTGAAAGACAGGAAACACATAAGGTTGCCTTGAGAGAATTTCCAGGCTTCAGTGCAGGAAGTAGGAACGTGGACAGGGCCCAGTAGACATCCTGAATTGAAGACAAGGAGCTGAGAGTACAAGATGACCAAATCATCTGTAGTGTACAGGACAGAGTCCTGGAAAAGAGAGATTTACACAAAGAAAGAACCCTTGAGACCTGCACGAGGACTCCATAGGATATTTAGCCAAGTGCTTATCACCATATGCATGTGAGCAAACAATAAACTTGAGTCCAGGGAAATAACTATATGAAAGGAATAGCAGGTCAGTCTGTGGCAATCGATCAAGGTTGGAAGGGTGCCTTTCCTTATTAGCCAGCCTGGAAAACTTCACAATTAATGGGGCATTGAGTAGATTATTTAGAAGGGTCTTCCCTCAAAAGTGTGGAATAAGTAACCCAGCAGTTAAACACTGTTTTAAATATTCAGTTTTTCAAAAACTTAAGTAGAGATGTGAAAGATATAAAAAAGATCTAAATCAGACTTTTAGATCAAAACTACAATGTGGAAGATGAAAACTACACTGACTTGGACTGATGTAAGGTTTGATATAATGGCAGAAAAGATGAATAAATTTGAAGGCGTGGTACTGTAATAGACTATCCAATTGAAATGCAGAGAAAAAGAAATGTAAAAACATGAACATCAGTGAGTTGTGGGACAACTTCAAGTATACTAATGTGCCTGTTATTATTGCCCCTAAGGTGGGTGAGGAGAAAAATACTAAAAAAAAAAGGCTGAAAATTTGTCAAATATGATGGAAACTGTAGATCCATGGAACCAGGAAATTCAAACTCCACACAGTGGAATAAAGAGCACTGGAAATGGTAACTACATCAGTTAATGCATAAGATGTTTTCCTTATTTATATCTCTTATAGATATAATTGACTATTAAAACAAAAACTGTATTATGGGGCTTATAGCCTATATAAGTAAAAATGTAAAAAATAGCATAAAAGTAAGGATGGGAGAAATTGAAGTACATTACTGGAAATTTGTTATACTGTATATCATAGTATAGATGAAGGTGTGTTATGGTAAGTTAGAAATGTAGTCTATAAACCCTAAAACAACCACTGAAATATCAAAACAAAAGTTTATAGCTAATATGCCAGGAGAGAAAATGAATTCATAAGAACACTAAATCTGAATTAAACAAGAAAAAGATGAAAAAAAGAAAAAACAGAGACTAGGATTGCAACCCCTGCCTTTTTTTGTTTTCCATTGGCTTGGTAGATCTTCCTCCATCCCTTTATTTTGAGCCTATGTGTGTCTCTGCACGTGAGATGCGTTTCCTGGATATAGCACGCTGATGGGTCTTGACTCTTTGTCCAATATGCCAGTCTGTGTCTTTTAATTGGAGCATTTAGCCCATTTACATTTAAAGTTAATATTGTTATGTGTGAATTTGATCCTGTCATTATGATGTTAGCTGGTTATTTTGCTCGTTAGTTGATGCCGTTTCTTCCTAGCCTCGATAGTCTTTACATTTTGGCATGTTTTTGCAGTGGCTGGTACTGGTTGTTCCTTTCAGTGTTTAGCGCTTCCTTCAGGAGCTCTTTTAGGGCAGGCCTGGTGGTGACAAAATCTCTCAGCATTTGCTTGTCTGTAAAGTATTTTATTTCTCCTTTACTTATGAAGCTTAATTTGGCTGGATATGAAATTCTGGGTTGAAAATTATTTTCTTTAAGAATGCTGAATATTGGCCCCCACTCTCTTCTGGCTTGTAGAGTTTCTGCCGAGAGATCAGCTGTTAGTCTGATGGGCTTCCCTTTGTGGGTAACCCGACCTTTCTCTCTGGCTGCCCTTAACATTTTTTCCTTCATTTCAACTTTGGTGAATCTGACAATTATGTGTCTTGGAGTTGCTCTTCTTGAGGAGTATCTTTGTGGCGTTCTCTGTATTTCCTGAATGTGAATGTTGGCCTGCCTTGCTAGATTGGGGAAGTTCTCCTGGATAATATCCTGCAGAGTGTTTTCCAACTTGGTTCCATTCTCCCTGTCACTTTCAGGTACACCAATCAGACGTAGAAGACATTAACATCTCTGTCATACTAGGATACGATGGCCAACTGCAATTATAAACTTTCAAGGTCTGAAGAGAAGAAAGAGCTATAAACATAAAGACAATCTGTAAATCTAAGAGAAATTTCTAAGATCAGTGAAAAAGAGAAGGTATGTCACTACAGAATGTCCCAGAATTGATACATATTAAAAGCAACACCCAAGTTGGCCAATTGACAGTATGAATAACCTACTGGTTTATACTAGAGCTGCCCAGCATGCAACTGATGATCTATTATTGATACATTTTACTAAGTTTTCTTGCTTGTTTTCTCTTCAGAACATAGTCCAGCCTTATATTGAAAATAAAGAATTCATTTTCCATTTGAAAAAAAGAAAAAACAGATGAAGCAAATGGTAGACAAATAGCATGATGATAGACTTAATTACAGTAATAGCCATATTGAATGTAAGTGTTATGAACAGCCCAATAAAAGCAGGGTTGATAGCTTGGATAAAAAAGCAAGACCTCATTTATATATTGCCTTCAATAAATCAATTTTAAATACAAAGACACAGATAGATTAAAAGTAAAAGAGTAAGAAATATATGCAGTACTAACACTGGTCAACAGAAAGTGTCTCTATTAGTAAGAGACAAAATAAAATTCAGAGAAAGGAATATTACCAAAAAAGAATAAATGGTCATTGTGTAAAAAAGGCATGCCATTCTGAAATGTTTTTTTTAACCAAATAACAGAACATTAAAATACATGAAGCAAAGCAAAACAAAACAAAACATTATAGAACTACAAGGAGAAATAGACAAATCCACAGTTGAAATTAGAGATTTGAATACCTCTCTGGATAATTGATAAAACACTTGATAAAACAAATCAGCGAGGATATAAAAGACTTGATAAACATTCTCAACCAACTTGATCTGATTGTCAGTTATAGAGCATACCACATAACAAGGCTTGAATGCATGTTTTCAAGTGATATGGAACATTTGTCAAGATATGTCATATTTTGGTTCAAAATACATGTTTAAATTAGTTTATAATTATTCAAGTCATACAAGGTATATTCTGTGGCCACACAGAATAAAACTAGAAATCTAACAGAAACTTCTCTAGAATATTCTCAAATATTTGGAAACTAAATAGCATAATTCCAAATAACCCATAAGTCAAAGAACTAACTAAAAAAGTTTTTGAAAATATTTTAAATTAAATAAGCATAAAAGCTGGGCCAGGCACGGTGGCTCACACCTGTAATTTCAGCACTTTGTGAGGCCGAGGTGGGCAAATTAGTTGAGGTCAGGTGTTCCAGACCAGCCGGACCAACATGGTGAAACCCTGTGTCTACTAAAAATATAAAAATTAGCTGGGCATGGTGGTGGGTGCCTGTAGTCCCACCAACTCAGGAGGCTGAGGTATGAGAATTGCTTGCACCCAGGTGGCGGAGGTTGCAGTGAACTGAGATGGTGCCGCTGCACTCCAACCTGGGCAACAAAGTGAGATTCCATCTCAAAAGAAAGGTTTTCCAACTTTTTCCATGAGATCAAGAATATAATTATCACAAAACTAGAAAGACGTTAAAAGAGAACTACAAATGTCACTTATGAACATACATGTAAAAACCCTAAACAAAATATTAGCAAACCAAATTCAACAATATGTGAAAAGGATAATACAGCATGGATAAGTGGGTGTTAGCCACACAAGGTTGGTTTACCTTAGAAAATTAGTCAATGTAATTCACAACAAACTATAAGAGAAAAAACAATGATCATATCAATTTATGCAGGGAAAGCATGAAACAAAATTCAGCATCCATTCCTTATAAATATCCTTAGTTAGTGGGTCTAAAAAGAAACATCTTCAAACTGATAAAGATAATTAGGAAAATTTACAAATAGCATACTTGATAGTGAAAGGCAGAATGTTTCTCCCTGAGGTGTGATCTCACCACTTCTATTCAGCATTACGCAGGAACTTTTTACTAGTGCAGTAAAACATGAAAATGAAAGAAAAGCAAATGATAAAGGAAATAAATAAATAAAACATCTTTATTTACACATGACCTGATTATCCATTTAGAAAATCTGATGGAATCTGTTAAAACAAGCAAGCGAGCAAACAAAACCTAATAGGACTAATAAGTGAATTTAGCAAGGTTTCCAGACACAATATCTATATGCAAAAATCAATTGTATGTTCACTGTTTGCATGATGGGTACTCTAGAAACCCAGGCTCTACCATTCGGCAGTATATCCATGTAACAGATCTGCACATTATCCCTGAATCTAAAATAAAATAAAAATTTAAAAACCTAAGAACAGAGAAATCTAATTTATGGTAGTAAAAATTGGAAGTTAATTATTTGAGGTGGTCGGGAAATTTATTAGAAAGAAGCACAAAAACAATTTCTGGGATTATATGATGGAAATATTCCATGTCTTGAATTGGGTGATAGTTACATGAGCATACACAATTATAACTCATCCAACTGTATAAAACTCAATTGTAAAAAAAAAAAAAAAAAACCTTGCTGGAATTTTGATTGGGATTGTGTTGCATCTGTAGATCAAGCTGGGAAGAACTGACATCTTGATGATATTGTCTTCCTATCCATAAACATGGAGTTACTCTCTATTCAATTTTTGATTTCTTTCATCAGAGTTTTGTAGTTTTCCTTATATAAAATTTGTATATATTTTCTTAGATTTATACATAAGTTTTTTTTAAGGTGCTAATGTTAATTGTATTATGTTTTCAATTTCAAATCACAATTGATAATTGCTGGTGTATAGGAAAGCAACTGACTTTTTAATATTAATCTTGTGTCTTGCAACTTTGCTGTAATTGTTTATTAGTTCCAGGAGTTTTTGTTATTGTTGTTGCCTCTTTGGGCTTTTCCACATAAACACTCATGCTATCTGCAAACAAAGATAGTTTGATTTCTTATTTTTTTCATCGGTATATGTTTTCTTTTCTTTTCTTGTCTTATTGCCTTAGCTATGACTTCTAGTATAATGTTGAATGGAGTGCTAAAAGTGGACATCCTTGCTTGTCATCCGTCATCCTGATATTAATGGGAAGCACCTATTTTCTCAGATTTCAGTATGATGTTAGCTGTAGGTTTTTATTTTGTGGTCTTCATCAGATTGAGGAAGTTACTCTCTCTAGTTTGCTGAGAGTTTATATCACTAATGGGTGCTGGATTTTGTCAAATGCTTATTCTTCTTCTGTTTATATGATTTTGTAATTTTTTCTTCTTTAGCCTATTGATGTGATGGATTACATTAATTGATTTTTAATTGATTTTCGAATGTTAAGCCCATTTTGCTTACCTGAATTAAAGTCCACTAAGTTGTTGTGTATAATTATTTTTACACATTGTTGTAACCTTTAACTTTTTCCCATTTAGCATGTTGTTGGCTGTGGGTTTATCATATTTGACCTTTTTTATGTTGTATGTTCCTTCTTTACCTAATTTGTTAAGAGTTTTCATCATAAAGGGTGTTGAACTTTGTCAAATGTTTTTCTACATCTATTAAAGTGATCATATGTTTTTTTCCCTTCATTCTGTTAATATGATGCATCACATTATTGTTTTGTGTATGTTAAACCATTCTTGCATGCCTGGGATAAATCATACTTAATCATAGTTGATGATCTTTATAATGTGCTGTTAAATTCTGATTGCTGGTATTTTGTTGAGGACTTTTGCATCCACAGTCATCAATGATATTGGGCTGTAATTTTTGTGGTTGTTTTATTGTCTGGCTTTGATGTCAGGGTAATGCTGGCCTTGTAGAATAAGTTCAGAAGGGTTTCCTCCTTTTTACTTTTTTGGAATAATTTGTAAATAATTGGTGTTAGTTTATCTTTAAATGTTTTGTAGAATTCAGCAGTGAAGCTATTAGGTGCCAAACTTGATGGGGGACTTTTTATTACTGCTTCAATCTTGGTTTCTTCTATGCTTTCCAACTGTTGATATAATTGTCATAGCAGAATCTTATAATTTTTTTTTATTTTTGTGGTCTCAGTTGTAAGGTCTCTTTTTGTTATTTATGATTTTATTTTTTTTAGTCTTCTCTCTTAGTTAATCTGGCTACAGGTTTGTTGATTCTGAGATTGTCTGTTGTAAAAAAACTTTTTGTTTTGCTGATCTTTTGTATTTTTTTAGGCTCTACTTTTTGTGTGTCCTGATATTTATTATTCTTTTGTCCTACTAATTTTGGGCTTTGTTTTTGTTTTTCTAGTTCCTTGAAATGCATTGCAAGGTTGTTTATTTGAGATTCTTTCTCTATTTTGATGTAGGCATTTATTGCTATCATCTTCCCTCTAAGGACTGCTTTTGTTGTATCCCATAAGCTTTGGTGTTTCAATTTTTATTTGCTTCAACAAATTTTAAAATTAAAAAAATTGTATTGACCCATTTGTTGTTTAGGAACATTTTGTTTAATTTCTATATGTACTGTTTTCATTGTTCTTCCTCATATTGATTTCTAGTTTTATTCCATTATGGTCAGAAAAGCTACTTGATTTTGATTTTTCAAATTTGTTAAGGCTTATTTTGTAACTGAACACGTGATCTATCCCGGAGAATGTTCCATGTGCAGTTGTGAAGAATGTGAACTCTATAGCTGTTTGATAAAATGTTTTGTAAATATCTGTTATGTCCAGTTGGTCTAGAATGCATTTTAAATCTGATGTGCCTTTGTTGACTTTCTGTCTGGATGATCTGTTCATTGATGAAAGTGGAATGTTGAAGTAAGCTGTTATTATATTCCTTTCTCTCTCTCTCTTTAGATCTACTAATGTTTGCTTTTTGTATATGAGTGTGCTGATGTTGGGTGCATATATCTTTATTATTGTTACATATCTTTTTATATTGACCCCTTTATCATCACATAATGGTCTTTTTTGTCTCTTTTTATAGTTTAAAAAGAAACTTTTAAGTTATTTTATCTGATAGAAATATAGCTAGCTACTCCTGCTTTCTTTTGGTTTGCATTTGCAAGGAATGTCTTTTTTTCATTCATTTTCTTTCAGCCAAAGCATATCCTTCCAAATAAAGTGAGTCTCTTGTAGGTGGCATATAGTTGGGTCTTGATTTTTTTTTCATTCAGCCACCCTATTTTATTTTTTTTTGAGATGGAGTCTTGCTGTGTCACCAGGGTGGAGTGCAGTGGCGTGATCTCGGCTCACTGCAACCTCTGCCTCCTGGGTTCAAGCGATTCTCCTGCCTCAGCCTCCTGAGTAGCTGGGACTACAGGCACGTGCCACCATGCCTAGCTAATTTTTGTATTTTTAGTAGCGATGGGGTTTCACCATGTTGGCCAGGATGGTCTTGATCTCTTGATTTTGTGATCCACCCACCTCGGCCTCCCAAAGTGCTGGGATTACAGGCATGAGCCACTGTGCCTGGCCCCTGCCATTCTATTTTCTAATTGGAAAATTTAATCCATTTACATGCAAGGTAATTATTGACAGCTAAGGACTTTGTACTGCCACATTATTTGTTTTCTAGTTGTTTTGTAGCTCCATTCTTCCTTTTTTCCTTCTTACTATCTTTGTTTGTTGTTAAGCAATTTTCTCTCTCAGTATGTTTTGATTCCTTCATTTTTGTTTTTAGTGTAGTTATTAAAGATTTTTGCTTTGTTGTTACCAGGAAGTTTACAAAAACCATCTTATTGTCATAACAGGTTTTTTTGATGTGATAACAACTTAATTTTGATCACAAGAAAATACTATTTATTTTGACTCATTCATTTTACTTATTCATAAGCTATAGTCACTAAATTCATTGTTGCTATTATTGTTTTGAATACACTATTGTCTCTTAGATTGAATATGAGTAAGAACAGACAGTTCACCCAAAAAGATATGTTTGGCATACAAGCACATAAAAAACACTTAACATAATTTGTGCTTAGGGCAATGCAAGTAAAATTTCAGTGAGATGCCACTATTTTACCTGATAGAATTAATAAAATTAGAAAGCAAATTTTATCAAGATGTGGTGGAGCCTTCATATACTGCTGGTAAGAATATAAAAAATATGATAATCACCTTGGAAAACTGTCAGTTTCTTAAAAAGTTAGACATATACCTAGCATCTAACCTACCACATTACCTGCCATATAACCACAAGAAAATTAAACATGTGTCCAGTGTTCATAGCAGCTTTTTTTTTTGCAATAGTCAAAAACTGGAAACAACCCAAATGTCCACCAGCACATGAATGGATAAACAGATTGTGGTGTATCCATACAACACAACTCAACAATAAAGTAGAATGAACTATTGTTACATACTACAATGTCAGTTTATCTCAAAATAATTATGCTGGGTGAAACAAATCAGATAAAAATATTATACACTATATGATTTCATTTATATGAAATTTTTAAAAATGCAAACTACCGTGACAGTAAGCAGATCAGTGGTTGCCTGAGGGGTGTGGTGGAGGACTTGAAGGATTGAGATAGATCAGGGAGTGATGTGTTGGTTAAATGTCTTTCCCTTGAATGCCCAGTCCTCTGGAATTTTATCACCATGGCTTCTGCTCCAGTTCAGAGATGTCAAAACTGGACTTGGTGAACCAGGTTTGAAGAATTATTCTACCTCAAATACCAATTATGTCTCTACCAAGAAACCACACTTTTAGGATCTCAGTGAAACATCCATTTTCATGTCACTATGCAGTTATCTATATAATTAGAAATAAGAGCAGAACACAAATTTTGAAAACATTTTAATGACATAGTGAGTCAAAATAATCTATTCCTAGAGAATTAGCATGGATATGACATGAATCTGAATCAAATGTGTTTGGAGGCTTTATTTATATTTTAGTGCATCCCTAGTTACATGTTATTTTAGGGAATTTAGCTTGAACCTCTCAGAGTAAAAAATTAAAGAGAGCCAGGTGCGATGGTGTGCCTGTAGTCCTTGTTATTTGGGAGGCTGAGGCACAAGGATTGCTTGAGCCCGGGAGTTCAAGTCCTGGGCAACATAGCGAGACCCTTTCTCAAAAAAAAAATAAAGTCAATTTTATTAAAATCATTAATGAGTCAGAGCTTTTTATTACAATACTTGGTGATAGTTACACAATAGTAATACCTTGTGGTTAATATCCACTAGCTTCATAGTACATGTGTGCTATCTAGTATGACATTCATGTTTTCATTCCTTAAATATCAGGTAAGTAGAATCAAGACAGTATTTCTCTAGTAAGATGTGGGCCAGAATCCTGAGTTACTTTACTCTCATTCAGTCAGCTTCCAGCTGTAAATTACCTCCCCTCCATGATACACCTTGCCCTGGCCACCAAAATGTTCTTGAGAACTAGAAGTAAGTAGCAAAATGCATCTGGTTTGGGAGTCAACTGTTCTCCCTTCATTCTCTGATAACGAGTAGCAGAATGACCAAAAGGTAAAAGAACAGTAATTTCTGCTTTGAAATGCTATTTTTCTCTAAGTTTTGTATTTAAAAATTTAAGAATATATTTTTTAAAAATAATTACTTGAATGATTAATACTGTATCTTCAGTAACATTGGTGATAGTTATCATCTGAGGATAGGAACCATATAAATAACCTAGTATTATTACTTCATTCTTTATTTTCTAATTTCCATAATCTCTGTAATTTCCTCTCTCAATCCCCTTTTTAGTACTTAAAAACATCACACAAAGTATCATTTGCATTTTCAGGTTTTTTTCCTTTCTGTTTTAGCAAGGGCCTTATGACACCTGTGGAATAAGGTGTCCTTTAAAGCACCCTTCCTTTAAGATGGAAATTTTGGTCAATTTCCCTGAGAATTATGAGGCTTATATGCGTTATGGAGGATTTGTGATTCACCTCCAGGTTGCAATTGTAGTTATTGAGTTGAAATAAAAAATGTTACCATTGGCCTTTAGTTACCTTAGAAAAATCTCTTTTCCTCATGCAGCCTCAAAAATAAGAAAGATCAATCTGTGTGCTCTCACAGCCAGTTCTGTGATTAAACTTCAAGGGAAGCAGTGATAAGATATGGTGTTCGCATCTTTGGATTTTGTACCTGCTCTTTGTCTGTCACTGTTATATTAATAAAATAAAATATTTTAAAGCAGTGCAAAATTTATATTTTGAAGAGTTTATCTGTACAGGTGGAATTTGGCAGGGCATATTTTATCACCCAGTTCTGGCCATTTAGAAGGATGACTCTATTACTTAAAAGGATATGCTTGCAGGGTAACTAAAAAACTCCTTCTTTAAGAGCATTTTTGCAAACATGTAAAACTAATAATTCTGTCTGCAAGTCATATGGTTAAACTGTTATGTAATCATTAATAAAGATGTTTATATTTATATGTTCATTATACACAACAAAACATATTTATAAAATATTCTTTTTAAATCTAAAAATATAATTATAGCAGTTTACCAGAAATAATAGCTATGAGCCTTTGAAATATCTTCACAATATGCCAGAATGTCTTGGCCTGTTTTGTAATAGAGTTTCCACTACGAGATTCATTTGTCAACTCAGATATTTCCATTGCCTTGCAAGAGGCACTAAGCTACATCCTCTTATGCCACAATGCCATGTTTATTAAGAATGTAAATTCTTGTATTTTTTTTAATTGTAGAGGACATACTATTCTTTGACAATGCAGTGTTGTTTAAGGTATTTCTGCAGAATAAAATATATTGAGAATTATATTGCTTATCCACATTTACCTTTTAATCTATGACTACAGAAATATTTTAAAATTTATATTTTCAGTTACTTCCCCTAGACTTTTTACAAGTACAGAATTTAACTAATGTGCATATTATACGTTATGCCTGTTCTGTAATGTGCATGCTTATGATTTTTTTTAAATATAAGGCTCTAGTAAACATTGATATTTTCAGTGGATATACCTTTTATTGTTTTCTGTTTTCTAGAAAAGTACTCTCAATTTTAGGCAATTTAGAAATAAAATTTAAAACTATTATATGTCTTGTATTAATTGGTGAATTATTGGACATTCCCATACCTGGTAACATTGAGTAGGGTTGAGTTGGCAGGAACAAATGGATAGATCCAAGAGATATTTAGAAAGTAAAATTGTTAGAATTTGGTGATGTCTTTCTCCCCTATTTTAACATATTTCTTCCCCTCCTTCAAAACTTGGCCCTCAATTCCTTGATTTTAGCAGTTCTTTTTTTTTTCTTTTCTTTTCTTTTTTTTTTTTGAGACGGAGTCTCCTGTCTCCCAGGCTGGAGTGCAGTGGTGCAATCTTGGCTCACTGTAACCTCTGCCTCCCGGGTTCAAGCCATTCTCTTGCCTCAGCCTCCCGAGTAGCTGGGATTACAGGTGCCCACCACCATGCCTGGCTAATTTTTGTATTTTTTGTAGAGACAGGGTTTTACTATGTTAGCCAGGCTGGTCTCAAACTCCTGACCTCAGGTGATCTGACTACTTTGGCCTCCCAAAATGCTAGCATTACAAGCATGAGCCATCCGTGCCCAGCCTAGCAGTTCATTCTTGACCTCCAATCTGTTCCATTCATTTTCTTTGACTTTCTTGAGACCTTCATCCACTGATTCTACTATTATTTTTATCAATCGCCACTCCCTTTTAGATTAACTTCACTAATACTCATCATAGATTTTATGATTCATAATTATAATCACTGTCTTGCAATATCCCCCAATTCCTTGTCCTTCTCTTCTGTATACTCATCTGTGTTGGGGAAACCAGCCCCTCATCACCCAGCGGGTACCCCGGGGACCAGAGGACCAGAGCGTCGGAGGCTTACTCAAGGCCCAGAGCTCTCGGGCTCCGTCCAATTAATTGGTTCACAAGCTCTTTGTTCTTAGGGCAGATAGGAGGGGGAGGAAGGGATAAGGAAAAGGATTAATCAGTGAAAGAGAACTCGTGACTCATTCAATAATATGTATAGCAGTGGCGGTTTCTGTGAATTTCCTTGAGCAAAGACGTGTGTCTAAACTACTTAAAATCTTTAACTTACCGGGACTGAAACAGGTGCGAGCCGGTTTCAGAAGGAGCCAAGATGTTTGATTATATTCCACTGCTTCAAGGGAGTGTTATCTCCCTGAGCAACCTGTGGAATGCCGCTGAGCGGTTATGTTCTCGGGGCATAAAGACATGAAGGAAATAAGGAGACTTTTCTCCTCAGAGGCTGCCCGTGGCTCCCCTTGGGGTCTCACACAGGAGAGACCAACTCAACTGGCACCTCAGAAACTCTCTTTCCCACAATCTGGAAAAACTCAATCCTAATTAAACTCTATGCTCTGACCTTTGTACCTGCTCTGACCAGCTGCATGTTTCTAGGGCAAATCACACAACCTTATTGGTTGATTTCACTTTAAATTAGTTATAGTAAACTCTAAACAGGCACTCAAAAGTACCCAACAATCCCCCAGGAGGCATGAGTGCACATACACATACCTACACAAATACATGTAATTCATAGATAGATAGATTGATAGGAAATGAAGAAATAAATGAAAAGGAGATGTCAGGGAAACTACTGCTTTTTCTGGCATATAGGCCGAGATGTCTTAGGAGGAACACACAAGGCAAGTTGGGTCCAGGCAAGGTGGATGAATTCAGTTTTGTACATTTTGCAATTAAAGCTACTTTGTGATATCTTAGAGGAGATGTTAAGTGTGCATTTATTACATAGATTTAAAATTTAGAGTAGAACTCTGGGTGAAAAACCCTGATTTAGGAAATTCTGGTAAACCTAGGAAGAGAGCATATAATGGTGAAAGGATGGGGCAGAAATGAACCTAGACAATTTGTAGCATCTAAAGGCAGTAAGGGGTGATGGGCTAGCAAAGGCTAGGCCAGAAAGTAGAGAAATCACCAGAATAATTTGAGATCAGGGAAAAGAAGGCTTTAGAAAGAAATGGGGGACAGGCATGGTGGCATATACCTGTAAATCTCAGCACTTTGGGAGGCCCAGGCAGGAGGATTGCTTGATGCCAGGAATTTGAGACCAGCTTGTACAACATAGCAAGACCTAATCTCTACAAAAAATAAAAAATTAGCTAGGTGTGATAGCACATGCCTGTAGTCTCACCTACTAGGGAAGCTGAGGCTGCAGTGAGCTATGATCACACCACTGTACTCCAGCCTGGGCAACAATGAGGCTTTGTCTCAAAAAATCAATCAATCAATCAATCAATCAATGGAAAAAAGAAGAAATGGTGGAGGGAAGGAGTCATCAGTGTACCAGTGTAGAATGCTGTGAAGATATTTTTTCATAACTTCATAACCAAGATATTTCGTATCTTCACAGCACAAAGGTAAAACTCTAAGACTAAAATATTTTATTCTTGACATTAAACAGACAGCACAGTCACTGGTTGCCTTAGGTGGACAGTAATTTTGATCAGTAGTGGAAGCCAAATTAGAATGGGTGGAATAATTGGAGGTGAGGGAACGGAGGCACATGCAGAAAATTTTTTAAGAAGAGATGGCATGAAAGGAAAGCCTGAGAGAGGGTAGGTCCATACCTGGAAGAGGAAGGGAGATGAGGTGAGATTTTAGTTTGTTGGTTTCCTATTTTTTACTCTAGGAAAGATTGAGCAGTGAAATATAATCATAGTTTAATTGGTAGCATTAAGTCATCTGAAGAAAGAAAGGTGATCTGTAGCCTGCAAAAAGGGCAATTTGATATTAAGAATCTGGCAACTTTTATTCTGCAGAGAGAGGGAAAGAGAGTGAGAGAGGCTGAAGTTAGAAGGAATTCCAGTTTATTGTGCATTTCCTAGATGAAAGAAATACCTATTGGGATCATACTGCTCCGGAGTTTTGGCTTCTCTCACTACTAATTAAGTCTCCCCACTATCTCCACTGCAAGTTAATAAATTGGTGCTGAGGTTTATTTATTAATCTTTTATGTGTTGAGTTAATTTTAATTGGGTTTTGAGAAGGTTTCTGGGTACGTGGATATAATGGAGTTTGTAGACCTTCAAAAACTAAGGTATAGACTGAAGAACAAGGTGCCTGCATTTAAATATCAGTGGTTCAAATTGGTATAACGGTTTAGTTCCTCAGTTAATAAGAAGAATAAAATAACAATTACCGTTTGTCAAGCCCTTATCATGTGGCACACGCTGTACTTCACATATTTCTAATACTTTCTGTAACTTTGCAAGCAGGCTATTATTATTTCCTAGGTGAAAGAACGAAAGCTCAAATTAATTCTTTTTCTCGGTTCAAATTTTACCACAGAAATATTTAAATGTATAGAAAAATAAGGAAAATAGTGTAAATAATCCCTATAGAATCCAGATTCAAGAATTACTGATATCTGCCCATCCTGTTTCAGCTCTGTCCCCCCTACTCTGCCACCCCCAGATATATCTCTTTCTCACCAGCTTGGAGAATTTAAATGCCTTGCCCAAGGCCACTCAACCAACAGGCTTTCTAAGTATCTTCTATGGGTTAAATACTAAATGAGCAATTGAGGGTATAGACAAAATATCTGGTCCCTTCCAGTACGACCACAAACAGCAACAAATGTTTGCTAGCCATTTTTCCATGAGAATTAACTCAGTTAATAATTACCATGATCCCATAAGGTTGATATTACCCCCATCTTACAGATGTGGAAACTGAGTCACAGAGAGGATAAAATGACCCACCCAAGAATGGGAAAGCTGGAATTCTGACCCAGATGGTCTGGTTCCAGAACTGGTGCAGTCAGGTAGGGAGAACAAACTATAAAGAATTTGGAATGATTAGTGATAGGATGAAAGGATCTGGAAGGTTCATCCTTTTGGTGACATTGGCCAGCTGGCAACCTTCTCTGCTACCTTTTTCATCTTCATCTCCAGATATAATCCTGCAAGGTAAGCAAACATTTGTATGACAGCACCCACGACATCATTAGAACCATGGCCTGGCTGGGTCTATCTCTTTGGTAGTTTCTGCAGCCAAGTCAAAGTGAAAGTAGGGAAAATTCAGAAGTTAATGACAGACTTTTTGGCCTGCTTGGTTTTTCAGAAAGCGTTAACTGAATGATGTGTATGACTGAACACATTTAGTATAAGTTGGCAGGGCCGGCCTCTGAAAAGTCTTCAGGGGGATACAACTGGGACTGCTTTTTAACTGCCAGCTAGACATTGTTTCAGCCATGCTGAATTCCAATGAGCTGGGATTTATCGGCAGCTTGTTCACTGTATCATCATGTTACTTTAAATTAAATAATATGCATTGGTCTTTTATCTGGAGTAGTGAAGAGTAGAAAAATTGCATTAGGAAGAAGACGTTCCTCTTGATTTATTTTCTTAGCTCCCCATGGATATTCAGCTATTATGTGACATACACTCAGATTAATTGCTTATGTGATTAGTAGCGATTTTTGCCTCTGCTCTGGTGACTAAAATGGCAGCTCTGTTACCCTGCAATTCAAAGGCAAATGGATAGGGATGCAAACTGATAGCCGCAGTGCTTATATGAAGAGGGAAACGAGAAAAGACAAGAGAGGAAATGAAAGGAGTAGGTCGTAGAATACAATTTTTCTCCTTTGTTAAAAATCACTATATTGGGTGTATGAGAATGATCCCTTACAAATGAAATTCTTCTTAGAGGAATCAGTTGATGTTAGAATTTTTATCTCCTGACTTGAAGTCCGGAATTGTGCAATTGCTGCAATCTTACTTTGTCTTGAAATTCTTTTCTTAGAAATTCAAGCCAAGCCTTCTATTCATCCTGGTGACTGAAAGGCAGTCTTCTTGGCTGATTCAGAGTGTGCCAGTGGGAAGTCAGGTTGCTTCTGACTGATGAACTGTCTTGAAGAAATATTGTACTCTAAATTGCTTCCAAGTTTATTTTGTAAAACTCTATAGAAGGCTGTATTTTGTAGATGCTTGGCAAACTGCTGGAGAGTAGTGTTCAGTAAGCAAATCATTTTAGTTATTCATCAAAACAAAGTCTTACACTCCCACTCACCTTCCAAATTCTCATTGAGCTTTTGATGGAAAGAGACTGTAACTCAGTAGGCTCACTTTCCTATTAAAAAACAAAAAGAAGGAAAGCAGCCTCTGTCACAATGATTCATTAGAGGCAACCGTCCATATCCCAGTTCATCTAAAGTTCACTAAGTTCCAATTCCCCCAAACGCCAAGTTCTGATAACATTGTAATCCAAGAAGTGAAGGAATTAATTCATCCCAACAGTTTATACACTTGTAAATGCCTTGCTAGGCTTGTGATGTACATGGTTATATAGAGCTCATTACTATATTTGACAAGTTTATACATTAACTTTGGGCAATAGGAATTTTGCTTACATCCCATTGGTCATATATTGCTAGCGAAACATTTGAATTCTGTTAGTTTGCATAACTTTAAGGTTTGAAATCATTATTTTGAAGAATGCTCTACTCTTCAAAAATGTGCAGAATCTGAAGAACATAATTGCAAATTCTACTCCTTAACTTGCATGCCTCTTTTAAAAAAATCACTTTATTGAGGTGTGCTTAACATATAAAAAGCTGTACATAATGAATGTACAATTTGATGAGTTTGGAGTGTGTCTCTCAAAATTATTGTTGCATAATACCGTGAATTATTATGTGGCTAGTGAAAATGAGGAGAAGGCATGGTGAAATATTAACATGTGTTTTACTATATATATAGTTATTAAAGAGCATGAAAGTTTAAAAAGGTAAATTTGACTTTGAGAGAAAAATGAATTGTTCCATTGGTGAGACTTAGCCCACTAGGGATTTTAATAAATGTCATGAAAACATTCAATATATTTTATATTTGAGTTAAATATCAAATTTGCAAGAGAACTACTTGCTGAATTTGCATTGATTTTAGATATTGAGATTATTTTTGTGACATTGTCTGGTAGAATCAGTTTTTGTAAAGGATTAGTTTTTTCATATTGGTCACTGACTGAATTGGATTATAACTGAATTATTATAAATATTGGTTGTTTCTGAGAAAGAAAAATTGTATTATAGTGTATTAGGGTTCTTCAGAGAAACTGAAACGCTAAGATTTGAAATACTGAGTTCAAAGGCCTGAGAACTGGAGAAGTGATGATATAACTCTCATTCTGAGGCTGAAGCCTGAGAACTGAGTTGGGGGAGTTGGGGGTGGCTAGCCTGGGGCTGGCGATGGAGGTCTGAAGGCCTGAGAACAAGGAGCTTTGATGTCTGTTGGCAGGAGAAGATGGATGTGTCCCAATTCAAAGAAAGAGAGAATTTGCCCTTTCTTCTCCATTTGGTCTATTCAGGCCCTCAGCAAATTGGATGGGGCCCACCCACATGGGTGAGGACAGATCTTTATTCAGCCTGCTGACTCAAATGCTGATCTCTTCCAGAACACCTTCATACATACATCCAGAAATATTTTTTTTTTTTTTTACCAGCTCTCTGGACATCCCTTAGCCCAGTCAAGGTGACACATAAAATTAACCATCATATATAGACCACAGGAAGGGGAAATATGAATTGCCCAATGATTTGACTATTGCTATAATGGAAAGAAAAAAAATTTTCAATGCTGATAAAACAGAGTTAATTAAACAGGTATATATTAAGTAAGAATTGTGATTTGAAGAGAAATAAGACATACTCTCTTTTTTGTCATCTCTCTTTTGGGGACTATAGCCTAAGATTTCCTTAAATTTTTTTTAACTGAAGTACATTTTATTTTAGTTCATGTAGGGCATGTCTGTCTAGACTTTTCAGTTACTTTTACAAAAATATCCACTAGATAATTCGTAGATCTCATCTTCACCCATTTAACAATAAATATTTGTTCAGTAGGTATTGTATTTCAAGAACTAGGCATTGGGAATATAGCAGTGAAAACAATAGGCAAAACCCTTTATCTTAAGGGGTTTACAACCTAATGGGGAACAGACAACAGATCAATAATCATGTATAAACCAGTTTCTATATCTTAGGTGGACATAGATAAACATATATTAGGAAAATAAAGTAGGGTAGTAGTGTTTTTGAGTGGTTAAGAGAGGCCTTTCTAATAAGAGATTTGTTTTTTTGGACCAGAGATCTGTAAAATACGAGAGAACAAACCACTCTGTTCTAGGCAGAGGAACATGCTATGATGGGTGTGGGCTTGACATGTTTAAGGATCATCCAGGAAGCACTGTAGAGGAGGAGCAGTAGGAAGGGGTAGGAGAGAGTAGCAGGTAGCCTGATTATACAGAAACTTTTGGTTATTTTAAGACTTAGATTTTGTTTGTTCTAACCTAAGAATTTTAGATTAGAAATTTTCTAATTTTCTAATTTTATTTTTTTGTTAGAGACTGGGTCTCACTCTGTCACCGAGCCTGGAGTACAGTGGCACTATCATAGCTCATTGAAGCCTTGAACTCCTGGGCTCAAGCAATCCTACTACCTTGGCCTCCCAAGTAGCTAGGACTACAGGTGTGCACCACTGTGCCTGGCTAATGTTTTAAATTTTTCTGTGGAGACACGATCTCACTATGTTGCCCAGGCTGGGCTCAAACTCCTGGCCTCAAGCAATCCTCTTGCTTTGGCCTCCCAAAGGGGTTAGGTTTTGATATAGAGAAAAATGGGAAGCCATTGAAGGATTTTGAGCAGAGAGACGTAATCTGATTTACAATTAACAGGATTACTCTATTTTTATTTGAGACACTTCTCACTCTGTTGCCCAAGCTAGCGTGCAATGACGTGATCTCAGCTCACCGCAACCTCCATCTGCTTACTGTGTTCGAGTGATTCTCCTACCTCAGCCTCCTGAGTAGCTGGCACAGTAGGCACATGCCACCATGCCTGGCTAATTTTTGTATTTTTTTGGTAGAGATGGGATTTCAGCATGTTCCCAGGCTGGTCTCGAACTCCCGACCTCAAGTGATCCGTCTACCTTGGCCTCCCAAAGTGCTAGGATTACAGACGTGAGTCACCGTGCCCAGCCAGGATTACTCTGATTGCAGTGTGGAAATAGAATATAGGGACACAAGAAAGTAAGAGAGACGTCAGTTAAAAGACTACTACAATAATTCAGTTGAAAGACAATGGTGGACTTCAGGGAGGTGATAATGGTGAAGTTTGTGAGGAATGAGGAATTCTAGATACATATATATATATTGCTAGTGGTAGGATTTCATGATGGATTGGGTGTGTGGTGTGAGAAAAACAGACCAACCTAAGAGCTATCTTCTCTGATTTACAGAAGAGCAACACATTTTACTCTATTTCCTTTTTGTCTCATTGGGGTGGTGGTAGGATGGAGTGTGTGGGCATGTGAGGTAGGAGACTGTTGAGGAGAATTCAGCTTGGGCTTTTTGCAGCCTTCATATTTACTGTTCTCATGGGCTATTCCCCCAGCCTCAGATTGTTCATTCACTTTTGCCATTGTCATGCTTCCTCTGAGACTTTGGGTGGAATCCTCCCTTGTCTTCTTAGCTTCTGATGGTGGCCAGCAACACATGGTGTTTCTGGGATTGTAGATATTAATATATCACTCCAGTGTTTGCCTCTGTTTTCACATGGTCATCTTCCTGTGCATTTCTGTCATCTTCTCTTCTTATAAGGGCACCAATCATATTGGATCAGGGACCCATCCTACTCCAGTATGATCTCATTTTAATCATTCACAACCACCCCTTTTCCAAATAAGGGCACATTCTAAATACTGGGGACCAGGCCTTCAACGTGTTGTTTTAGGGGACACAGTTAAACTCATAATGATGGAAATGATGAGCCCTGCTGGTATTCCTTGTAGACCCAATTACTCTTTGGTGGTTGTAGTACCTGTTTCTCGTAAGAGTTTATTTTTTAGCCTACCACAGTTTTATGAATGCTGGCAGAACAAATACACATCTTGGGTCAAAGATAAAGGAGAGTTTATTACCCATAGCAATAGGAGTAGTCAAAATACCAGCATTTTGGCATCCATTGCCCAAGCCCCACTTCCCACCTGGTGATGTGAAGAGAATCAGATGACATTTGCACACTCAATGGATTACATTATGAGAGAAAGATGCTGAGTTTAGGGAACATGAATCTTTTAATGGGCAGTAAGTTTGGCTGCTGTCCGTTTCAGAGCGACACCCGGAGAATTGTCGTCCAACAACTGTTATGAGGGGTTTTTCCTCATGAGAACACATACGGTGATGTAATATTTTTCAGAAAATGTGATGATTTGTATGAAGTTTTACAGTGACAGTATATTTAAATGCTGTTACAACATCACTGCATAGAACAATAACTCTAGGCCATGCACTTCAATGTATAATTCATACATGATCCTCAAAATGGTATTGTATAGTAGGTAAAGTAGGAGCTTTGGAGACAGACAAAATTTAGTTTTATCACTAATTGGGCCAATTCTTCGTCCATGGGCAAAAAAAAAAAAAAAAAAAATCTTCAAAATTGCTTCCTTAGGCTGCGTGTGGTGGCTCATGCCTGTAATCCCAGCACTTTGGGAGGCTGAAGTGGGTGGATCACTTGAGGTCAGGAGTTCGAGTCCAGCCTGGCCAACATGGTGAAACCTCGTCTGTACTAACAATACAAAAATTAGCTGGGCATGGTGGTGGGTGCCTGTAATCCTAGCTAATTGGGAAGCTGAGGGAGGAGAATCACTGGAACCAGGGAGGTGGAGGTTGCAGTGAGCCGAGATCATGCCACTGCACTCCATCCTGGACAACAGAGTGAGACTCTGTCTCAAAAAAACAAAAACAAAAATATTGCTTCCTTGTTGAATCCAATTTAATCCTTACAAAAACACATCAGATCGAAGAGCTTTGGTAACTCTCCCGATGTCATAGTGCTAACAGAAGAGAATCAGGACTGAAACCCGAGTCTGCCTGGTTCCCATTCCTGATTCTTAACTACTTTATTATGGCAAAGATGTAAAGTACCTGGTGTAATTAATAATAGGTGTTTATATTTAGTAGTCATAATTTAGTAGTTAGAATTTATAGAAGTCAACAGATTTCCAAAATGAATTCTGAACTATTTCTTGGAAACAGACAAAGACACAGTTGTGTTAACTTCAGAGAAATCAAAGTAGAGAACATCCCTAGAAAACAGACATCTGTCATTGCCCTTAGAGCAGCTGTTTTTAGAGAAAAATTTGATATAAAAAACAATTGTCATCCCTCCGGGCATGGAGATTGTCTGTTAACTAATGAAATTTTTTGGCTATAACAGCCAGCGAATGTGAACTATAATTCAGATTTATATATTCATTTGATTCATATCTGCCAAAACGGGAGAAAAAACAGGGACAAGAGTGGGGAATTTATTTTAGTTTGCAAGTCAGAAGAGCAGAAAATTTCCTGTTTGATTGTCTTGGTGTAGGAGGGAGTCCTGAACAGTGCTCTAGGTATTTTGGTTGAATATACACATGAGATTTACCATCTGCTTACATTTTCTCAATGTGTGCTTGGCTTTATCAAGTTTGTCTCATCTCTACCACTGGGCATTTTCTTCTTTGGTTTTGCTGGTATAAATTTACTAGGCATTAATCACATGCAAGCACTGTAGAAAATACCAGTTACATTGGATCCCTTCTCAGTAAATTTGAATATAAATGGAAACATCAAGTGATATTTTCTAGGATGGTGATAGGGTTTGGATGTGTCCCCACTCAAATCTCATCTTGAATCGTAGTTCCCATAACCTCCACATGTCATGGGAGAGACCTAGTTGGAGGTAATTTGATCTTGGGGGTGGTTACCCTCGTGCTGTTCTCATGCTAGTGAGTTCTCACCAGATCTGATGATTTTATAAGGGGCTTTTCCCCATTTTGTGCAGCACTTCTCTTTGCTGCCACCATGTGAAGAAGGACATGTTTGCTTCCCTTTCCACCATGATTGTAAGAGTTTCCTGAGCCCTTCCCAGGCGTGCTGAACTGTGAGTCAGTTAAACCTCTTTTCTTTATAAACTACCCAGTCTTGCGTGTGTCTTCATTAGCAGCAGGAGAATGGACTAATAAAGATGGCAAGTGGATATTTCTGTTTTTAATTTATTTTCAGTGATGGGTCAGTTAGATTCTCAAGTGGCATCCAAACACAGCATGTCACATGACATATTTATTTTGCTAAGAGTTAACATTTTCTTTGGCCACTGTTTTTGTTATTGCTGGAGCTTATACTGTTCTATGTTCCTTGCTTGTTGGTATAATTGCGTGTACTGCCCTGGTGTTTGGACAGTCTTGTTGCCAATAATTAATAAATACTATCACTTGAGGCTTAAGGAAAGAACTTTAATTCTAAAATAAATGTTTACATCTGGGACATGCATTTGACTTCCAATGTAATATGAGTTTCTTTTAACTTGATTAGCTCTGGGGTTATCTTTTCAAGAATGCCCATTAAGTGCAGACCTGCCCTAGAAAACAAATTCCTTTCAAACACAGGCTGCTAGCAAAGGGGCACAGGCTATTGGCAAGACATTGAAATATCAAAGTTGGAGGCCAAGGATTGCATTTTAATCCTAATGCTTCCTCTCATTAAATTCTTAATTTTGGGCAAATCTCTTAACCTTTTGGTGACCATCTTTCCATTTACAGCGAGAGCACCTGAATATCTCTAAAACTGATAGGTGCATATAACCTCTTTTATTACTTGCTAATTTTATTTCTTCTAACTTTGTGTGACATTTAAGAGTTTACTAAGATATTATATAAAATTCTCTGTTCCAGTTTCTATTGGTGTAAAATAAATCATCCTGAAACATAGTGGCTTGGCATGGTAATCTTTTCTTCTTTTTTTTCTTATGAATCTGAAATTTGGACAGAGCTTGACAGCAAGGAGCTCATCTCTGCTGGGTACCAGCTGGGGCTGCATGGTAGTGGCTAGCAGGTTCATTAAAAAATATTTTTTGATAGAGGTGGGGTCTCAATACATTGCACAGGCTAGTCTTGAACTCCTGGGCTCAAGTGATCCTCCTGCCTTGGCCTCCAAAGGTGCTGGCATTACAGACATGGGCCACTGTGCCTGGCCCAGATCCATTTTTAAAATGCTAGCAAATTGGTGCAGGCCATTTGCAGGGACCTCAGTGCTGTGGGTTAGGAGTCTGGTTCTGATTCAGCTGGACCTCTCCATGGGCTGTTTGTAGATCCTCACAGCATGATGTCAGGTTCCAAGAGCAAGTACCCCTAGAGACAAGTGGAAGCCGCCAGTTCCTAAAGCCTGGAGTCAGACACAGGTACAGTGTTGCTTTTGCTATATTCTGTTTTTGAAGTTTTTACAAAGCCCCATTTCAAAAGGAGAGAATCTAGAGGCCGCCTTTCAGTGAGAGGTGTGTCAAAAAATTTGGAGGCCATTTAAAAAAAAGTTTTTTAATACATGTATCTAAGTTTTTAATTTTTATTTATTTATGTATTTATCTATGTATGTATTTATTTATTTTTGAGACGGAGTCTCACTCTGTCACCAAGGCTGGTGTGTAGTGGTGTGTTCTTGGCTCACTGCAACCTCTGCCTCTCGGGTTCAAGCGATTCTCCTGCCTTGGCCTCCTGAGTAGCTGGGATTACAGGAGTGTGCCACCATGCTCGGCTGATTTTTGTATTTTTAGTAGAGACAGGGGTTTCACCATGTTGGCCAGGCTGGTCTTGAACTCCTGACGTCAGGCAATCCACCCACCTCAGTGGAGGCCATTTTTAAAACCACCACACCCAGTTTCTGAACTACTGACAATTTATCATACATCCTTGTAAGTAGCATTTCCTATGTTTAACTTTTTTCTTTAAAATAGGAATGTTCCCTTGATGGCCTACATCTCTGAATTTGAAACTTCCTCACCATAGTTATTATATATATATATATATATATGTATATATATATATATATGAATATATATATATATGAATTTCTGATGAAGCAAATAGACAAAGAACTAGAAGACAGAAGAAAAATTTGTTGTCACCTACATCTAAGAGTATTAAAACACTCATAAATTAATTCAGAAAAATTAATTTAAAATTAATAATCACTCAACTTAATTCAGAAAAATAAAACATCTTATTGAGAAACTCTCAATCAGTGACATCAATATATCATTAAAAGGAAAAGTCAGAGTAGAGCCAGTGGCAGTCAGTCTGATAAATTATAACATAAATACACTTTGTATGAGAACATTCTCACCATTTAATCAATGTCACTGATAAACATCGTCAACAGGAAAGGGCAGGAGTTCCGATCCAGGTTGGGAAAGCATTCCACACATTGAAGTAAAGAAGGCTTTGTGAACATTAGTTCTGGGTAGGTAGGAGGATTTCTAAATAGCTCCAGAATATTAAGATAGAGTAGAGATACTAAATGGATAGAATGGCCACAAGTCCTTTTACAGCGTTCACTGGGGCACAATTTCAGAAGCTTTAGCGCAAGTACAGCTTTAGAACAGTTAAAGTTGGAAGATAAATAAACCTGATATGAAATAGTCTAAAATGGGATGAGTTTTTTTCTGTAGGAGAAAATATGAGTCAAAGAGGGGAAGGTTAAATTAACATTAGGTATTGAAAATACCAGCCAAAGCAAAATCTGGAGACTGCTGTAATAGCGAGAGCATCTGTTTTGGCCATCTTCTTTCAGGGGTCCTGAGGAAGAAGGAGGTGGCCACCTGACATAGCTGGTATCCTGGACACCTTCTCTGAGGACCTTCCTGCTTCCCCAAGCACTATACCTTCATGCTCTTTTCTGCTGTCCTGACAATTAGCCTTCATCAGATGGCTTTTTGACGTCTATTGCAGATTATTGGGTTGCATGTGCATCTCCTTCACGTAATGTACTTTTTACCATAATGACTGAATGAATATGGAGCTTTTCATGCTACTTTGTTAAATCTACTTGTTCTTCATTACTGGCATGAAATCACCTTTTTGTTCCTCTATATGGTAGGTATGATGGTTAATATTGAGTGTCAACTTGATTGGATTGAAGATGCAAAGTATTCTTCCTGGGTGTGTCAGTGAGGGTGTTACCAAAGGAGATTAACATTTGAGTCAGTGGACTGGGAGAGGTAGACCTACCCTCAGTCTGGGTAGGCATCATCTAATCAACTGCCAGTGTGGCTAGGATAAAAGCAGGCAGAGGAGCATAGAAGGAGTAGACTGGCTTAGTCTTCTGGCCTCCATCTTTATCCTGTGCTGAAGCTTTCTGCCCTTGAACATCAGACTCCAAGTCTCTCAGCTTTGAGACTCTTGGACCTTCGAGCATTGACTGAAGGCTGCACTGTTGGCTTCCCTGCTTTTGAGGTTTGGGAACTCGCACTGGCGTCCTTGCTCCTCACCTTGCAGATGGCCTATTGTGAGACTTCACATTGTGATCATGTGAGCTAATACTCCTTAATAAACTCCCCTTTATCTATCTGTTCTATTAGTTCTCTTCCTCTAGAGAACCTTGACTAATACAGTAAGTCTATGTCTGCCTTTTATCCTAACAGAATAAACTTACTTATATAATCATCTGTTGAAAGGACCATGTGAATCACAAATTGATTTCTTTAATCATACTCATATCCACTAATAATTTAGGATTGTTCTTTCAACCAATTGCTAACCACAGCATCATGCACAATGATGTCAAGAGTAAATGCTTTGGTACTTGTCCCACTAAGAAAAAAGACCTACTTATTTATATTTACTTTTGTTATTGGACAATAAGATAAATAACCAATTCACTTTTTAAATCATTAATTTGAAACTTTATTAAATAAATACAGTGTGTGTGTGTGTGTGTGTGTGTGTATATATATATATATATATATACGTATATATATATGTATGTTTTTAAATTAAAAACATTTTCTTTTGAGACAGGGTCTCACTCTGTTGCCCAGGCTGGTGTGCAGCGGTGCAAACATGGCTCACTGCAGCCTTGTCAACATCTGAGGCTCAAGGGATCCTCCCACCTCAGCCTGCTGAATAGCTGGAACTATAGGCATGCACAATCATGTCCAGCTACTTTTTTATTTTTTGTAGAGATGGGGGTCTCACTGTGTTGCCCAGGCTTGTCCAAAATCCTTGGCTCAAGTGATTCTTCTGCCTTGGCCTTTCAAAGTGCTGAGATTATAGGTGTGAGCCACTTCACCTGGCCAGGATATAGAATTTATGTGATATCAAGAGGAATAGGACCTCAGCAGTGTTGCTCACCTCTGTCTTCTCCTCCTGATACCCTCATAACCTTTATACTCCAGTTGTTGCTGTGGCAACCAGCTATATGCAGGCATAACCCGATAACATTTTGCCTCAGCTGATCTCATATTTCTGCCCCAGGACTTCTCTGCTGCTGTTCTGTAGGATGTCCCCTGAAATGTATCCCACCCCTTTAAGCTATGCATAAAAATGGAAGGGTGAGAAAATGAACACTTCATGGGCTAGCCATTGAACCATGGTGCTGGAACCTGTACATGAATACTTTCTTCTTCAGTCCTTCATGCAGACATTATGAAGTGCATCGAATAAGAGCAGCAGGACCCAGCTCCAGTTGCCCACAGGGGTGCTCAAGTCAAACATGCACATTTAAAAAGTTTTTTGTGGGCACATTGTAGGTGTATATATTTATGGGGTACATGAGATATTTTGATACAGGCATACAATACATAATAATCACATCAGGGTAAATGGGGTATCCATCACCTCAAGAATTTATCCTTTGTTACAAACAATCCAATGGTACTCTTTTAGTTACTTAAAAATGTACAATTATTTTTGACTATAGTCACCCTGTTATGCTAGCAAATACAAGGTCTTATTCTTTCTAACTATACTTCTGTACCCATTAACTATCCCCACTACCCTTCCCAGCCTATGGTAGTCATTCTCTTGCTCTCTGTCTCCATTAGTTCCATTATTTTAATTTTTAGCTCCCACAAATAAGTGAGAACATGTGAAATTTGTCTTTTTGTGCCTGACCTATTTCATTTGACATAATGACCTCCAGTTCCATCCATGTTGTTACAAATGACAGGATCTCATTCTTTTTTTATGGCTGCATAGTACTCCACTGTGTATATGTACCACATTTCAAAAATGTATGTTGTGATGTGCTTTTCCTTCTCTGTTTACTCTTTCCAGTCCCCCATTCCTGTGTTTTAGGATCACCTCCCAGAATAAACTACCTGTATGCAAATTCTTGTCTTTGAGGCAACCTGAACCAAGGTATCAGAAAAAAAGACAAAAGCAGGAAGGCTCAAGTACCAAAGTACTCCCCAACATGGAGAGCCTTGGTAGTTCACTTGTGTCTCCCTCATTGCCTTTGAAATGCTGTTCTCTTTTTCTTTTGTTATGCAAAATATATTAGATGCAAAAGAATGTGCAGCATAACACTTCCTCAGTTTCTATGGTAATGATCTCATGTAGGTATTTACAAGTGAGCATATAAATATGTAATAAAAATTAGGCTCCAGTATCAATGACTTGTGTCTTATTTATATATATATTTTTGCCAAATTCTAAATTCAAGTAGACAAGTCAGTCAATAAAAATGGTGATACCAAATAGGCAAACTTATAAGGAATTCGCTTTCCATGCTTATAGAATTGAAATACTAAAATCATGACATAAATCAGAAACATTGACATTATGAAAAAAAGATAAAAGTATAGGAGGCAAAGAATATACTATCCCAGGGATGTTTTTGCAAAGGAGGAGGACACATAATGTCTGCATTCTTAATTTTAGCAGTTTAATTGAATTTGTGTATAAGATGATTATGTGCTTGCATTTCTTATTAATTTCTTCTTTATTTTTCCTTTGTCCTTTTGTAATGAGATTTGACTTCCTCTTTAAACATCCTTTTGTAATCTTTGTTCCTTTGGCCTAGTAAAAACCACCTTGCTGGAATGTATAAGGAACACTAGCACCTTTCATATTAAACACATTCAGTACAAATGACAAATTTCTTTTTGAAATTCTGGAAAACTTGGCTGATTTACTGATCTTTGTGGTGTCCTTGGATAACCTATATCTTTTAGTGTATAATTTTTAGTGAAGAAGGATTTATTATGAATATACAAAAGCAATTTAGAGAGCCTAAGGATGAAAGTACCATTTGGTCGTACAAAAAATGAGATAAACAAAATGAAACATTGTCTGAAGCCAAAGCAGCAAATCTTTCTCTTCCATATAAATCTTTTGTCTCTCTCTCTATAGCTACAAGTCTCTCCTCTTCATTTTTCCTCTGTGTCTTTGGTTCATTCTTTCTTTTCTCTTCGTAGGATTTTCTTTTTTGCTTACGTGTACAGAAAGAGAAGTGGCAGCAATAGACATATGTGGTCTCCCACCAAAATGCTCAGGAGGCACATACTAGATTCATACTCTGTATCTCAGATATGCTAACATGCAGTATTGCTTAACGTATTACTAAGGAAAAATGCTGTCTGTTAAATGTAATGCACAAGCTATTGTAAGATGCATTATGATTTTGGAAATAAAATACGTGAAAAATGTGTATTTAGCATCTACAGAATACAGTACTAGAGTGTCTGGTGTCCAGATTCTAAATTCCTGGAGAGAATCTGATTGGTTCAGCCAACTGACTGTGGTCTTCGAGCTCAAGTGTGTATTCCAGGCCCAGTTAGCCATGGCAAGAGGGACTGCAACTGGTTAAGGGAAAAGTTCCCAGGCAAAGAGCAGGTGGTGGGTGGGAGCCAGGAATTCCTCCATATTGTTCTTTAACATTTTCTAGAATTTTACTTTCAGTATTTTGCTAACACAAAATGTTGATGTGTTTGCTTTTAAATTTTCTGTTGGTTTTGAATTGCTGCAAAGTATTGGTTAAAAAATTCATACAGGCAAAAATCCAATGTATATTAAATTGTTGTTAATTCAGAAATTAAAAAATGTATTGTCTTTGAATATTGAAAGTTCCATTATACGGTCCAGCTACAAACTAAAAATAATTTTCTTTTGTGTTGTTGGTGACCATATAACCGTCTAGGTCAGGCAAGGAACTATGGAAGATGAGGTTTTGGGTTTAACCTCAAATTAAAAATTAATATTTAACCTTATATTTTGAGATTATTTCAGACTTTCAGAAGAGTTCCAGAAATAGTAAAGAGAATTCTCAGATGCCCTTCACTCAGCTTACAATTATGGGATTATCTTACATAACCATAGAACAGTGATCAAAACTAAGAAATTTTGCTGGGCGTGGTGGCTCATGCCTGTATTCCCAGCACTTTGGGAGGCCAAGGCAGGTGAATCACCTGAGGTCGGGAGTTTGAGACCAGCCTGGCCAACATGGTGAAACCTGTCTCTACTAAAATACAAAAATTAGTCAAGCATGGTGGCAGGCGTCTCTTGTCCCAGCTACTTGGGAGGCTGAGGCAGGAGAATTGCTTGAACCTTGGAGGTGGAGGTTGCAGTGAGCAGAGATTGTGCCACTGCACTCCAGCCTGGGTGATAGAGCAAGACTCCATCTCAAAAAAAAAAAAAAAAAACCCTAAGAAATTTGACCTAGATACAATACCATTGTCTATCCATCCTTGGCATGATGTGGCAATGGAAATAAGCACAATATCACCATTGGATACTCCTAATTTAAACACCTAAAAACGGCAAATATCTGGGTGGTGAGGCATAGGATGTCTTTGAACATTTTTGTCAAACTGAGTATAATGAGATGGGCTGGTTGCTCCTAATGTTGCTGGTAAAAGTGGGAAAAGAAAAGGATGAACTCAGGGATACAAGTTCCTAACTCAAGCATAGAATGAATGAGCCGAAAGCTTCTATGTCTGCCCAGAATGCAACACTTAACTTCTACAGCTGTCGGGCTGAGATTGCTGAAAACCAAACGAGCATCTCATCCTGTAAGTGACTGTATTACAAAGCAAATTGAATTCTCAGTCTCACAGGGTGTCTACTGTTAAGGTGAGGGCATTGATTAGAAAGGAATGGGATTCAGGAAGTTGGAGAAAGTGTGTGTGTGAAAACCATGGAAAAGCTGGGGACACTGAATCCCTAAGTTTGCATGCATCTTCCTTGCCTGTAGAAGCAGCCTCTCCACCACCATTGAGGAGATTAACCCTGCATTGCCTGAAGAAACTGCAACAGCCTCCCTTGAGGCAGTTGCCAAGCAAGACAATGCTCATTCTCCTTAGGACTCATTCCAAATACTCACCTTTGCTTGTCAGCCTATAACTAGACTGAAGTTTTAGAGGTCCCCAAAGGTGAATTACAAAGTGTGAGTCATGCAGAAGTATGCTACTGTCCAGAAGAACTTATTGATTTTTTAATTTATACAAAAAGAAACCTGTGGATATGTGTGGAAATGAATATTAAGGGTGTGGAATAATGGTGGAAGGAACCAATAAAGTTGGATCAGGCTGAATTGATTGACGTGAGTCCACTAATCAGACATTCTGCATTTAAAGTCATAGTTCAGGGAGTTATAAAGAATTCTCACAGATTGGTTGGTTGATTGGTTGGTTGAAACATGGAGCAAAAGTAGGCCCATACTGATTGAACCTGAAATGCTGTATCTGCCTTGGTTTACCATAGAGGAAGCCATTCAAAGGGTTAGGGAGTTTGGAATGTCAGAGTGAATTTGTCGTCTAAGACCTACTTACCTGCCCTGGGAGCTTTTGCTACGACTATGGGAAATGAATTTGTTAGAGGAGCCCCAATATTCTTGAAGAGCTCTGTGATCCCTGTTCCCTGTAGGCCAGAACTTACAGTGAGAGCTACAGCCACTGAATTAGGAAAACTAAATGCAATGGGAATAATTGCATCCTGGAGTGGTCGGGGCTAAGTGGTGGCACTCAACAACCTAAGGCAGGTAGATACAGTTACTGTAATGAACAGCAGAGGCAAAGCAGTGATTCATTAGTCTGACTCATCCTGATTATGGGATTGGCTAGTTAAATGTTATGTTCCCAGAGGTGAAATAGATAGGAAGACTGTTAAATTCATTCTTAATCTATATAAGCAAGAAAGCTGTAGGTCAAGAGAAAAAAAGTCTAACCTGAGTCACAAAAACAGAGAATCATGGCCCATATGTCAATTATTAGATTTGTAGATTTGAACCAGTTTATAGACACGGAGCCCCTTGAATGAAGGGGCAGTTAAATCCTTTTGAGGAAGAACCCTAGTCTGCTGCTAAAAATTTATACTGTTAACCTTTCTTCTAGCTTTCCCCAAAGGACTACAGCTTTTTACTATGGTAGCTACGCACAAGGGAAAAAGAACTAATCAGACTTTAGGGGACTACTGGACACTAACTGAAGTGATACTGATTTCAAGAGACTCAAACCATTGTTGTGGTCTGTAAGCCAATAGAGACTTCTGGAGGTCATCAGTGGAGTTTTAGCTCAGGTCTGCGGGCATAGTGGATCCCCGAAGCCATCTTGGTTGTTACCCCAGTTCCGGAATTCATAATTGGAATAGACATACTCAGCAACTGGCAGAATTCCCACATTGATTCTCTGACCTGTGGAATCAGGGCTATCATGATGGGTAAAGATAAGTGTGAGCAATTGGAATTGCCTTTATCTAGAAAAGTAGTAAACTAAAATGTGTATCATGTTCCTAGAGAGCTTCAAGAGATGAGTGCCACCAGCACAGACTTGAAAGAGACAGGGGTGGTGATTCCCACCACAGTCCTGTTCAGTTCACTTACTTTGCCTGTGCAGAAGACAGATGGATCTTGGAGAATGGCAGTGGATTATTATAACTTAACCAGGTTGTGACCCTAATTACAGCTGCTGTATCAGATAACGTGGTTTCATTATTTGAGTAAATTAACACCTGGCACCTGGTATATAGCTATTGCTCTGAAATGTGCCTTTTCCTCCATACCTGCCCATAAGGTCCATGAGAAAGATTTTACTTTCAGCTGTCAATGCTACCGATATATCTTCACTGTTCTACCTCAGTGGGATATAAATCAGTCTAAAATTTGGGAGGGTGGGATATAAATCAGTCTAAAATTTGGGAGTCTTCTAGTTCAGTGAATCAGTGGGAGAATCAAAGATGATAACTACTCTCCTTTTTATTTAATTTTAATTTAATTTTATAATGAGACAAGGTCTTGCTCTGTGGCCCAGGCGGGAGTGCAGTGGCACAATCACAGCTCACTGCAACCTTGACCTACTGAGCTCAAACAATCCTCCCACCTCAGCCCCCTGAGTAGCTGGGACTACAGGTACACACCACTGTGCCTAGCTAATTGTTTTTGGCTTGTTTTTTTTATTCAGTGTTACCCAGGCTTGTCTTGAACTCCTGAGCTCAAGCAGTCCTCCCATCTTGGCTTGCCAAAGTGCTGAGATTACAAGTGTGAGCTATTGCCCCTGGCCTTTACTCTCTTTTTCATAAACAATCCTTAACTTGCTTCTGGGCCTTAATAGAGTTACGGGCCATCAAGTTACCTTGGAAGCTGAGGTGTCCATCATGAACTGGGTTTTATCTGATCTAGAAAAACAGTACACTAAAATTCATACTAAGCCATGGAGTTGGGCATATATAACATGTACATAGCAGCACTCCATCATCAAATGGAGGTAATGTACATGTGATCAGGACCAAGTAGACCCTGAAGGCACAAGTAAGTTACATGAAGAAGTGGCCCAAATGCCCATGGTCTCCACTCCTGCTACACTTTCTTTTCTCCTTCAGCCTGAACTCATAGCCTCATGGAGAGTTCCATGTGATCAAATAATAGAGGAAGGGTAAATTCAATCTGGTTTATGGATAGTTTTGCATAATATGCATGTAATATCCAAAACTGGACAACTATTGCAATACAGCCTTTTTCTAGGACACCTCTGAAGGACAGTGGTGAAGAGAACTCTTCCCCCTGGGCAGAACTTCCAGCAATGCACCTAGTTGTTCACTTTGCTTGGAAGGAGAATTGGCTGGATGAGCAATTATAGACTGACTTAGAAGCCATGGCCAATTGTTTGGCTGCATGGTCAGGGACTTGGAAGGAACAGGATTGGAAAATTGATGATAAAGAAATCTGGGAGAGATACATAGATAGACCTCTCTGAATGGGAAAAAACATGAAGATATTTGTATACTATGTGAATGCTCACTAAAGGGTGACCTTAATAGAGGGAGATTTTGATACTCAAGTAGACAGCGTGATCCATTCTTTTGATACCAGCCAATCTCTTTCCTCAGCCACTCTTGTCACCGCCCTATGGGCCCATGAACAAAATGACCATCACGGCCAAGAGAAAGATTAGGGATGGACTAACAATATCCACTTTTACTTACTAAGGCCAACCTGATTATAGCTACTGTTGAGTGTCCGGTGTTCCAGCTGCAGAGACCAACACTGAATCCTCAGTATGGCATCATTCTCTCAGGTGATCAGCCAGCTGCCTGGTGCAAGTCATTACATTGAACTACTTCCATCATGGAAGGGGTAGTGTTTTATTCTTATTGGAATAGGCCCTCAGGATATGATTTGCCTTCCCTGCACACAGTTCTTCTGCCAAAACTACCACCTGTAGACTTACAGATGCCTTTGCACCCTTATGGTATTCCATGCAACATTGCTTCTGGTTAAGGAACTCACTTCACAGTAAATGAAGTATAGTAATGGGCCTATGCTCATGGAATTCACTGTATTTACCATGTTGCTCACCATCTTGAAGTAGTTTTCTTGATAGAATGATGGAGTGGCATTTTGAAGACTCAGTTATAGCACCAGATAGATGGCAATACCTTGCAGGGCTGGGCCAGCTTTCTCCAGGAGGCTTTATATACTCTGAATCAGAGTCCAATGTATGGTGCTCTTTATCCCATAGACAGGATTCATAGGTCCAGGTATCAAGGAGTGGAAATGGGAGTGGTACTACTCACTATTACTCCTAGTAATCTGCTAGCAAATATTTTGCTTCCTGTTCCTGCAATTTTATTGTCTGCTGGTCTAGGAGTCTTAGTTGCAGAGGGAGAGATGCATTCACCAGAAACTAAAACAATTATTCCATTCAATGGGAAGTTAAGACTGCCACCTGGACCCCTTGGGATCCTCATATCTCTGAGTCAACAGCATAAGCAGGGTGTTATGGTGTTGGCTGGCACAACTGATCCTGACTGTCAAAGGGAAATTGGACTGCTTTGCTAAAATGGTAGCAAAGAAAGAGCATATCTGGAATAGAGGAAGTCACTTAGGGTGTGTCTTAGTGTTATGCCCTGTGATTATAGTCAATAGAAAATGACAACAACCCAATCCAGGAAGGACTACTAATGGCCCAGACTCTTCAGGAGAGGAAGCTTGGATCACTGTACCTGGTAAAGAATCATGACCACCTGAGGTACTTGCTGAGGGCAAAAGGAATACAGAATGGGTAATGGAAGAAGGTAGCTATACATATTAATATCAGCTATGACCACATGATCAGTTACAGAAGTGAAGACTGTAATTGTTATGAGTATTTTTTCCTTATTTTGTTGTGAATACATTTGTGCATTTTTGTTTTATTTCCTTCCATTATCCTGTTATTATGTAGTGTAAGAGATATTGACTTATAGTATTTAAGTACTCTTTAATTTTACAACATAGTATTTAAGTTATAGAATATAAAGGAGAAGAGTTAACATCACTCAAGAACTTTGTATCCTCTTCTGGGGAAAGAGTATGTTTTTGGTTGTATGCAGAATACTTTATCATGTTAGGTAGAAGTATGACTTTATTATTGTTGTTATTTGGAGATTAATATGGTTTAAGAAGATGTGTATGGGTGCGAAGTTGACAAGATTTGCACTTGTGATAGTTAATTTTATGTATTAACTTGGTTGGGCCACAGGGTGCCTACATATGTGGTCAAACATTATGCTGGATGTTTCAGTGAAAAGTGTTTTTGGATGAGATTGATGGTTAAACTGGTAGACTTTGGGTAAAGCAGATTACTCTCCATAATGTGGTGTACCTCATTCAATCAGTTGAAGCTCTCAGTGGAACAAAAGATTGACCTCCTCCAAGAGGAAATGAATTCTGCCAGCAGATGATGGCCTTTGTACTTGAATTACAACATCGGATCTTCCCCGGGTTCATGCCTAATGGCTTTCAGATTTGAACTGGAACATTGACTCTCCTGGGTATCCAGCTTGCAAGCCTTCAGACTGGAAGTGAAACATTGGTTCTTTCATGGATCTGTAGCCTACTAGCTCACCTTGCAGATTTTGGACTTGCCAGCCTCTATAATCACATGAGGCAGTTCCTTAAAATAAATCTCTCTCTCTTACTCACAGCAATTGGTTCTCTTTATCTGGAGACCTCTGACTAATACAGCTTTCAACCCAGCAAATGTCTCCACAAAGGTAGACGAGGAGGAGGACTTTTATTATTGAATAAACATTAAATCACAATGTGATGCACACCACAGGCAATCTGCTAAAGAGATTGCAAAGACAGAAAGAGATCTCACTCCTCCGTATAGCTACACAAACACAACCCATCACATACATGTTCTCAAGATAAGCAATGACTACTCTTCAAGTAAAAGGACTTGACAACATCATTTGTCATAGTTCGTGGTAAATTCACCTGGTCATTGGAGTCACCATCTCCAATTATCCTTTGGATAATTGGTTTTATCCAAAGGAAAAACTAAACTTCTCATACCTTTATGACAGCATGTAGTTAGTCTTGGAGTAAGGTGCCCAACTAAGTGAGGCTCCACGCCTCTGACAGAAACTGGGAGATAGGGCACTGTCTTCCATTGTGATTACATTTCAAAGAGATGGCTCCCAGGTCCTTGAAATTCCTAGTTTGTAAAGTTGCCAAAAGGCTTATTTAGGTTTTAAAAAGATCGACACACATCTCAAAGGGACATAGAAGGAATTTATCATAACAAGTTTTCTAAAGAAAACTTTTTCTGAAAGCAAAAGGGGAAAAGGGTATCTCTCTTTTTGCAGCAGGGAAAGTTAACTTTTTTCTTTTTTAATTTGTATTTACCCTTACATTATTCATCATTATAATGGAAGTTCAACTTTGGAAGTTCATCTTTACTATTGTATGGAGCAGTAATTCACTCATCTTCACAAGTAGTAATTCATTGTATAACTACAAGAATTTATTTATGTGTTATCTTGTCAATGAACATTTGGTTGCTGCTGCTGCTGCTCCTCCTCCTATTCTTCTTCTTCTTTTTTTTTTTTTTTTTTTTTTTACATGCAGTCTCACTCTGTCATCCAGGCATGAGAATCCTGGGAGCTGGGAGGTGGAGATTGCAGTGAGCTGAGATTGCGAGAAGCTGGGAGGCGGAGATTGCAGTGAGCTGAGATTGCGAGAACCCGGGAGGAGGAGATTGCAGTGAGCTGAGATTGCGAGAACCCGGGAGGTGGAGATTGCAGTGAGCTGAGATTGCGAGAATCCTGGGAGGCAGAGATTGCAGTGAGCTGAGATTGCGAGAATCCAGGAGGTGGAGATTGCAGTGAGCCACTCCACTCCAGCCTGGAGGACAGCGGGAGACTCTGGCTAAAAAAGCTGCCCTTTAGATCTGCCCTTTCCCTTCTCCTTTCCCTCCCCTTTTGACAGAGTCTCCCTGTGTCATCCAGGCTGGAGTGCAGTGGCGCAATCTGGGTTCACTGCAACCTCCGCCTCCCAGGTTCAAGAGATTCTCCTGCCTCAGTCTCCCTAGTAGCTAGGATTACAGGCACGCGCCGCCAGGCTAGTTTTTGTATCTTTTACAAAAAAAAGACGGGTTTTTTTTTTTTACAAAAAGGAGACGGTGTTTCACCACATTGGCCAAACTGGTTTCTAACTCCTGACCTCAAGTTATCCGCCCTCCTCGGTCTCCCAAAGTGCCGGGATTACAGGCATGAGCTATCGCACTGGGCCGTATTTCTTATTTTTCCGTGTTTTTCCATTAGTCATTTGTCTTTTCCTTCTTGATTTATGAGAATTGTTTATGTATTCTAGCTTATGCTCTACCGATTGCAATAGTATCTTCTAGGCTGATATTTGATGTTACGTTTTCTTTTAAAATATCTGTTGATAAAAAGAAACCTTCATAATTTTAATGAGTCAAGTTTATTTATTTTTCAATCATGATTTATGCTTCGTATCCTGTTTAAGAAAGTCTTCCGTACCACAGGGTCCCAAAAATACTAACCTGTGTATTTTTTAAAATGGAAAAATCTCCTGTCACATTTAAATCTTTAATCTAGAATTGATTTTCTTGTATGATGTGAGATAGAGTTCCCATTTCATTTTATTTTAATGTGTTTAATCAATTATTCCAGCCTCACTGTTTTATAAATTCACTTTTCCAACACGATTATTTAAGCTCCAATTCATCTTTACTGATTTGCCATGCCTATTTTATCATATATTATGTTTTCTTGTATATGGGGGGTCTCTTTTTGGGGCAATTACAGAGGGTCCCAAGTGCTGAGGCTCCTGCTCACTGATGTAACAAGGATAAATGGAATATAGTGTACTTTTATTTTTGGCTTCCATTTCATTTAATCCTGCTATTGATTCTTTTGTTTCTTTATCTTTCTTTCATTCTTTTGTCTTTTTATGACTTTTTAAAGGATGTTTTCCTTGTCTTTGGTTTTCTGAATTTTTGCTATGCTGTGGCTAGGCTGTGAGTTTTCTGTTTTTTTTTTTTTTTTTTTTTTTTATTAAATAAAACTTTGCTTGAGTATTTCTAAGCTTATAATTTCTAGAAAATTCTTAGACATTTTTCTTTAGATATTGCCTATGCCCTAACCTCTTTGTTCTTTCCGACTGTGATTAGATATATGTTAAAACTTCTCATCCTATTCTCCAGACCTCTTAAATTATCTTGTTTTTTTTGGCTGCATTTGGCTAATTTCTTCAGGTATACTTAATTAATTTTTCCTTTGGTTTTGTTTCCCATGCTGTTTAACTCATCCTCTGAGTGTTGAACTTCAATGATTTTTTTTTGATTTTTAGAAGTTTTACTTGGTTCTTTGTCAAAACTGCTTGGTAATTTTTAATATTCTCCTGATCCTTGGCTATGGTTTTATTCTTTAAACATTTTAATCCTTGATTATTTTCTATTCTGTGTATTCTAGTATTAATATAAACTTCCATGTATAATATAATAATATTTAATATAAAATATTATTAATATTAATAATATAAAAATATCCTTTATAATTACCTTACAATAATTATTTTAAATAAATCTTATAATATATTATCATAATATAATTATGGTAATAAAAATTATTACCATAGTACAATTATACAATTACAATATGATTATAAAATAACATATTAATAAATTATAACTGTATAATGATAATTATATAATAAATATATTATCATTATGATAATATAATATTAATATGATAAATAACATTAATTTTAATTAGATTGATATATTACATATTTATATTAATATCAATATATTAATGTATTGTTAATATTAGTATAATATAACATTATGATATATTAATATATTAAATTGTGTTAAATATCTATTATAAAATGATATTAAATTATTATTAATATAAAATTCTGTGTATTGGGGCTCTGAACCTGTTATTTTTACTGACTCTCAAGATATCTTCTTTTCTTGTGTAATTGATAATTATTTTGGTCTAATATTTGACTTTAGAAAATCACATTGGGGCTCAGTGGAAGATGCTTTCTTCCCAAGAGGATTTGTGTTGTCATCCTCGGTCTACTTTAATTAATATTTTGGCTTCTGCTTCCCCAAATCATACACATGATATGAAACCAAGCCCCAGCCACATGTGGTGGCAGTCTGTGGTTAGAATTTTTTATGAGACTATTTTTATTCTTCTAATATATTTCTGTCCTTTAACTGAAGCTGGGGCAGACAGGTTTTCTTCTTAGCTCTCTTAACTCTGCTGCAGGCCTGAGTTGCCCAGGTCATTCTTCCACCTCATTAGAGTTGTTTGTTTTGATGGGGGGCTTATGTCCAGCAGTCTCTACCCTGGCAAAGACCCACAGTCTAATCCTCAGTTATCCACCTGACATGATCTCAGTCCCCAAAGCTTGAGGCTCCTCTTATTGGCATTTGCCTCCAGGACCTTTCCAACTTTGTATTCTCTTTCTCACTGTGCTTGTGGCTTATTATTATTATCATCATTTTTTTTGCCTTTAGGAATTTTTCCGGACTTTCTTTTTAGCTTAACAATGCATTTAAAAGTATGTGGGTTTTTAAAAAATGTATCTTTTTTTGTGTGTCATAGGTTGGGGTAGAGGGATTACAATGTTAATCTCCAAATGGCCAGAAACAAAATTCTTACCTTATTTTCAGAGATACAAGGAACCAACATTTCAATTACTCTGAACTTTCAGGGAAAAAGAAAATAAGTGATTGTCTTGTGATGTGGGAAGGCACGTTGCAAATGACTCCAAATTTTGGCAGGTGCAGGGGATGATTTGTGAGGTATCACAAAGGGGTGACATTTTACTTTAACCACAGCTTCTGCAATGCCTGCAGTACAAAAGAGACTGATTTATTAATTCCATTCTCTATCTTACTGTAAAGCTGTTGCTCTAAATTACTTTGAAAAGGCTGTAGATTATATTCCAATTCTTGTAGGGAGCCCTGGATATACAGAAAGTCACAATCATAGAATTCCTAATAAAATTTTCTCAGCTGAGTCTCTGTTCTAAGATCCTTCTTTCTGACAGTATCTACAGCATTAATTTTATCTTAGAACTGATATAACTTTGGCATCAGCCTCACATTTAGAAAGTACTGATTTCATTTTCATAATGAACCAAGTAATACCACTTTGATAATGGAATTGAAGTGTTTTATATAAATCTTATTAAAGATGTAAAACTTGGGAAATTGAAGATTTTGAGTTAACACAGGAAAATCTAAATGTGCTTCTGACTTATTTTTTCTTTCCCAGTTCATTCTACAGACAACTATGAGACTCTTTTCTGAAAGCAAAAATCTCAGTATCTTTATACTTTCTCGACTCAGGAAACTTTAAAAATTCTGCTTTTTCTAATTCCTTCTTAGACTTTTCTATTTGGATGCTCAATTTGCAGTCAAATGGTATCTGCTTGATTCCAAGACTTTTATTCCATTAAACCAAGATTTATTGATGCCTTCCTTTATATTGTATTCTGTGCAAGGCAAGGTGAGTCAAAGATGAACTAGTCATGGTCCTACCTTCCAGGGGACATTTAGTCCAACATGGGCAGTCGGAGTGGGGGCAGAGAGGAACCAAAAGCATGTTTTAAAAAGTCACATGTTGTTTTAAGGTCTATAGTGGAAGTTTACGTAATTCTTTTCTTAATTTTCATGGCATTTTATCTTTACGTCTTATGTGGCATCATCAATTTCTTCTTTTAGTATCTTTACCTCTTCTATGATATTAAAGTTTTTGAGAAGCAACATATAGATAGTATGCTTTGTGATATATATATATTTTTAATCCTACAACACATTTAGTGGAGTGCCTTACATGGAAAAATAACAATAACAGAATAACAGTAACGCCAATAATTAAATAAATCACTTAAAAATGGTTAACTCTGGCCAAAATGGTGAAACCTGTCTTTACTAAAAATACAAAAATTAACTGGGCATGGGGGTGCACACCTGTAATCCCAGCTACTTGGGAGGCTGAGGCAGGAGAATCACTTGAACCCAGGAGGGTGAGGTTGCAGTGAGCCTAGATCATGCCACTGCACTCAAGCCTAGACAACAGAGCAAGACTCCATCTCAAAAACAAAAACAAAAACAAAAACAAAAACAAAAACAAAAACAAAACACTGGTTAACTATGTACTAGTCTGTCTTCTAGAGTTTTATATATATTAATTCTAATTCACACCATAGCTGGTGAAATGTGAACAATTGTTGTCCTCATTCAACTTATGAGGGATCTGAAGTACAAGTAAGTTCAATAACTTGCCCCAGTTCACGTAGCAAGTAATGTAGAATCCAGAGCTGGGATACAATAGATACTTAGAAAATATAGATTGAAGACATAATGAATTATTATTAGATAGCTTTTTTAAAAATTAAAAACCTTAAACACAAAAGCCTTGGAAATTCTAATACTAATTTGGATTTTGGATTGCATCATTGGCAAGGACAGTAAAACTATATCTGCATTAAAGGACTCTATTCATGTCTGATAGGAAGCCTGTTTGTGTCTTTACCCGAAGACATGAAAGATTGACACGTTTTACCTCTAGCAGTTCTTTGATTTTGTTGTTCTGTTTCTCAAGTTGGACAGTCCTCAAAGGACAGAAACTTCATTGGCATGCTAGACATTTCTTGTGTATTACGTGGAAACTTCCCAATGTTCTGAATATAAATAAGGTTTACCTGCAATGCATAACAACTGACTTTCTCACTCACATATTAATGGAGCACACTGAACTGAAAGTCATTTGCAAACCTGGACCATTTTTGCCTTCATGGTCCTTTACCTTCGGGCCCTAAAATAATCATAGCTTGTTGGACTTAGAAAGGGCTTTAGGAATCACACAGTCCAACTGCCTCCTTTTACAGGCCAGGGAGCTATGGTTAAGAGAAGCTCTGACTCACCCTCAGCCACACTATAAATTAACAGAGAACGGCAATGAGAACAGTCCTGGTGAGAGATAAGACTGACATGCACAGAATAATCATGGACGTGATCAAGGATAACGTGAGTTATTACTAAGAAAACAAAACTGTGTAAACCATTCCCTGTATTCGAGTAATTTATACTTAGAGAACAATACGGGGGCAGAACTAGTTACACTACAAAGTGGTCTGATAGGGTCTACACACATGATAGATGCTAGATTATATGGGATTGTGGAGGAATGATGGGTGCATTTCGGCTGTTGTATTCATTTATTCATTGGAAATATTTTAATCTAGCATATGTTCCAGAGGAATGCAGCAGAATTTAGATTGACCAGGGATCTTGTGTTCTGGGGAAGAAGTGATTAAAAAATTGAGACTAATGCAAAATTGCAAAAAGTATGGTTTTGTTAATTAGGAAGTAGGCATCTATTATGAGAATAATATAATTTAAACCTTGGTTTGGGATGGTTTCTTTCTTTGTAGTCACACGATGGATGAGAGAGATGGAGTTTATTAGCAGGAACGGTAATGCTGAAACTCTTTCAACAGTCTGTGTATGAGATGCTGCCAGAAGAGTGGGAACAGAAGGAATTGGAGAGAAGCAATGGTTTTTGTTGTTGTTTCAAGAATTTCAGAGAATGAAGAAATTATTCTACTGCATGAGATAAACATGACTTCATATATTTCAATGCACCATTGTAGCAGCAAACAGTTTTTAATATCAGCCATTAGAGTTTGGCCTTGTGTAATTGCAAATGATAGGAAGCAGTTATAAGCAAAGAGATTCCAAATAATATAAGAGAGTCTTCTAGGCAACTTTTGGCCCAGAAGGTACTATGCCCTTGCCTAAAGCTGGGAAGATCTGAAACCTCACACAGAAGAAAGCTTATGGCAGGAGGCATTGTTCAGAAAGTAGAGGTCAGTTTCAAAGCACATCTTTGTTTCTGTCCTTTATTCTCTACGCATTTTAAAATGGCTGAGTTCAGGCTGCAGAAAAAATTTTGAATGTGATTCTTCTCAGGCATTATTAGAATTTTTTGGTGGCATAAAAACTCTTGGTAAGCATAATTGTTAAGCATATTCATGTCTTTGTACATAAACCTTTGCTGATATTTCAAATTATCCCCCTAGGAAATGTTACTAGAAGAGAAATGAATGGACCATTTCCAGTTGCTTTTGTTCCTAATAGTTGTTGCATTATTTTTGAGAATGTAGGAAATTGAAGAGGTGGAGAGTCTTTCATTATTCCTTTCAAATGCAAACATGAAAAGTTGAACATGAATTATCAAAGTATGTCAATGGCTGACTCAATGAAATAATAGTGATTACTTGAATGGCTGATGACTTGGTTCTAGTGATACAGACAGGAGGCAGGGAAATACTGGGTAGAAGAGGGTGGGGTCCCTGGTGAAGCCCTACTGTCAAACCTGGAACAGTGGCTCAAAGTGAGAATATGCATTCCTGTTTCCTGCTTGAATGCTTCATTTTCTAAAACCACCCACGGCCTGCCCTGCCCCGCATCCTGTAACCGTAAAAACCTCGGGTTACTCTGACAGCAGAGCGGCAGAGAGGAGAGAAGAGAGGAAGCAGCTTGACGTTGGTGAGAAGCAGCTTGACTTCAGAGGTGGGGCTTGATGGCGGGATTTTGGAGAAAACTCCAAGGGGAAGATCACTTTCCTGCTCCATCCCCTTCCCAGCTCTCCATCCCACTGAGAACCGCTTTCATCAGCAATAAAATTCCCTGCATTTACCATTTTCAGTTTGTTCATACAACATGATTATTCCCAGATGCCGAACAAGAGCTTGGGATACAGAGGGCTGTCACATTGAGCTGTTAAACACTGAAGCCCTCTGTGGACAGCTAAGCTGAAAGAGTGCACTGTAACACACACCCTCTGGGGCTCCAGGGGGTCGCAGGTACCCCCCTAGATGCTGCCATGGGGCCGCAGGGAGTTCTGCTCCTGCCAGCGCCCAGAAGCACTCGTTCTGGCCCCTGTACCTTCTCACCTGCGTGCTCCTCCTCCTCTGAGGGGTTGAGAGTTGCAGGCTGAGTAAACGAGCCACTCCTTTTGCGAGCCCCGTGAAGGGGTCGGGGAAAATTTTCTGTTTCACTGAGGCTTTTATATATTGTCTTCTTTAGGCTTTGAAACAATTCTGAGTCAGGCATTGTTATTCCCACTTTGCAAGTGTAGAAACTGAGGCTGTGAGTGTCAGCCAACACCTGCAAACTGCTATGTTTGACTCCAGAGCCTATGCTCTCAATCTGATGAGACAAATAAATAAAACTAGACGATAATCTGAATGAGAACATCCAAGCCTTTCCTAGTTAAGGGCTTTACCTTAACTCCACGAGGGAACTATTTCCTCACCTTAAAACATCCCTTTCATCCTCCCTTCTAGCCTTAAATACTTGGCTGAAGTTGTTTTCCTCACAAGATGTTAGCTGTTCTTCCTGATTCCACCTTAACTGTACAGCCCTCGTAACTATAACTATAGTGTAGTTCGACCTTACTGTAGTACCTGTATATTTAAGATACATTAACTTAGCCTGTAGTTCATTCTGTAGTGTTAATTCAGTTTTGCCATCAGCATAAAGTTAGATGTATAGAAGGCCTTGAAAGACTAAACATTCTTCGATGTGATGTTTGCAAGACTTTGGCTCCCCAGATATTTCTCCCCACCCTTCTGGCTAAACCCCAATTGTCCATTCAACAGCTGCTGAGCCACACATTCATATCTGGAGCTCTTCCCTGCTTTGTGGTTAGCATAACCTGTTTCCTAAAACTCGCTGAGAATTTGAACAATAAATAATTCTTAGAACAGAATTGATTGGGCTTTCTCCTTTCATAAAAGATTTTCTTTTTTTTTTTTTTTTGAGACGGAGTCTCGCTCTGTCGCCCAGGCTGGAGTGCAGTGGTGCGATCTCGGCTCACTGCAAGCTCCGACTCTCGGGTGCACGCCATTCTCCTGCCTCAGCCTCCCGAGTAGCTGGGACTACAGGCGCCCACCACCACGCCCGGCTGATTTTTTGTATTTTTAGTAGAGACGGGGTTTCACCATGTTAGCCAGGATGGTCTCCATCTCCTGACCTCGTGATCCGCCCGCCTTGGCCTCCCAAAGTGCTGGGATTACAGGCTTGAGCCACCACGCCCGGCCTCATAAAAGATTTTCTACAGATAATTTAAGGATACACTTTGAAATGAATTGACCTGACTGACATTTGAAGTTGCTTGTTTAGTTACAGTTTGGGAAAACCAGGTAATTAGGGATTTTATAACTTCATGCCTCAATAACGATATAAAACAATATTGTAAAGTTATATACTGAGCAATTATTCGGTATTGGGGTCTGAGCACTTTATAGACACCATGCCATTTACTTCAGAAAAGAAAGGTGTAATGTACAATTATTAGCCCATTTAAAAAACAGTGAAACCAAAGCTTTGTTTAAGTAACTTCCCAGATAGTAGATGGCAGAGCTTGTTTTTTAATCCACATGATGTACTTGACTCCAAAGCCTGGGTTCCTAACCTCTACAAAGCCTATTCCCGGCTATCCATCCCTGAAAACAACTGGAAATTCAAACTGAGGCATAATTCAATTATGCTTGTTTGTTATATAACCAGGTTGCTTAATTGCATAGTATAATTTCCTGTTTGATCAACAAATTATAATTATACTTCAAATGGGTCTTTTATTGGCTTGCTTTACTCTCAAAGTACATTTTTAAAAAAATAAATGCAAATGAAACAAAAGGGAAAGAAAGTAATTTACTGGGCTTAAAAGTCCATTAATTTGTGTTTCAGTTACACCTTTGAAGATCACAGAACAATGTTCGAATAAATATATCTCTTTTATGGTCTAAAAGTATCAAATTGTGTGTTTTATTTAAATTTTAAGAAAATTATCAGGATAGCTTGACAGTGAATTTGTCTAAATGACATTTTTTCCAGATAATTTTTATTGAACAATCATTTCATTAATGCTTTTTATAAATGTCATCATTAAGGAATATATTAGCCATTTCTTTGTGCTTTTACTGAGATGGAGGCAATGACCAGCAAAAGCTTAGGAAGTAAAGAACCCCAAACCTGTGAATTCTTGCTGTTTATCAAGTCTTTAAGATCTAAAGGGCAGCTAGCTGGGCACCGTGGCTCATGTCTGTAATCCCAGCACTTTGGGAGGACGAGGTGGGTGGATTACCTGAGGTCAGGAGTTTGAGACTAGCCTGGCCAACATGGTGAAACTCCATCTTTACTAAAAATACAAATATTAGCTGGGCATGGTGGCACATGCCTGTAGTCCCAGCTACTCAGGAGTCTGAGGCAGGATATCACTTGACCCAGGAGGTGGAGGTTGCAGTGAGCTGAGATGGTGCCACTGCACTCCAGCCTAGGTGACAGAGCGAGGCTTTTTCTCAAAAAACAAAAAAAGATCTAAAGGGCAGCTTTAAATAGATCTCTTGCTATTTTCCAAAGATGATTGGACAACTCTGTGCCATCTGCCAGGGATGTTGTGAATTATGTTTTAGGTTGCAGATTCTCCAGCAAAGTCCATGTCTTGGCCATCTTTAGTTTTCTGCATGTGATATTGTCATCACTCAAGTCCCACAAAATTATCAGAATCCTAATAATTTGTGCTGCCATCATTCCAGGAATGGGCTTGCATCAAAGCAATTCGAATATCAATGAGTATTTATTTTATTATTATGTCATTTATTTAAAATGACATGAAGCAAAGAATTGGTATCTGTCCAAAATGTGGAGGGTTTTAATAGCTTTCGAACCAATCCATTTCATCAATGCTTTTTTTTTTTTTTTTAGCTTTTTCTTAATAGATGTGAATTGCACTCAGGTTATTGACAATTCACAAAATATCAACATTGATAACATTTCCATACTGTTTATCAAATCTATGCATGATGAACACAGTCTATTTGCAGTTTTGTAAGAAATTAAAAGTGCTTTCAAACACTTTAAAATTGTTTAGAAAATTTGAGTCAGAATGTGTAAGTGGATTATTTTCAAGGAGGAGTATGTTTGTATGTTTTCATGCTCTTTCCTTTCCTTAATTCTAATGGGGAAGAAGGAAAAAGGAAAAAGTAGACATATATTATTCTTGCTTTATTAATGTGGCCATTTATACAGAGAATGCTTTTATATAAGCTCAAAACAAGCCCAGAAAAGAGGTCAAATGAGCAAACAGGTATTTGGAATCTTAGGTTAATACCATACTTAACATATTAAGTTGTACACGTAGTCAACATTTAAAAAAATGTACTATGCTCTTCTAAGAATTTTCTATTTATTTATTTATGTATTTATTTAGACAGAGTCTCGCTCTGTCACCAGGCTGGAGTGCAGTGGCATGATCTGGGCTCACTACAACCTCCGCTTCCTGGGTTCAAGTGATTCTCCTGCCTCAGCCTCCTGAATAGTTGAGATTGCTAATAAAGTGAAATTTCCTATCAGCGAGAAGGCTGAACAGAGTAGAAGCATTTGAGGCCCAGCATACCTCTTAAAACGTTTGATTTTAATCTTTCATTCTAATTATAAGTGTCTGGGAATTTTTTTAACCTTTGTATAGATTTGCTGGGCTAGTCATGGCTTGTTTGCCCTCTGACCCACTGTAGCCTTTCATTGCTTGGCTTTTGTTTGACGGTAAAGTGAACACCTGCAGGCTGCTTTATCCATCAGATGTTGGCTTCCAGTTGGGTGTGGCGAATGGGAGGCTGGGTGGGAATTTAAATGGCAGTGGAAGAATAGGGCAAATTATCCCCATCCTGCTCTCCTCCCTATTCCCACCCCCCTGTTTTATCTCAATTAGCTGCTTCATATCCTCAGTGGCTGCAATTTCCACCTGACAGGCTCATTGCTGCTTTAGCTACTGTTGTGTGATCCTGATCCCTGGATGCTGAGAACATCACTTCCACGCTCTTTCCAGTCAAGGAGTGAGAGTGGCTTCCTTCTGTGCTAATGTCCAGGTTGACTCATTTTCCCATGCTTGACTTCTTCAAACACCACTGTAACCAGTTATTTTTACTAAATTACTTCTATTTTAAATGTTTAGAGTAGTTTCTGTCTTCCTGAAAGACCCCTGAGCAATATACTTGCCAGGACTGTGATAAGGAGTTTAAGAATTTTCTATACCCTAGCACCGAAGTGCAGTCTATTCATTGGGGATAATAGGGGTACTGGGTTGAAGAGTTTACCCCCAAAATTTATGTCAGCCTAAATCTCAGTATATGATTTTATTTGGAAATAGAATCTTTGTAGAAGTAATTAGTTAAAATGAGGTCATACTGAATTAGGGTGGGCTCTAAACCCAATGACTAGAGTCCTTGCAAGAAGAAGGTCATGTGAAGACTCAGAGATACACACAGAGAAAAGCCATGTACAGGCAGATGCAGAGATCACAGTGATGTGTCTACAAGCCGAGGAACATCGAGGATTGCCAGCAACTACTAGAAGCTAGGAGAGGCATGGAACAGATTCTTCAGAGCTTCCAGAAGAAACCCATCCTCCAACATCTTGATTTCAGATGTTTGCCTTCCAGAAGTGTGAGAGAATAAATTTCTGTTGTTGAAAGCCACCCAGTCTGAGCTATTTTGTTATGGTAGCCCCAGGAGACCAATGTACCAACTACCTTTTGCATTGGGATGTTATTGTAATTCTGATTATCTTCGTTATTTGTTAGGCCCATTTTGCTGATTCTCCCCATGACTGGGAGCAGATAATTTTCATGACTGATCTAATGAAAAGTAAGTGATGACCTTAGAATAGGGCGCTGGCATGATGAAGTTTCCCCCTAGCCACATTAATATAAAGACTGTCCAATTCCCTGGCACGGTGGCTTACGCCTGTAATCACTTTGGGGGGCTGAGGTGGGCAGTTCACTTGAGGTCAGGAGTTTAAGTCCAGCCTGGGAAACTTGGTGGAACCTCGTCTCTGCTAAAAATAACAACATCAGCTGGGCATGGTGGCTGGCACCTGTAATCTCAACTACTCGGCAGGCTGAGACAGGAGAATCGCTTGAACCTGGGAGGTGGAGGCTGCAGTGAGCTGAGATCACACCACTTGCACTCCAGCCTGGGTGACAGAGTGAATCTGTCTCAAAAAAAAAAAAAAAAAAAAAGAGAAGAAGAATTGCCAATCCAAGTAATCTAACATAAAAATGTGTTTCTATAGGAACACTGTTTTGAAGCAATTATGTAACATATACAAAAGAATATAGGTAACATATCTAAGTTACAAATGTAAGTTATGAAGCATAATGAGCCGGGAGCCTATCCCTGAATTTATGAACTGGAATAGAGATTGGTAAATACTTTCTGTAGAGGACGAGATAGGAATTATTTGGGTTTTGTAGACCAAATGGGATGTCTATTTCAACCATTCAAGTCTGCCTTTGTAGCATAAAAGCCACTATATGCAATATGTAAATGAATGTGTTCCAATAAAACTTTACAGGCATCAGGCCAGATATGACCCATGGCTATGGTTTGCTGAGCCCTGATCTAGAACATTGCCAGCACAGATCTTAAATACCCTTCTCCTGTACGCTTGCTCTGAGCAGTAACTACTATTCTGATGTTAATGTTGTTCTGTTCCTTAAACATTATATTATTTTATTTTGTTTGTGAGCTTTATTAAAATTCATTTTAAAAGAAAAAAGAATGGAAGACAATTCTTGCAATCTATCCATCTGACAAAGGTCTAATAATATCCAGAATCTACAAGGAACTTAAATTTACAAGAAAAAGCAAACAACCCCATCAAAAAGTGGGCAAAGGACATGAACAGACACTTCTTCGAAAGAAGACACTTATGCAGCCAATAAACATATGAAAAAAAGCTTAATATCACTGACCATGAGAGAAATGCAAATCAAAACCACAATGAAATGTCATCTCACACCAGTCAGAATGGTGATTATTAAAAAGTCAAGAGACAACAGATGCTGGCAAGACTGTGGATAAATAGGAATGCCTTTACACTGTTGGTGGGAATGTAAATTAGTTCAACCACTGTGGAAGGCAGTGTGGTGATTCCTTAAAGATCTAGAACCAGAAATACCACTTGTCCCAGCAATCCCATTACTGGGTATATACCCAAAGGAATATAAATCATTCCATTATAAAGATACATGCACCTGTATGTTCATTGCAGCACTATTCACAATAGCAAAGACATGGAATCAACTCAAATGCCCATCAATGATAGACTGGATAAAGAATATGTGGCACATATACACCATGGAATACTATGCAGCCATGAAAAGAAATGAGATCATGTCCTTTGCAGGGATGTGGATGAAGCGGGAAACCATCTTTCTCAGCAAACTAACACAGGAACAGAAAACCAAACGCCACATGTTCTCACTTATAAGTAGGAACTGAACAGTGAGAATATGCAGACCCAGGGAGGGGAACAACAAACACTGGAGCCTGCCGGGGAGGGTGGCAGGGGGAGGGAGAGCATTAAGATAAATAGCTAATGCATGTGGGGCTTAATACCTAGGTGATGGGTTGACAGGTGCAGCACACCACCATGGCACATGTTTACCTGTGTAACCGGCACATCCTGCACATGTATCCCAGAACTTAAAATAAAATTTTTAAAAAAAGAAAAAAGAGAAAAAGTCAAATTATACTTAGGAGAGTCATTTATGGTATTAAGTCAATCATTTTCATAAAATATTTTTAATATTAATATTCTATAGTTTTTCATTTTTCTGTTTTTGGACATTTGGATTGTCTGCTGTTATTTTTTGCTAACATTACTAACAATGTTGCTTTGTTCACAATACTCATATCCCTGTGCACATGTGCATCTATGAGCCATATGCCTGGGAGTGGAACTGATTAATGGTAAAGTATGCCCATCTTCAATTGTATAAGAAATTGCTAAAGTGTTCAATTGTTTTTTAATGTAGTTACAGTAATTTACATCCTGCTAACAATATATAAAAATCTCCAGGATTCCACATTGTTGCCAAAGCAATATCGCTAGACTTCTTATCTTTTACTCATTTTGGTGAGTATAAAACGGTATCTTGATTTGGTCTTAATTTATATTTCCAGGACTACTAGTTATGTCAAAAATCTTTCTCTGGCCTCTAATTTACTTTTCTGTGAAATGCCTCTATTTTATTTTTTTGTGTATTTATATTTCATTGGCTCATGTGTCTTTTCCTAATTGATTTGCCAGAATTCTTTTTACATTCTGGATATTAAGCCTTTATTGATTAAAATAATAGTATAAACATTTGCCTCATGTTGGTATCCTTTAATGGACTTTAGTAAGATTTAATAATCTACAAACTGAATCTGAACACATTTTTGGACTTAATATCCAAGAACCTTGTATTTTTGTAGTTTGAGTAAATGGATTCAATTAAAGACATTCTGCTTGCTGGTAATAAACCAGGTTTTAATGATAAAAATGGAAATTCTTTAAAAAGTAGGATGCAGATGAGAAGTAGGAATTGGGTAAGTAAAAGTGAACTTTATAATAATTGTAAATGTTATAGTCATAGGAAATAAATTTATAATATAAATATATGAATTATAAACAAATATTACATATTATGTAATAATACACAATTATTTTATTCAGATATACATAATACAAAGCAAATTTATATAAATAATATAAAATAAATTTACAATAATAGTAAACAAATACTAGTAACATTATAATAGTAAAATGGTGAATTTTTATCATAGCTTGGCTTTGCATATGTTTCCTAGATTATCACAAGTTTATTTTTCCTGAGAGTAATACGATGATTATACCTCCATTTTCTAATGGCATATTTTATAAAGTTACGTTGTAGCGTATTTCAGTTTTGTATCCCTACTGCAGCGCAGTGCCAGGAATATTAAATGTTGTGATTATTGCTATTTTGGCAAATGAAAGAAGTTTTCCTGGCATATCTGAGTCAGAAACCTGGAGATCCGAAGTTCTGTAGTCCCAATTTGTGCAATCAGGACTTCCATTAAAAAATTATGCAGAACTTCAACTGAACAACTATGAGTTTCTCTCTCTCTTCTGCCTCTTGAGCATTCATTAAGCCATATCCCTACACAGTTGTTTAAATAACTACTTAAAAATTAAACACTGACATTATCAAAATTATATGACTTTCTAAATGTGATATCTTTTTGCATAGATCAAATAAAGAGGTAATTTTCATCTCCAAACTTTGTGATTGTACACTACATAGCAACTGACTATTATTGTCACCAGGCTTAGTCAAATCAGTTTTGTAGATGGAAAAACAACCTAGAAAAACCATTTTTCTTAAGTGTTAAGTTAAAAGCCTCCATTCATTTTCATATTACTATGTTGTGATTTGATATAGAGAGAATTTCATAGATTTGTTCCTTTTATAATAACAAGCATCTTCGGGTGCTGTCTACCGTCCCTTGGAACTGTCCCTCTTTCATCCTCTGTGTTTCCAGCCCACATTGTCTTGTTGCATTTATATGTCTGCCAAAAAGATGTCTGCTGGAAGGATTATTTCATACATCTTTGCTTAATGTTTCAGCTCATGTATTAAGCCCAGCAATGTTATCTCACAAACACAGATCCATTTCTATAATTTTTGAAATTTCTCTATTGACGTACTCATCTTTAAAAAAAGAACAAATTATAATCACTTAGCTTAATGAATTACCCTAAAGTATGTAACTGCTATTTAGGTAAAAAAAATGGGAACATTGCCAATATTAGAGAAGACCCTTTAATGTCCTTTCCCAATCTTTCTACGTTCTCCCCCACAAATAACCACAATCTTGACCTTGACCTCTAGCATATAATTTAAGTTTCGCCATTATTAGCTTTGGTATAGTTATATAATTGGAATCATTTAAATATATTATTTGGGTTTTGTTTCTGCTGATTATGTTTATGGTATTCCATCACATTTTTGTGACTAGCTCTAGTAAACTTATTTTGTATATTTGGTTATACAAGTGTAAGACAATTTAATGTACTTTTTTGGACATTTGGGTTATTTTTAGTTTCCGCTATCCTGAATTATTCTATTATGGACATTCTCATACATGTCTTCTGGTGCACATACACAGACAGTTTTGTTGTATATATACCTAGAAGTGGATTTGCTGAATCATAAGAAGAGCATATACTTAACTTTGGTGGACAGTGCCAAATAGTTGTCCTTCTCGGCCTTACCAATTTATACTTTCCCTAGCACTTTATGACAGTTCCCATTCTTCCACCTAATCAACAAAATTTGATGCTATTAGCATTTTAAAATTTAGCCATTTGGGTAGGTGTCTTTGTATTTCATTGTAGTTTTAATTTTAATGTTCCCAGTGACTAGTGATGGTAAGAATTATGCTAAGCACCATTTCTCATATTTGTTGTTATTCAAAGTCAGTCTCTTATATACAACATTAAACTGTAGTTGTTATTTTTAAATCCAGTTTGACAATATTATGCTTTTCCTTGGGGTATTTAATTCATTTGTATTTAATGCAACTTTGAAATAGTTGGGCTTAAAATGATCATACTATTACTATTTTCTATTTTATTCATATTTTTAATATTTCTTTTATTTTTGCTTTTTTCCTTTTCTATTATTATACTTTTTACTATTTCTATTATTACCTTTTTACTATTCTAATACTAATTAAATATTTTAGTTATACATTGTTTTACTATCTTTTATTGGTTACTATAGAAATTATAATATGTGTCACCTCCTTATTATAGACTAATGCAAAGTATTAATTTTCCTATTTCCCCAGTAGTGGTAAAAACTTCAAATCTCTAAAATTTTTTACTTACTTTCTACCTTTACATTATCTTCTTTTTAAAAAATCTTTCCCCATGTAATTTAAATTTCACAAAATATCACAATTATTGCTATCTATAGGCAATACCCCGTTATGCCTACTCATACCATTATTCGCATATGTTATTTGTATAGTATTCACGTTCATTTGTATATATTTATATACCTCCAGTATTTATTTATATATATATTCTTACTGGTGATCTTCACTTCCTTTTGTATTTTTATATTTCCTTCTAGAATAATTTTTATTTTTCTTGAAGAGCTCTCAGCTTTTCTTTCGTTTATGACTGGGAAGTAACTGAACCCAGTTATTGTCTACACATTTGTTCATGCTGACTTTCATTTTTGCATGTTATTTTCACTGGATATAGAATTCTAGGTTAGCAGTCATTTTGTCAGCCTTTTGGAGATGCTTTTTAATTTCCTTCTTGTTTACATTATTTTTTATTAAGAAGCATGCTGTCATTTTTAATATTGTTTCTTTGAAGACAATGTTTTCCCACTTTGTCTACTTTGAAGCTTTATGCTTTAGCTTTGGTTTATCCTGCTTTGGGTTCATGGAGCTTCTTGGAAACTGTGCATTAATGTCTCATATTAGTTTTGAAATTATCTCATCCATTATCTCTTCAAATTGTTTCTGCCCTATTCTTTTCTCTCATTTAGGGATATCAGTTACAAATGTGATAGATATTTTGAACATTTTACATTTACCTGCTATTCCCTGTTCTGTCCCCCAACCCCACTATTTTTTATTTTGCAGTGCTTAACTTAGTATTTTTATTTACTGACCTTTCAATCTACTAGTCTTGTGTTCTGCTGTATTCAATCTGTTATTAAACTTATCAATAGTATTCTTTATTTTGTACATTCTATTTTTCTATTTTCAGTTCTAGAATGTCCATTTGAACCTTTTTATAGATTCCAATTTTCCATTAAATTCCATCCTTTCACTTATTTGATTCATATTTTCATTTATTTCTCCAACATATTGCAGTTGTTTTAAAATACCATTGTCTGCTAAATTTACACTTGGATTATCTGTATGTCTGTTTCTATTGTCTGCCATTTCTCTTTTTTAATAGGTAACATTTTTTGACTTCTTTCCAATTATAATAGTTTTTTATTACATGTTGAACATTTATATATGTTGGACATATAAAGAATTAAGGAGGTTCCTGACGTTGTAAACTTCCACCAGATAGAGTTCTTTCTTCTTTCCTCTATTAATCAGGTAAGATGAGAATCTTGTTACTGCAGTCCAATTCAAAATTGAGCTGGGTAGCAGCTGAGTTTGAATTTTAGCAATACACAGTCAACCTCTGGTTCACCTTTGCTTTGAGGATGTGGCTTTCCCAGACCTTATGTGTAGAGCTTGGATCGTCTTATTTTTCTCAGGTGTAAAATACTACAGAAGTTCCAGTTCTTTACTTCAGAGCCCAAATCTCTAGGCTCATACCCTGCCTAACTTCAAAATGTGGCAAATAACTTGAAGATAAACTTGACAGTGTGCTTGAAACAAGTTCTTATTTCTTAGCATTAAAAAATGGAGAGAATTTCAGTCTGCCTATAAAAGAATTTGACCTGTATTATCTTATTTCTTTACAAAATCAAAATGCAGAAAATGTCTTATAAACACATCAACTATTGTTTCAATTTCTGCAAGTTTTAATTTGCCACGCTACTTCCTCTGTGATTACTACAAGTCTTTCTGCCTTACAGTTCTCTCATTAGAAGCTTTGTGCTTAGGCAAGCCTGAAGCTTGCACAACCCAAATCATTAGTCTACAACAGAAATTAGCATATGGTCCATGAAAACAAAACAAAACAAAATCAGAAAACCATAAAACCCCTGGATATTATTAGATTAGCTTCTCTCAGAAAGTTTCCCCTCTTATATACTTCTTAGAATTCTCCTTAGAATTTTATTTCAAATAACTCTTTTTGTTTCCTTACATTTCTAGTACCTTTAATAGTATGATTTGGGTAATTTGCTTATCTTTTTTCCTAGTTATTGTTTCAAGAGCATTGGCCTGCTATGAAATAGTACATTATACTTAGAAATTAAAGTTTGAATGGATTATTTTTATTATTTTATATTTTTCCAGCCTATTGGCTTTTTATTTATATAGTCATTCTTCTATTCCTTTAGTTGTTAATTTAAATATTATAGTACACATTCTTATGTTTGGAAAATGCAAGATGTTTCTGCTATCTATTTTTGTATAGCACAAACTGCTAGGAAACTTATTGCCTTAAGACAACAAGTATTTCTCATGTTTCTGTGGCGACTGGACTTACCTGGACAATTCTTATTTGGGTTTTTTATATGGTTCTAATTAGATGATGACTAGGACCAGTGCCTACTGAAAAGTTAACTGGGCTGGGTTTTTTTTTCTTTAAAGAAGAACAGCTATATCCTCTTAATATTTTAATGTATTTTCTATTTTTTTAATGTGCATGTTGGCATGATCTTTTATATTCTGATTGTGAAGGATAGTTATTGGAGGGAATTGCTTTTTATTTTTTCCGCTTTATTAAGGCATAACTGACCAATAAAAATTATATATACTTATGATGTAAAACATGATGTTTTAATTTATGTATGCATTGTAAAATGATTAAATCTAGCTAATTAGCATATCTATCACTTCATATACATATTATTTTTTAGTGAGAACATTTAAGATCTTTCTCAATTTTCATGTATGCAGTACATTATTATTAATGATAATCACCATGCTGTACAATAGATGTCCATAACTTATTCATCCTATCTAACTGAAATTTCCTACTTTTTGTCTAACGTCTTCCCATTCTCCATCCATCCCCCAACCAGGATGGAGATTCCTGATAGTTTAGTCATGTGGTTGACAGTTGATGCTGGTCTTCAGCTGAGAAATCAGCTGGGACTGTCAACTGAGTAAATGCTTTTCTATGATCAAAAAGTTCTTGGATAGTAAATAACCTCCAATGATACCCTCCTCAATGAATCATATTTCCCAGTATTTACAGCATTGTGTATCCCCCTGTCTTTGAGCCTGGCTTACCCTAGAGTTCCATTTTTGCCAGTAGAATGGGGCAAACATAATGCTGCATGAGTACAAAGGCAAGGTGGCAAGAGGCATTTCAGCTTCTACCTGTCTCTTGGTGTGTTTGTCCTTGAGATGCTCCCTCTTAGAATTCAGTTAGCATGTTATAATAGATTAAATCCAGGTAGCAAGGTCATGGAAAAGCACTTGGGTTGAGATTCTCTCCTATGACAACAGTAACAAAAGAAGAATTATGTGAATTTTTTCCCTTCTGGATTTGTTCTTAAAATCCCTTATCCTGAAGTTTATACATTTTTATTTGGGGCTTATATTGGTAGGGTGGAATACTTTTAATACCAAGATGATGTGAAAATATTTCTGATAAGAACTGGAGAGCAAACCTATTCACACAGCCTTGTGCTTACTATTCGGTGCCAAGCCCTTGAAGTCGTGCCTTCTATCTCATTGTTCCTTAATATATTGCATTGGAATAATCTATTTAGGTTTCTATTAATAAGTCCACAGTACAAAAAATATTCCTCAAGAATACTGACAATTCTTATTCATCTTCTATCCCCAGCACCTAAGCATGACTGTCTTATAGTTAGCACTCAATAGATGGTTATTGATCTGAACTGATGGGAAGTACAAGCTGTGGATTTCAGATCAGTAAGCTTTCTAAAGTTGTTATTGTTTTTTTTAATGGTTTAGGTCTCATGATTCTTGGGTATGAAGAGATAAATGTAAATAGAAGAGAGTTTAAATATTTTGTTCAACTGTAAGTACATGTTATCTAGCATTATCTGGTATGAAACAGGATTTGATTCAATATAAAACTATTACAGTGATCACTAGGTAAAAGAAAAAAGGTACATTAAGTTTTCAGAAAAGAAGCAGTCACTGTATTTTCCACCAATCCCATTTCCTTTGCTGCATATCTTCCTTTCTTCTGATGTTTCTTTATTGTTAATCATCATCATCATATATAAGTTATATTACTTGATCTCCATATAGCATTAAGTTTTAGAAATACAAAGAGGCGAGGCGGGTGGATCACGAGGTCAGGAGATTGAGACCACAGTGAAATCCCGTCTCTACTAAAAATACAAAAAATTAGCCGGGCGCGGTGGTGGGCGCCTGTAGTCCCAGCTACTTGGGAGGCTGAGGCAGGAGAATGGCATGAACCCGGGAGGTGGAGCTAGCAGTGAGCCAAGATCGCGCCACTGCACTCCAGCCTGGGTGACAGAGTGAGACTCCATCTCAAAAAAAAAAAAAAAAAAAAAAAGAAATACGAGGTTACATTTTGGAGGTAAATATTTGTTGATCACTTATTATTTGTTAGGTACTACTTTACGTTTTTATGATACGATAATGAGCAGAAGTAGATGTGATCACTGCTTTCATTCATTGCTTTCATAGAATTTATGAGCTAATCACTGTACTTGATTGAGTGTGTGAAGCACAAATAGAAAACACTAGTGATAAGCTTCACAGATTCAGAGTAAGTCATCATTGTTGAAGACTCATGTGATTAGATCTCAAGGTAGAAATACAATTTGAATGGTGGCATGATTTATAAAAGTAGGAAGATACCTTGCTTAGTTATTAATAAAATCATCAGAATTGTGACCTGTTTGGAGATAAGTAGTTTGTTTTGATTGGATAAGAGGCATTGGCATGGGTTTAATAGGAGATAGGCTTGAAGAAGAAGGTGGAGGTTAGATTGTTAAGAACAAGCACCATTTTTGTTGTTGTTGTTTGTAGCAAAAAAGGGCCATGTTAGGCAAACTAATGTGACTAATGTGATAACAGATCGAGTCAAGCAACAGAACCAGACAAATATGAACATCACTTTTGCCATATTCTTTTGGTTAGCAAGAAGTCACAGGTTGAGCCTATGCTTATAGGAAGGAGATTATGCAAGGGCATAAATAGTAGGAGGTTACCTTGTCTGTAAGGTAACCTTGGGAATGGGAAGGCACCAAAATGGAGGAGAAAGGGATAGACTTACAAAATCGCACAAGAAAACTTCTGGGGGTGATGGATATATTCACTCTCTGATTGTGGTGATTATAATGATTATTTCATGGATGTATATGTATGTCAAAACATTATAGAGTTAAAATGTACAGTTTATTATATGGCAATTATACCTTAATAAGGCTGTTAAGAAAGAAAGAATTGTATTTGTGTATATATCCATATTCAAATTGAAACCAAACAAGAACAGGCAAGGAAAAACACTGGCATTTTCTCAGCTGTAAAGAAGCAAGCCTATGGATGTGTCCTTGACTATTCTCTAGATGAAAATGTACTAAAGGTGCTAATACAGTCAGTTTTATGTAAAGAAATGCAAAGTATACAAAACATTACTGCTACTGATATCAATTTAAATTTATAAAAATTATAAGCTCTTGTAGTTTATGTCTTATAATAAAGAACAACGCAAATTATATATAATTCAACTGCAAGTTAATTCCCCACATAAAGCATGAATAGGATAAGAAAATAATCTGTCACATTTGTGAAACTAGAGTTACAGCCCTTAGAGAAGGTATATTATTTTAATGTCATAATGCAAGTCATATTTCACTTTATCATGATAATGAAATTATGCAAATATATTTTACAACATGGGCAAGCATGGTGTAACTTGATGGAAATGTGGATATTAAAACTGAGTTGATTTTATGTTTACTGCTAATTTTGAAAGTGTATGAAAGATAAATCGTCAAAACAGCAAAAAATGAAAGAACACAGAAGCTTATTACTTTCCAGTGAGCAGAAATACTGGTAGGTTAATATAGTCTAGGATTATGGTAATAAAAACAAGAAAATTTCATTCACATTGGGGAAAGAAAGTAGCAACCATTGAGTATCAGATGTGTTAGGAAAATATGGTAGGCACTTTATGTATTATGAGTTGAATATTTAGTTCATATAAAATTCCTACAAGTCATTTTCTAAAGGATGAGAATATGGGGCTGAGGTCACACAGAGTTGTCCACAGTATGACTAGGTTTCCAGTGATGGTCTGTGTCACCCTAGGTATTTTGTTCCTCAAAATAAGAGGCAGAGCACCATTTTGGAAAGAAGCATAGATTCTGGAGCCATAGTGTGTAGATTCAAATCCTGATTATATAATCTGATACAAATTATTCCATCTCTCTATGCCTCTGTTTTCTCTACTATAAATATCAATGGTACTTCCTCATTGGGTTGCTTTTTAACCTATTTCCCATTTAGAAAAAAAAAGTGCTGCCCACTGCCCATGCAGTATTCTTGGTGCAAATGGGAAATGTGATAAGGAATGGGGAAATATCTATAAAGGGCCTAGAGCAGCACTTGGCACATAGTAAACACTGCAATTATTTATTCTTATTATTATTACAGGTCCTTGGACATGCATGTTAGGGTTTTCCAGAGAAACAATCAAGAAGATGTATATAGGAGAGGGTCTTCAAAAAGGTTCATTGAAAATGCATACTATGAATAAACTACTCATGCATTTCAATTGTTTTTGCACCTAAATAAACTTATACTAACTTGTTACAACATATCTGAACAGGACCTAGTTTGGGACACTAATTAGGATAAGATCTCTGTTTGAAAAGAGCCCCTATCAGAGCAACATGAATTCTGTAAAAATCAAAGCAAGAACAAACATCAAATTTATGGTAAGGCTTGAGTAGATGAATGGTGAAATCATGGATGCTTTATGACAAGTTTATGGGGATGATGCACCAAAGAAACCGGTACTTTTCAAATGGATAACTCATTTTAGGAAGGGACAAGACAATGTTGAAGATACAGCCTGCAGCAGAAGAGCATCCACGTCAGTTTGTGAGGAAAAAATTTGTCTTGCTTGTGCCCTAATTGACGAGGACCAATGACTAACAGTACAAAAAATACCTAACACCATAGACATCTCAATTGGTTCAGCTTAAATAATTCTGACTGAAAAATTAACGTTGGGCAAACTTTCCATTCTGATGTCAAAACTGTTGCATCCAGACTAGCTATAGACAAGAACAGAGCTTTCAATGCAAATTTTAAACAAGTGGGATCAAGATCCTGAAGCATTTCTTCAAATAATTGTAACAGGAGATGAAACATGGCTTTATCAGTTTGGTACTGAAGACAAAGCACAATCAAAGCAATGGCTACCAAGGAGTGGACTGTTCAAGACCAAAGGTCATGGCAACAGTTTTCTGGGATGCCCAAGGAATTTTGCTTGTTGACTTTCTGGAGGACTAAAGAATGATAACATCTGCTTATTATGAGGTTTTTTTTTTTTAGAAAGTTAGCCAAAGCTTCAGCAAAAAAGAAACCGGGGAAACTTCACCAGAGGGTCCTTCTCTACCACAATAATAGTCCTGCTCATTTTTCTCATCAAACAAGGGCAATTTTGTGATTTGCAGTAGGAAGTCATTTGGCATCCACTGACAGTCCTGACTGGGCTCCTTCTGACTTCTTTTTGGTTCCCAATCTTAAAAAAAGTCTTTGAAGTGTGCCAATTTTCTTCAGTTAACAATGTAAAAAAAATGACTAAATTGACATGGTTGAATTCCCAGGACCCACAGTTCTTCAGGGATGGACTGAATGGCTGATATAATATAAAATGTGTCCTGAACTTGACTGAGCTTGGTTGGAAAATAAAGTTTATATTTTTTATTTTTATCTTTTAATTCCATATTCTCACAAATGTTTTGAAGTCCCCAAATATATAGGAAGAGATTTACTAAAAGGAATTGGCTCATGCAATTATGAAGGCTGACAAGTTTCAAGTTCTCCAGTGTTTGTTGTCAAGCTGGAGACACAGGAGAGATGATGGTGTAGTTTCAGCCCTAAAGTTGGCAGACTTGAGACTCAGAAAGCCTTGGCATTTCAGTTCAAGTCTGAAGGCAGGAAGAAGATGACGTCCCAGTTGAAAGGCATTCAGGCAGGAGAAATCCTCTCTTATTCAGGGAAGGATCAGACTTTTTGTTCTATTCCAGCTCTCAACTGATTGGATGAGGTCTATCCACACTAGTGAGGGTAATCTGATTTACTAAATTCACCAATTTAAATGTTAATCTCATCAAAAAACACCCTCAGAGGCACACTCAGATTAATGTTTGACTAACTATCTGGGAACCCTCTACCCCATCATGGAAACAACTATCACACAATTCACCAACACTATGCACTGCTAGAACCTAGATTCTGTGATATTTTTGATTGAGGTTTATTGATGTTTAAATGTTTTATTTTATAGTTATGTTTATGCCTTTTTATTACTGAATGCTTGATGGTTTCTTGCCTTGGAACAGACACTTATGATTTCTCTTCCTCTCAGTATGACTAATTTATAAGTCATATTGGCTGGAACATGACAAGCTGGCTGCTTATTGTGAAAATAAATCAGAATACTTGTGAGTGATAAAATAACAAATGTTATGTTTTTTCTTTTTTCTATTGACAAATGAATCATTGGTTTTTAACTCTTTTGAAGCAATTCAGAAATTTTAGGCCTGGTTGGTTCTTAACTACCATTTCAGCATCAAGTGAGACATAAAACAAAAAATGAAAAAGAATAATGAGGTATTATTAGTAGTACCAGTAATAATATTTACCATTTATTGAGCAACTATGGTGTGCCAAGCACTGGAACAGACACTTCACATAAATTACTTCTTTAATTCTCACACACGCCATGGGTTTGAAATCAATATTTTACTTATGATTTGATCAAAGAGTCTAATACTTTTGGAAAGAAATGGAGCCAGACTAGCCTTGTGGACTTGAGTGCTTTGACTCTTGGTACCTTATTCCGTCCTTCTGAAGGAAGAGATAAGGCATCATGACATGGGGCCCCTTGGGAGATGGTAGCTCTCTAACAATTTTTCTTCCCAAATGAGAGTTACTAGGAATTAACTTTAGTTGACTTTAGTACATTCCCCCTTCTAATCACTATGGTTTCTCTCTCCTCAGTTCTATATTATAGTGAAAGTCAGCAGGTGTTCTAAAATATAGTGTATAATGGAAAAGTTGAGGTATAATAAGTTCAAAAGACCAAGAGATAACTGCTATCAAAAGGATAGTTTATTACTCACAGTTCCCAAAAGAAAGGGCATGTCACACCATGGGGCACCAGATGGGCTAGCACTGGAGTTGGACATGAGGCAGAGGGAGAGGGGCAAACAGTAGGTAAGGGCTTTTATTGTATTTCTGCAGGAAGGAATGAGTGAGTCAGGGTGAACAGGCTTCAGATTGGCTAGTTTGAATAATTTCAGCAGGCTCTGAGGCATAGAGACTGTCCCTAGTTGTATAGTATCTGGCTCTGGTGTGTATATAATCGCCTGGAGTGTAAGAGTTCAATAAGAAAATAAGTCCAATAAGAAAAGTGGTTGGGGATGTGGATTCTAGTTTGATTGGTTTGTTTGAAAAGTTCATCCCTGGGAGGTGAACTCCCTCTGAGGAAAAAAGGATGATGAGGGAGGCAAAAGAACAAAGCAAAGCAAGTCATATATATTATTCTGTTGTCTAGAACAAGCTATGTCCAGCATCATGTGTAGGGCAGATGTTAAAGCATCAAGCTTCCAGGAACTAGAAATGTGGTTAATATAATAGCCCAGTTTGCTTCAATTAAAGAAAGGGGAGTTCGTGAAGTTGAGTTGAGTATTTGTCTTCTAATGCTCAACTTTTACCTGTTTTTGGCAGAAATGCACAAAAAAAGTGTTCTTACAGTATCCATTCATTTCCTGTTAGTCTATAGACGCCCACCTGCCATGAAGGTGCTCTTTGTTTGACCAGTGGTTGCAGAGACAACCATCTAATGAACGTTTGTTTGCTGCTTAGCGGTGAGATTAGTTAACATGCGCAGAAATCCTCTACTGTAAGGTATGAATGGAAACACCAAAGCAGAAGATTAAAGCTCCAGGAAACCTTGAGATTTGTGAGAAGGGACCATGACTGTGTTGATTTGCAAGTCCTACTGACAACTCTCTGGGAATGACATGTGCCACAAACCCCAAATGTAGATTTTTGTCTTGATTCCCATTCTTTTCCAGATTTAAACAAATATTGTTCATTGAAACTAGTTTCTCTGAGTCCCTCCAATGTTTTTTCTGCCTTTTTCACTTTCATTCTCTGTGTTTTTTAGGATGTTGCACCAATAGCCAAAAGTAATAAAAAAGTAGGTGATAGAGACAGATTGTTTTCATTGACAGGGGAGAAAAAGGAAGCTGAGGGCAACTGCTTACAGGACGTAAAAACCTCCTCTTAACAACGAATGTGGGAAAGAGAAAATTGGAAAATATTTGCAGTTCAAAATGAAGGTCTGATGGGTGTCTAAGAAGCAGGTAGGTTGAGCTGAATAGGGCAACTTATGAATCTCAATGTGCCATAAACCTGTAGTGAAAGATAGCTCTATTGCATCTGTCCAGGCCCAAATATTGTAATATGTTTGCTATCAGCAAAGCTTGAGGAGAAGTTTTGGGCTGAACCTTTCTTTTATTCTGATATTAAGTTCATGGTGAGGGTGCCATTTTTTGGGGTGATTCTGAGAAGTGAGATGGAATTTTTCCTTAGATTGTTAAGGTTTTGGTGTGTCATTTTGAATAGTGTAGAGAACCCCTTTCAGGTGGACTCTGTGGATAGCAGTAGATGTCTCATTAAAAGTAAGGACTTGTTTTGTACATCCTTCTAGACTTCCATAAGCATGAAGGATTAAGGAATAATTAACAACAAGACTTCATTTTTGGAATGGAACTTCACTCTTCCACCTTTCTGATATTATTCAGGGCATTGCAATGTATTACAGATGTAGCAGTAACAGAAAAGGTATGGATTTGATGATTGTCTAGAAATGTTTCCCAAAGTCCAGGCTCATCAGGCCTTGAAGAATCTTCCTTCAAACAGATTCTGTGGTTGGCTTTAGATCACTAATGCAATGGGAACTAGGGAAATGCTAGAAAGTAAAAATTACAGGTGTAATCTAACACAGAGTTCCTAAACCAGCGGGTTTTAGGGTTGCCAGACAGGGCTTATAGTGGCTTTTTTCGCTAACTCTAGTTTTGTTTTTTTTCAAATATGATCATATCATATGTATTCTACAATCAGAAAATTGTTGAAATTTACTAATCTAAGGCGGTCTAAAAGGAGAATACCATCTGTTTTTTGTATTCATACTTTCCCATGCCTCTTTAAGGGTATGACCAGGTTGTAACGACCCTTTCAAGGGCAAAATATATGTGTCATTCAAAAGGAACAATACCAAGATTTGAGATGTGAACAAGCACATGAATTAAGCACCAGGAATGATCCTCCCTTCAACATCAGTCCCTTTGTTGGCTGCCCTGTTAATGAGGGAGCCTCTAACTCACCACATGAAATAATAGGTTTATAGTGATCTGTTCTGTTGGTCAGCAGTTGAATAAAAGAAATCACTTTTTCTTAGTTCTAACATAAAGTGTTCTAACATAGGTGGGTGCATTTGGCAGCACTACTCAAGACTGAAAACTATGTATTTTTTTCTGGGTCAAGATATCACATAAGAGAACACAAATCAAGATCATTTTGTGTTTTTCTTTTGTAAATGGTGCTGAATTGCTATTTAGTTTTTCTTGTAAGGTTAATACAACTTTCGGCAGCTTTCCTTTCCTTATATTTTCTATTTCAACGACAGATGGCCACTCAAGTCTTAGTCATTAAGCCAGAAATGTGGGAGCTACCTTTGATACAGTCCTCTTTTTTCACCTCCCATATTGAATTAGTCATCAAATCTTTTCAGTTTTCTCTTCATGATTTCTGCCTTAGTTCGGGCCATTATGGTCTCCTGCATTGTTGCAACAAGTCCTTTTCAGTTTCTCAGAATCTAACCCACTCGCTGCTGCCAACTTGCTCCATCCTCCATTCTTCATCCTCCATGTTGGTTTCATAGTAATCTTCCTAATATGCAACTTGGATTGTATTGATTTCTGTTCCCTGTAAGATGAAGACCAAGTTCCTTAGCATAGTTGTAAGTAAAGGGTCAACAACTCTTTTCCTTTCTACATGAGAAATTGATCTTGAATAAGTGCTTCTAGTTCTTTTCCCCTGAAGACTCAATAAAAGTGGAAGGTCCAGCTGTGTTACTGGGCCATATTACAAATGGCAAAAATTGCTTATTGACACACTGCACCTGCTCAAGGAGCATTGCAAGTGGGAAACCACAGGACTGACTCCTTCAGTGTGGTGATGGTTTCATTGGGGCATGTCTCTTTGGATCCCTAAAAGCTGTGTCTACAGGACTCTTATAAGATATATTGGTTCCTATTTGGGGCGTGGAGCTACTAAATCAATGTGGCTCCCACATCCATGATCTCATTCCTTAGTACTCAAGTGGTAGCTGGGGTTGGGGATAAAGAGGATTGGGCTGTGGATTGCTGTGAGAACTCCTGCTGAGGAAACATGCCTGACACTGACTTGCTGGCATGCCGCAGTCCTTTAATTAATTTTGTGCCAAGTGCAGCCCATTAGTATTGTGGGCTTGACTACATAGCTGAACTCAAATAGATCTACAAGAAGGGACATTATACTGGCTTACGAGTTGCTGACCCTGCTTCCCAAATTTATCTTCAGCCACTGTCAACCTTATGTATTCTATACTCAGCTTTACTTGTGTTCCCTGAATGTGTTGTCTTCTTTCATCCTTATTTCTCTCCGCATTTCTTCCTCTTCCTCCCCCTTTCTTTTCCTCTCCTTCCTCTTCTCTCCTTCCTTTTCTACTTTACTATAGAACATTATAAGCCTGGTGAGTGCCAGTTTTTCAAATTTCAACTAAATAAAACCTGTCTGAGGTGTTTCTTGAGTGTCTAGAGCAGGGGTCACTGGCCTGCAGGACAAATCAGGGCCTGTTTTCTGGATGGCCTGATGGTTCAGATTACATTTTTAAATGGTTAAAAAGGAGGGAAAAAAAAGAATATTGTGGCATAGGAAAATTATACAAAAATCAAATATTAGTGTTCCTAAATAAAGTTTTATTGGAACATAGCCACACTCACTTGTATAATACATTGTCTTGGGCTACTTTTGGACTACAGTGGCAAAGTGCAGTTGTTTTGAGAGAGCACATGTGGCTCATAAAGACTGAAATATTTATTATCAGGCCAGGCGCGGTGGCTCACGCCTGCAATCCCAGCACTTTGGGAGGTTGAGGCGGGTGGATCACAAGGTCAAGAGATTGAGACCATCCTGGCCAACATGGTAAAACCCTGTCTCTACTAAAAATACAAAAATTAGCTGGGCACGGTGGCGTGTGCCAGTAATCTCAGCTACTCAGAAGGCTGAGGCAGGAGAATCGCTTGAACCCAGGAGGCGGAGGTTGCAGTGAGCTGAGATCGTGCCACTGCACTCCAGCCTGGCAACAAAGTGAGACTCCATCTCAAAAAAAAATTTTTTTTATTATCTGCTCTTTTACAGAAAATGTTTACTGACTCCGTGTCTAGAGCAGCACTTTCCAACAGAGATTTCCATAGTGATGGAAATGTTTAAATTTGCACTCTTTAATATGGTAACTACTAGCTTATGTGACCATTTAAGTTTAAATTAATACAAATTAAATAAAATTTAAAATTTAGTTATTTAGTCACACTATCCATTTATGGCTGGTGGCTGACATATTTGGACAGAGCTGGACTAGAAATCTAGCAGTATTGTGTTGGTTCGTTCCATAGCACCCTGAACACAACTGTGTTACTGCATTTAACACATTATTTAATGACTTATTTCCTTCATTTTTTTCTAGTTTAGATAGGGAATTTTATGGAGACATTTATTTTTATTTTACTTGACTTTCATTTGTTAGGTCTATTATAGTACCTGGCAGATGACAGGAGCTCAATAAAAGTTTGTCTGACAGCTCCATCTGATAGTAATGTTTTAGGTATCTATAGTTCTGTTGAGCTGCTTTTTTTCAAAGGGATTTTGAAGCCTTTAGGAATCTACTTAACATGACTGGATTTGTCAGAACGATCAACAGAATGTTTATTACTTTCTTAACATGACCCATTCTTAGTGCTAGGCATAATTATATTCAGTACCTTATTTGATTCCCACAATTTTGCAAAATAAGTTGTTTATTGTAGCCATCATCGCATAGCTAGTGAAGGTCAGACTCACTATTCTTACATTAAGGTTTCACTCTCCCCTTAGGGATTTTAGATGTAAAATTCTAAAAAAGGAATGTTCTTTAAACCAAGTAAAGGACTTCCTAATGCAAAATTTCAATGATCCAGAATAAATGAGAGGGGATGATATTTAGGGTCGGGAAAATAAATTCAGGTTTTCTCAAATTCTTACCCCATAAGTAATTGTCTTCTGTGTGTTTTATTGGTGGGTTCAAAAGGTATTTAAATAATTTTGTTTATTTATATAGTGAAGGGAAGTATCTTATTTAATCCTCACAATTATCTTGTGAGAGTATATATAGATTTACCTTTTTATGTAGATTTAAAAATTCTGACTCCAAAAGATTGAAAAAGTGACTAAACTGGGATATACATACCAAATTATCAAACTCAAAATGTATGATTCTTAATGGAAACTTTCTGCTATGGTTTGAGTATGTCCCCCAAATTGTATGTATTGGAAACTTAATTCCCAAATTCATATGTTGATGTTACTTGGAGGTGGGGTCTTTGGGAGATAATTAGCATTAGTTAAGGTCATCAGGCAGGGGTTCCTATGATGAGGCTCATGGCTTTATAGGAAGATAAATACCTGAACTGGCACTTTCTTTGCCTCTTGCCATGTTATGATGTAGCAAGAAGGCCCTCACCAGATGCCTCGACCGTGTACTTGGACTTCCTGGCCTCCAGAACTGTAAGCAAAATAGACCTCTGTTCTTTGTAAATTACCCAGTCTGTGGTATTCCATTATAGCAAAGAAAATAGACTAAGACACTTCCTTAATAAAGATGCTTTAGAATTAGGTGCTCTAAAATGATAACATCTCTCACAACTGAAGTACTGGGACAATTCTGGGCTCAAGGAAGTAGTATTTATATCTAATGTACTGACAATGCTGAGCTTCCCATGTAGTTCAAGAGGATTCTGAGTGTTTCCTTTTCTGTTGTTTCCCATCTAACCTAATTAAGGCTATATTTAAATAGTATGAAGAACTTAGTAAACCAGGCATCTGTTCTTATGCTTGTTGTCTGCCTGTTTATCTTATATCTTCCTTGAAGAGGTTTTTAAACAATTTTCAATTTTCAAAGTGTTCTGCAAGTCACATGAAATTTCACTAAAATATTCATTATGTAAAGTTTTATGTCCTTTTAACAAATGAGCTGGGTGAAGAGAAAATATATTTTGTGGTGGTGATATCTTATAGCTGTGCTTTGTCTTGAAGATTTTTAAAAATTATATAAGTAATGCATGAAAATATGCTCACTAGGAAAATTTTTTTAAATCAATAAAGATTATATAGATTTTAAAGTAAGAATCTACCTTATACTCCCCATTCAATCTATTTTTCTTCCTAGAGGTAAATATTGTAAATATTGGTATATATCCCTCTGTACTAGATCTTTTTTCTATGTATGAATCAGACATCTTTTTTGTATAATGTAATCATCCTATAATCATTTTTCTGACTTGCCTTCATGACTCAGTCATATTTTTTTGAGATTGAGTTAGTACACTTCATTAAGCTTAATGACTTAAAACAATAGCCTTTTATTATCTTTCATGTATCTATAGGTTCAGCTGGTAGTTCTTCAAATATAGGCTGATCTTAGTTGTATTTTTTTTAAAACATCTATTAGTAAGTGGGCTAGGAGCTGGCTGGTCTATAATGGTATCAGCTGGAAAGCTTGGCTTTTCACCATTTACCTCTCACATCTCTTAAGCAGGCTAGCTCAAGCATGTTATAATTACAGAGGCAGGGATCCAAGAGTTGATGCAGAGGCAATAAGAGTTTTGTCAAACCTCTATTTGCATAAAATTTGCCATTACCCTATTGACTGAAGCCCATCACAAGGTCAAGTGCAGAATCAGTGTGGGAATATACTAACAAAGAATGTGAATACCAGGAGCTGTGAAAAATTGGGGTAATGAATATAGCCTACTACAATGCAAAAACAGCATGATTTTGATTCTGCATAGTATTTTACTATATAGCGGTACCAAAATTCATTAATCTGACCCCGGTGATAGACACTGAAGATGCTTCTAGTTTTTACTGTTACAAACATTGCTGCAAGGAATATCCTTTTGCATGTGTATTTATATCTACATTTAATTTTTTTTTTTTGAGGAGTCTCACTCTGTGGCCCAGGCTGGAGTGCAGTGGCACAATCTCGGATCACTTCAACCTCTGCCTCCCAGGTTCAGGCGATTCTCCTGCCTCAGCCTCCTGAGTAGCTTGGGATTACAAGCATGCACCACCAAGCCCAACTAATTTTTGTATTTTCAGTAGAGACAGGATTTCACCATGTTGGTCAGGATAGTTTCAAACTCCTGACTTTATGATCTGTTTGCCTCAACCTCCCAAAGCACTGGGATTACAGCCCAAAGTGCTGGGATTACAGGCGTGAGCCACCGTGCCTGACCATTTAATTTTTTTTAAATAGAAATGCATTCCAAGAACATCTTTACTTTTGCTTCTCATTGACAGGAAATGAAAGTGTGTGTAGTAAAAGACTATACCTAAGTCAAGAAGAAGGATGCTTCCCTCAAATTAATTGATTTCTGCCATTGGAAGCAACATTTTCTGCCCAGAAGTTGAGATTTTTACTTGCTATTGAATCAGCAAAGAGCAAAGCACATGCTTCTTTCAAGTCTCTGTTGTCTCTCTTAGTGGTGGGAAGTGGGGTCCAACAAAGAGAAGCAGAAACCAAGGACTTGAATAGCACATAATGCCAGGGGAATACTGTACTTTATTCTATATCTACCATTTCTTTTTAGCAAGTTGTTGATATCATAACTAGTACCTTGTCTTATAGATTAAATATTTCTCATATGTGATTATTTCCTTCTGGAATCTACAGATAGAAGTGGGATCAACTAAAAGCCACATTGACACAGATATAGTCATGAACAATTCTACATATCTTGGTCATGGTCTAATTCCAAGTACAAGGATCAGTGCAAACACATAGTAGGTGTTTAATACATTTTTGTTAAATAAATGTCAAAAATGTTACCACCTGCGCTAGAAATCCTTTGTAATGGAAACTATTTGATGGGAGAATGTGGGCTGACATTTGAGATCTGAAACATCTCGTGTTTTTAGCTTCTCAAGGACAGTTGTACATAGCACTAGGATTCTGTTTTGCTTGACTATTCATTTACTGTTTAAGATGCTGGGAATAGTGATTCTCCAGCATTACGAAGTTTCATTCAGTCATAGTGATAAGAGTTTTTGAGGTACAGCATAAAGATCAGCACATTAGAAATGAATTTGTAAAGAGCCCAGGGCCTGGTTTGGGGTCATGTAATTGAAGACAATTTTTCTAAATATAATGAAAACAGCCAAGGCCTAAAAGCTAAGAGTTTAAAAGGAACAGATTTATGCAAGGATGAGAATTGCCAAGCCATTATGTGAAGAAAGGAATTTTTCATTCTCAAATTGCATTTTCTAATAAGTCAAGGTTCAATTTATTTTACTTATAAATGAATAGACACTTTTGTCCTGCCTTCTCTTTGTTTGATTGTAGGTGTTTAGTTGAGAGAATAAGAAAAAAAAAAAAAAACCCACAGTGCCATTGGTTTCCCTTAGAGGAGAGATGATTATATAATCACCAAATTAAATTAAGAATATAGAAAACATCTTTTTAAACTTGCTCCCTATAAAAAGAGGCACATTTTCATTGTCAATGACAAGAAAAAATGTAGTCTAAAACAAGATAACATATTAGCAATCATTTTTTACCATCTTGGAAAAATAGCTTTAAAGAATGAAGTCTGATGCTTTCATTAACTATAAATATTACCACTAGGAATATATAAATCAGTCGGCTATATTTGTGCTTCCAAGTGGGTAAATATGTTGAATATATAGAAACTCTTTGGTCCTAGAAACTTAGAAGTCACTAAGAATGGCTTAACCACATTTAGATGCTGTTTTAGAAAGAAAAAAACAGAAATGTTGCATAATGTCACCCGTATTTCCCCAAGTGACATGAAGGTACATGAGTTAGTATGGGAGGACAAATGGAATCACATTAAAAAATGACCATCTTTAGCTGGAAGTGGTAGCTCACACCTGTAGTCCCTGTACTTTGGGAGGCTGAGGTGGAGAATCTCTTGAGGCCAGGAGTTCAAGGCCAGCCTGGACAATGTAGTGAGACTCCATCTCTACAAAAAATAAAAAAAAAAAATTTACCTGAATATGATGGCATGTAGTTGTAGTCCCAGCTACTGGGGAGGCTGAGGCAGGAGGATTGCTTCAGCTCAGGAGTTGGAGATTGCAGTGAGCTATGATCGTGCCACTGCACTCCAGCCTAGGTGACAGAGTGAGACCCTGTCTCTTGAAAAAAAAAAAAAAAAGTAAGGTGAAGAAACCAAACCAACCTTTCTCATCACCACCTCCCCATGCAGAGCATCTGGAGCCCTGCCACTGTTACTTTAGGAAGTCTCCAGAAGTGTCTCGAGAGCAAGGCTTTTTCACTCCTCTGCAGTGAGAAAGCTCATTCTGTTCTTCTCTACTATGCCAGTTCTCCCTCGATGCGGAGTCCCAGGATGCTGCTTGGGGCTGCTTCAGCGCAGTCAGAGGTACCAGTGGCCATCAGGAGAATATGTGGGGGTCTATGCTTCCTCTCTTCCTGATGGTTGCTTTCCAGCACTGGGAGAAATTCTAAGTAAGCTTTTCCTGAAGTCATCTGCTGACCATCATTGTGTTCTTGTCCCAGGTTGAAGTGTAAAGACAGTCTCTTTTTCCATTTTGTGACATTTTGCTACCTGGAACCAAAGCAGCACAACTTGTGAGCAGAAGTCACCCAGGGTTCCAGAGGGGTAGACCTTCAGTTTTGGCCTGACGTTCATCCGTTCCTTCGTTCCTTCGTTCCTTCCTTCGTTCGTTCGTTCCTTCCTTCCTTCCTTCCTTCCTTCCTTCCTTCCTTCCTTCCTTTCTTCCTTCCCTCCTCCCTCCCTCTCTGCCTGCCTGCCTTTCTTCCTTCCTTCCTTCCTTCCTTCCTTCCTTCCTTCCTTCCTTCCTTCCTCCCTCCCTCCCTCCCTCCCTCCCTTCCTTCCTTCCTCCCTCCCTCCTTCTCTGCCTGCCTGCCCGCCCACCCTCCCGCCCGCCTTCCTTCCTTCCTTCCTTCCTTCCTTCCTTCCTTCCTTCCTCCCTCCCTTCCTTCCTTCCTCTTTCTTTCTTTCTTTCTTTCTTTCTTTCTTTCTTTCTTTCTTTCTTTCTTTCTTTCTT